>NC_087482.1:14145412-14481053 GCF_036417665.1 Passer domesticus
TCTGCAGACGTTCCTTCAGCATTTGCCACATGATTTCTAATGGGTCCTGGAATTTCCTGCCTGCCATGTCTTTGGTCTCTCCTGTCAGAGGACCTTGAGAGAAAGTAGTTCCATTTCCCAGGAATGGACCCCACAAAAGCAGGGCTCAGCCTGAGGGGTCAGCAGGGACACACTACTCACCCCTGCCATGGGAGCTGGCCTTTTGTGCAGCATCCAAGGTAGGAGTTGGTGAGGTCGTCCCTGCAGACACGCCTGTAACACAACAGCCACAGAAGCTTCTGTCACCTGGTTCTTACCAGTCAGTCACACATTACGCCTTGGTGGGACAGTGAGAACATACCTGCAGAATGCTCAGAGGGCTTCACAACTTCAGAGCGCCAGGCTAATGGAGAATCCTTCCCAGCATCCCAGTCTGGAAGCAAACCAAGATGAGAACTGTTTCCATTGTGTGCCAGGGCTGGCTCTGGCCCTGGGCTGGCGGCAGGGCTCCCGCTCGGGGCTGCTCCTGTGCCTTGGGCCTCTGGGCACTCAGGGCCAGCTCCGCAGCAGCTGCAGCGCCAGGGACGTTGCTGCACCAGTCCCGTTTCCCCGGGGCTCTGAACCAGCTCCAGAGGCCTGGAAGCCCAGGCGCCTCCAGCTTTGGCTGCTGCCGGGCCGGGCAAGGGCAGGCCCTGGGGGAAGAGCTGCTGCCACAGAGCCCCGGCCAGGCCTGAGCCCGGCACAGCAATTACCTGCTGTGCCTGTGCCCGTGTCTGCCATCGCCTTCCTTCCTGCAGCAGGGGCTCGCACCGAAGATGGAGTGCTTCCTTCAAGAAATACCACCTTCCACTGAAGCACTATGTCCATCTCTTGACAAAGGAAGGGAGACAGCTGCATCAGATGGAGCTGTTTCCCACTTGGGTGGTGGCATCAGAGGTAATATTTGTGAAATTTATGGAGCAGGAAAATGGCCAGGTTACAGTGGCATGATGAGAGCACTTCCACCTCCAAACAGCCACCCTTTTCCTAATCAGCAGGGCTGGATAGAGTGGGGGATCTCACGGTGTGTTACAGTTTGGGCATGGCCTGTCAGCTGATGCCAAATAACTTCCGTCAGAGGCTGGGCAGAAGCTGCAGCCAGGCCAGGCTGGGAAACAGCCCTGCAGGGCGTGAAAGCAGCAGCGGGGCAGCAAGGCTGCCATGGATCCCTTCCCACTGTGCCGGGCACGGCGTGTCCAGATGTGCAGCCAAAGCCCCCGGCTGCTGAGTCCCAGGGGAAGCATGAGAGAAATGCACCCACCTTCTCTTGTCTGCAGGGGTTCCTTCAGCTCTTGCCTCATCTGTTTGGATGGTTCCAGGGATTTCTTATCTGTTGTATCTTGGATTTTCCCTGTTGGAGTACCTTAGAGAAAAATATTTCCATTTCCCAGGAATGGATCCCAGAAAAGCAGGGCTCAGCCTGTGGGGTCAGCAGGGACACACTACTCACCCCTGAGATGGGAGCTGGGCTTGAGTGCAGCATCCAAGGTAGCAGCTGGAGAAGCTGGAGAAGTCTTCCCTCTAGACACATCTGTAACACAACAGCCACAGAAGCTTCTGTCACCTGGTGCCTGCCCGCTTGTCTACAATTCTTCCTTGGTGGCACACTGAGAACATACCTGCAGGAGGCTCCAAGGGCTTCAAAACTTTATTCATCCAAGCTGATGGAGAAGCCTTCCCAGCACCCTCATCTACAATGCAGCACAGATGAGAACATTTTCCAGTGTGTGCTGGGATCTCTTTCTGCCACAGGGAACTGGGCACTGCCAGGGAGTCGGGTAAGGCCATGGGAGCCAGATGTGAATAGAGATGGCCAAAGCTGCCCAGGGGCCTGGGGAGCTCTGGGCTGGCTCCTGGTCACTCTCCACACTCTTTCCCTGCCCTCAGCAACATCCCTGGGAGGGGTGGCTGCAGCAGTGCAGGGACCTGGAACTCTCCCCCTCACACACAGAAGAAATCCTCCCTAAAGCCCTGGGGAAAACTGCAGCAGGCAGTGCCACAGCTATCCATCCTGCCCTCCCTCTGTCCCTCCTGCCCTCCTTCTGTGGGGAAACCCCCCAGATCCCAAGGGCAAACAGCCAGGCCCTCTCAGGACACACTGGAGCCTTGCTCTCCCCCTCTGTCCTTTCCCCACCGTGGGCACCCCATGCAGTCACTGCCAGGTTTCAGGACATGTCTCCCATGGAGGGACCCCAGCAGGACTGCTCAGTGCCCTGCGCCTGCTCGGGATAATTCCCCTGGGCTGTGCCGCTCTAGTCCAGGCTGTGCCCGCACTGCCAAACAGCAGAGAGGACAGCTCAAGCCTCAGCAGGGCTCAGGCCCAGAGGCACAGCAATTACCTCCTGTGCCTGTGCCTGGCATGGCCTCCCTTCCTGGAGGTGAGGCTGGCTTGCAACCACTGCTTCCTCCGGGAAATGCTTCTTTCTCCGCAGGCTCTCCTTTCATTTCTGGAGAATGGAAAAGAGACAGCTGGATCAGATGAAAACATTCCTGACTGGGAATGGGGAAGGGGACAATTTCAGGAGGCATCACTTGTGAAAGGAATGCATAAGGATCAGAAAACACCCAGGATTTTGGGACAACCCAAGGCTGCTTCCTTCCCCAAACAGCCCCAACATCTGATCTGCCTGGACACCAGGAAATTGCAGGGGATCTGAGGGTGGGCATGGCCTGTGGTGCAATTGGGGCTGTCTGCCAGCTGATGCCAAATGCCTTCCTGCAGAGGCTGGGCAGAAGCTGCAGCCAGGCCAGGCTGGGAAACAGCCCTGCAGGGCGTGAAAGCAGCAGCAAGGCAGCGAGGCTGCCATGGATCCCTTCCAGCTGTGCCGGGCACGGCGTGTCCAGATGTGCAGCCAAAGCCCCTGGCTGCTGAGTCCCAGGGGAAGCATGAGGGAAATGCACCCACCTTGTTTTCTCTGCAGATGTTCCTTCAGCATTTGCCACATGATTTCTAATGGGTCCTGGAATTTCCTGCCTGCCATGTCTTTGGTCTCTCCTGTCAGAGGACCTTAAGAGAAAGTAGTTCCATTTCCCAGGAATGGACCCCACAAAAGCAGGGCTCAGCCTGAGGGGTCAGCAGGGACACACTACTCACCCCTGCCATGGGAGCTGGCCTTTTGTGCAGCATCCAAGGTAGGAGTTGGTGAGGTCGTCCCTGCAGACACGCCTGTAACACAACAGCCACAGAAGCTTCTGTCACCTGGTTCTTACCAGTCAGTCAAACATTACGCCTTGGTGGGACAGTGAGAACATACCTGCAGAATGCTCAGAGGGCTTCACAACTTCAGAGCGCCAGGCTAATGGAGAATCCTTCCCAGCATCCCAGTCTGGAAGCAAACCAAGATGAGAACTGTTTCCATTGTGTGCCAGGGCTGGCTCTGGCCCTGGGCTGGCGGCAGGGCTCCCGCTCGGGGCTGCTCCTGTGCCTTGGGCCTCTGGGCACTCAGGGCCAGCTCCGCAGCAGCTGCAGCGCCAGGGACGTTGCTGCACCAGTCCCGTTTCCCCGGGGCTCTGAACCAGCTCCAGAGGCCTGGAAGCCCAGGCGCCTCCAGCTTTGGCTGCTGCCGGGCCGAGCAAGGGCAGGCCCTGGGGGAAGAGCTGCTGCCACAGAGCCCCGGCCAGGCCTGAGCCCGGCACAGCAATTACCTGCTGTGCCTGTGCCCGTGTCTGCCATCGCCTTCCTTCCTGCAGCAGGGGCTCGCACCGAAGATGGAGTGCTTCCTTCAAGAAATACCACCTTCCACTGAAGCACTATGTCCATCTCTTGACAAAGGAAGGGAGACAGCTGCATCAGATGGAGCTGTTTCCCACTTGGGTGGTGGCATCAGAGGTAATATTTGTGAAATTTATGGAGCAGGAAAATGGCCAGGTTACAGTGGCATGATGAGAGCACTTCCACCTCCAAACAGCCACCCTTTTCCTAATCAGCAGGGCTGGATAGAGTGGGGGATCTCACGGTGTGTTACAGTTTGGGCATGGCCTGTCAGCTGATGCCAAATAACTTCCGGCAGAGGCTGGGCAGAAGCTGCAGCCAGGCCAGGCTGGGAAACAGCCCTGCAGGGCGTGAAAGCAGCAGCGGGGCAGCAAGGCTGCCATGGATCCCTTCCCACTGTGCCGGGCACGGCGTGTCCAGATGTGCAGCCAAAGCCCCCGGCTGCTGACTCCCAGGGGAAGCATGAGGGAAATGCACCCACCTTCTCTTGTCTGCAGGGGTTCCTTCAGCTCTTGCCTCATCTGTTTGGATGGTTCCAGGGATTTCTTATCTGTTGTATCTTGGATTTTCCCTGTTGGAGTACCTTAGAGAAAAATATTTCCATTTCCCAGGAATGGATCCCAGAAAAGCAGGGCTCAGCCTGTGGGGTCAGCAGGGACACACTACTCACCCCTGAGATGGGAGCTGGGCTTGAGTGCAGCATCCAAGGTAGCAGCTGGAGAAGCTGGAGAAGTCCTCCCTCTAGACACATCTGTAACACAACAGCCACAGAAGCTTCTGTCACCTGGTGCCTGCCCGCTTGTCTACAATTCTTCCTTGGTGGCACACTGAGAACATACCTGCAGGAGGCTCCAAGGGCTTCAAAACTTTATTCATCCAAGCTGATGGAGAAGCCTTCCCAGCACCCTCATCTACAATGCAGCACAGATGAGAACATTTTCCAGTGTGTGCTGGGATCTCTTTCTGCCACAGGGAACTGGGCACTGCCAGGGAGTCGGGTAAGGCCATGGGAGCCAGATGTGAATAGACATGGCCAAAGCTACCCAGGGGCCTGGGGAGCTCTGGGCTGGCTCCTGGTCACTCTCCACACTCTTTCCCTGTCCTCAGCAACATCCCTGGGAGGGGTGGCTGCAGCAGTGCAGGGACCTGGGACTCTCCCCCTCACACACAGAAGAAATCCTCCCTAAAGCCCTGGGGAAAACTGCAGCAGGCAGTGCCACAGCTATCCATCCTGCCCTCCCTCTGTCCCTCCTGCCCTCCTTCTGTGGGGAAACCCCCCAGATCCCAAGGGCAAACAGCCAGGCCCTCTCAGGACACACTGCAGCCTTGCTCTCCCCCTCTGTCCTTTCCCCACCGTGGGCACCCCATGCAGTCACTGCCAGGTTTCAGGACATGTCTCCCATGGAGGGACCCCAGCAGGACTGCTCAGTGCCCTGAGCCTGCTCGGGATAATTCCCCTGGGCTGTGCTGCTCTAGTCCAGGCTGTGCCCGCACTGCCAAACAGCAGAGAGGACAGCTCAAGCCTCAGCAGGGCTCAGGCCCAGAGGCACAGCAATTACCTCCTGTGCCTGTGCCTGGCATGGCCTCCCTTCCTGCAGCTGAGGCTGGCATACAACCACTGCTTCTTCCGGGAAATGCTTCTTTCTCCGCAGGCTCTCCTTTCATTTCTGGAGAATGGAAAAGAGACAGCTGGATCAGATGAAAACATTCCTGACTGGGAATGGGGAAGGGGACAATTTCAGGAGGCATCACTTATGAAAGGAATGCATAAGGATCAGAAAACACCCAGGATTTTGGGACAACCCAAGGCTGCTTCCTTCCCCAAACAGCCCCAACATCTGATCTGCCTGGACACCCGTAAATTGCAGGGGATCTGAGGGTGGGCATGGCCTGTGGTGCATTTGGGGCTGTCTGTCAGCTGATGCCAAATGCCTTCCTGCAGAGGCTGGGCAGAAGCTGCAGCCAGGACAGGCTGGGAAACAGCCCTGCAGGGCGTGAAAGCAGCAGCGGGGCAGCGAGGCTGCCATGGATCCCTTCCCGCTGTGCCGGGCACGGCGTGTCCAGATGTGCAGCCAAAGCCCCCGGCTGCTGAGTCCCAGGGGAAGCATGAGGGAAATGCACTCACCTTGTCTTCTCTGCAGACGTTCCTTCAGCATTTGCCACATGATTTCTAATGGGTCCTGGAATTTCCTGCCTGCCATGTCTTTGGTCTCTCCTGTCAGAGGACCTTAAGAGAAAGTAGTTCCATTTCCCAGGAATGGACCCCACAAAAGCAGGGCTCAGCCTGAGGGGTCAGCAGGGACACACTACTCACCCCTGCCATGGGAGCTGGCCTTTTGTGCAGCATCCAAGGTAGGAGTTGGTGAGGTCGTCCCTGCAGACACGCCTGTAACACAACAGCCACAGAAGCTTCTGTCACCTGGTTCTTACCAGTCAGTCACACATTACGCCTTGGTGGGACAGTGAGAACATACCTGCAGAATGCTCAGAGGGCTTCACAACTTCAGAGCGCCAGGCTAATGGAGAATCCTTCCCAGCATCCCAGTCTGGAAGCAAACCAAGATGAGAACTGTTTCCATTGTGTGCCAGGGCTGGCTCTGGCCCTGGGCTGGCGGCAGGGCTCCCGCTCGGGGCTGCTCCTGTGCCTTGGGCCTCTGGGCACTCAGGGCCAGCTCCGCAGCAGCTGCAGCGCCAGGGACGTTGCTGCACCAGTCCCGTTTCCCCGGGGCTCTGAACCAGCTCCCGAGGCCTGGAAGCCCAGGCGCCTCCAGCTTTGGCTGCTGCCGGGCCGAGCAAGGGCAGGCCCTGGGGGAAGAGCTGCTGCCACACAGCCCCGGCCAGGCCTGAGCCCGGCACAGCAATTACCTGCTGTGCCTGTGCCCGTGTCTGCCATCGCCTTCCTTCCTGCAGCAGGGGCTCGCACCGAAGATGGAGTGCTTCCTTCAAGAAATACCACCTTCCACTGAAGCATTATGTCCATCTCTTGACAAAGGAAGGGAGACAGCTGCATCAGATGGAGCTGTTTCCCACTTGGGTGGTGGCATCAGAGGTAATATTTGTGAAATTTATGGAGCAGGAAAATGGCCAGGTTACAGTGGCATGATGAGAGCACTTCCACCTCCAAACAGCCACCCTTTTCCTAATCAGCAGGGCTGGATATAGTGGGGGATCTCACGGTGTGTTACAGTTTGGGCATGGCCTGTCAGCTGATGCCAAATAACTTCCGTCAGAGGCTGGGCAGAAGCTGCAGCCAGGCCAGGCTGGGAAACAGCCCTGCAGGGCGTGAAAGCAGCAGCGGGGCAGCAAGGCTGCCATGGATCCCTTCCCACTGTGCCGGGCACGGCGTGTCCAGATGTGCAGCCAAAGCCCCCGGCTGCTGACTCCCAGGGGAAGCATGAGGGAAATGCACCCACCTTCTCTTGTCTGCAGGGGTTCCTTCAGCTCTTGCCTCATCTGTTTGGATGGTTCCAGGGATTTCTTATCTGTTGTATCTTGGATTTTCCCTGTTGGAGTACCTTAGAGAAAAATATTTCCATTTCCCAGGAATGGATCCCAGAAAAGCAGGGCTCAGCCTGTGGGGTCAGCAGGGACACACTACTCACCCCTGAGATGGGAGCTGGGCTTGAGTGCAGCATCCAAGGTAGCAGCTGGAGAAGCTGGAGAAGTCTTCCCTCTAGACACATCTGTAACACAACAGCCACAGAAGCTTCTGTCACCTGGTGCCTGCCCGCTTGTCTACAATTCTTCCTTGGTGGCACACTGAGAACATACCTGCAGGAGGCTCCAAGGGCTTCAAAACTTTATTCATCCAAGCTGATGGAGAAGCCTTCCCAGCACCCTCATCTACAATGCAGCACAGATGAGAACATTTTCCAGTGTGTGCTGGGATCTCTTTCTGCCACAGGGAACTGGGCACTGCCAGGGAGTCGGGTAAGGCCATGGGAGCCAGATGTGAATAGACATGGCCAAAGCTGCCCAGGGGCCTGGGGAGCTCTGGGCTGGCTCCTGGTCACTCTCCACACTCTTTCCCTGCCCTCAGCAACATCCCTGGGAGGGGTGGCTGCAGCAGTGCAGGGACCTGGAACTCTCCCCCTCACACACAGAAGAAATCCTCCCTAAAGCATGGGGGAAAACTGCAGCAGGCAGTGCCACAGCTATCCATCCTGCCCTCCCTCTGTCCCTCCTGCCCTCCTTCTGTGGGGAAACCCCCCAGATCCCAAGGGCAAACAGCCAGGCCCTCTCAGGACACACTGGAGCCTTGCTCTCCCCCTCTGTCCTTTCCCCACCGTGGGCACCCCATGCAGTCACTGCCAGGTTTCAGGACATGTCTCCCATGGAGGGACCCCAGCAGGACTGCTCAGTGCCCTGAGCCTGCTCGGGATAATTCCCCTGGGCTGTGCCGCTCTAGTCCAGGCTGTGCCCGCACTGCCAAACAGCAGAGAGGACAGCTCAAGCCTCAGCAGGGCTCAGGCCCAGAGGCACAGCAATTACCTCCTGTGCCTGTGCCTGGCATGGCCTCCCTTCCTGCAGCTGAGGCTGGCATACAACCACTGCTTCTTCCGGGAAATGCTTCTTTCTCCGCAGGCTCTCCTTTCATTTCTGGAGAATGGAAAAGAGACAGCTGGATCAGATGAAAACATTCCTGACTGGGAATGGGGAAGGGGACAATTTCAGGAGGCATCACTTGTGAAAGGAATGCATAAGGATCAGAAAACACCCAGGATTTTGGGACAACCCAAGGCTGCTTCCTTCCCCAAACAGCCCCAACATCTGAACTGCCTGGACACCAGGAAATTGCAGGGCATCTGAGGGTGGGCATGGCCTGTGGTGCATTTGGGGCTGTCTGTCAGCTGATGCCAAATGCCTTCCTGCAGAGGCAGGGCAGAAGCTGCAGCCAGGCCAGGCTGGCAAACAGCCCTGCAGGGCGTGAAAGCAGCAGCGGGGCAGCAAGGCTGCCATGGATCCCTTCCTGCTGTGCCGGGCACGGCGTGTCCAGATGTGCAGCCAAAGCCCCTGGCTGCTGAGTCCCAGGAGCAGCATGAGGGAAATGCACCCACCTTGTCTTCTCTGCAGACGTTCCTTTAGCATTTGCCACATGATTTCTAATGGGTCCTGGAATTTCCTGCCTGCCATGTCTTTGGTCTCTCCTGTCAGAGGACCTTAAGAGAAAGTAGTTCCATTTCCCAGGAATGGACCCCACAAAAGCAGGGCTCAGCCTGAGGGGTCAGCAGGGACACACTACTCACCCCTGCCATGGGAGCTGGCCTTTTGTGCAGCATCCAAGGTAGGAGTTGGTGAGGTCGTCCCTGCAGACACGCCTGTAACACAACAGCCACAGAAGCTTCTCTCACCTGGTTCTTACCAGTCAGTCACACATTACGCCTTGGTGGGACAGTGAGAACATACCTGCAGAATGCTCAGAGGGCTTCACAACTTCAGAGCGCCAGGCTAATGGAGAATCCTTCCCAGCATCCCAGTCTGGAAGCAAACCAAGATGAGAACTGTTTCCATTGTGTGCCAGGGCTGGCTCTGGCCCTGGGCTGGCGGCAGGGCTCCCGCTCGGGGCTGCTCCTGTGCCTTGGGCCTCTGGGCACTCAGGGCCAGCTCCGCAGCAGCTGCAGCGCCAGGGACGTTGCTGCACCAGTCCCGTTTCCCCGGGGCTCTGAACCAGCTCCAGAGGCCTGGAAGCCCAGGCGCCTCCAGCTTTGGCTGCTGCCGGGCCGGGCAAGGGCAGGCCCTGGGGGAAGAGCTGCTGCCACACAGCCCCGGCCAGGGCTGAGCCCGGCACAGCAATTACCTGCTGTGCCTGTGCCCGTGTCTGGCTTTGCCTTCCTTCCTGCAGCAGGGGCTGGCACAGAAGATGGAGTGCTTCCTTCAAGAAATACCACCTTCCACTGAAGCACTATGTCCATCTCTTGACAAAGGAAGGGAGACAGCTGCATCAGATGGAGCTGTTTCCCACTTGGGTGGTGGCATCAGAGGTAATATTTGTGAAATTTATGGAGCAGGAAAATGGCCAGGTTACAGTGGCATGATGAGAGCACTTCCACCACCAAACAGCCACCCTTTTCCTAATCTGCAGGGCTGGATATAGTGGGGGATCTCAGGGTGTGTTACAGTTTGGGCATGGCCTGTCAGCTGATGCCAAACGCCTTCCTGCAGAGGCTGGGCAGAAGCTGCAGCCAGGCCAGGCCGGGAAACAGCCCTGCAGGGCGTGAAAGCAGCAGCGGGGCAGCGAGGCTGCCATGGATCCCTTCCCACTGTGCCGGGCACGGCGTGTCCAGATGTGCAGCCAACGCCCCCGGCTGCTGAGTCCCAGGAGCAGCATGAGGGAAATGCACCCACCTTGTCTTCTCTGCAGACGTTCCTTCAGCATTTGCCACATGATTTCTAATGGGTCCTGGAATTTCCTGCCTGCCATGTCTTTGGTCTTTCCTGTCAGAGGACCTTAAGAGAAAGTAGTTCCATTTCCCAGGAATGGACCCCACAAAAGCAGGGCTCAGCCTGAGGGGTCAGCAGGGACACACTACTCACCCCTGCCATGGGAGCTGGGCTTTTGTGCAGCATCCAAGGTAGGAGTTGGTGAGGTCGTCCCTGCAGACACGCCTGTAACACAACAGCCACAGAAGCTTCTGTCACCTGGTTCTTACCAGTCAGTCAACCATTACGCCTTGGTGGGACAGTGAGAACATACCTGCAGAATGCTCAGAGGGCTTCACAACTTCAGAGCGCCAGGCTAATGGAGAATCCTTCCCAGCATCCCAGTCTGGAAGCAAACCAAGATGAGAACTGTTTCCATTGTGTGCCAGGGCTGGCTCTGGCCCTGGGCTGGCGGCAGGGCTCCTGCTCGGGGCTGCTCCTGTGCCTTGGGCCTCTGGGCACTCAGGGCCAGCTCCGCAGCAGCTGCAGCGCCAGGGACGTTGCTGCACCAGTCCCGTTTCCCCGGGGCTCTGAACCAGCACCAGAGGCCTGGAAGCCCAGGCGCCTCCAGCTTTGGCTGCTGCCGGGCCGGGCAAGGGCAGGCCCTGGGGGAAGAGCTGCTGCCACACAGCCCCGGCCAGGGCTGAGCCCGGCACAGCAATTACCTGCTGTGCCTGTGCCCGTGTCTGCCATCGCCTTCCTTCCTGCAGCAGGGGCTGGCACCGAAGATGGAGTGCTTCATTCAAGAAATACCACCTTCCACTGAAGTACTATGTCCATCTCTTGACAAAGGAAGGGAGACAGCTGCATCAGATGGAGCTGTTTCCCACTTGGGTGGTGGCATCAGAGGTAATATTTGTGAAATTTATGGAGCAGGAAAATGGCCAGGTTACAGTGGCATGATGAGAGCACTTCCACCTCCAAACAGCCACCCTTTTCCTAATCTGCAGGGCTGGATATAGTGGGGGATCTCAGGGTGTGTTACAGTTTGGGCATGGCCTGTCAGCTGATGCCAAATAACTTCCTGCAGAGGCTGGGCAGAAGCTGCAGCCAGGCCAGGCTGGGAAACAGCCCTGCAGGGCGTGAAAGCAGCAGCGGGGCAGCAAGGCTGCCATGGATCCCTTCCCACTGTGCCGGGCACGGCGTGTCCAGATGTGCAGCCAAAGCCCCCGGCTGCTGACTCCCAGGAGCAGCATGAGGGAAATGCACCCACCTTGTCTTCTCTGCAGACGTTCCTTCAGCATTTGCCACATGATTTCTAATGGGTCCTGGAATTTCCTGCCTGCCATGTCTTTGGTCTCTCCTGTCCGAGGACCTTAAGAGAAAGTAGTTCCATTTCCCAGGAATGGACCCCACAAAAGCAGGACTCAGCCTGAGGGGTCAGCAGGGACACACTACTCACCCCTGCCATGGGAGCTGGCCTTTTGTGCAGCATCCAAGGTAGGAGTTGGTGAGGTCGTCCCTGCAGACACGCCTGTAACACAACAGCCACAGAAGCTTCTGTCACCTGGTTCTTACCAGTCAGTCAAACATTACGCCTTGGTGGGACAGTGAGAACATACCTGCAGAATGCTCAGAGTGCTTCACAACTTCAGAGCGCCAGGCTAATGGAGAATCCTTCCCAGCATCCCAGTCTGGAAGCAAACCAAGATGAGAACTGTTTCCATTGTGTGCCAGGGCTGGCTCTGGCCCCGGGCTGGCGGCAGGGCTCCCGCTCGGGGCTGCTCCTGTGCCTTGGGCCTCTGGGCACTCAGGGCCAGCTCCGCAGCAGCTGCAGCGCCAGGGACGTTGCTGCAGCAGTCCCGTTTCCCCAGGGATCTGAACCAGCTCCAGAGGCCTGGAAGCCGAGGCGCCTCCAGCTTTGGCTGCTGCCGGGCCAGGCAAGGGCAGGCCCTGGGGGAAGAGCTGCTGCCACACAGCCCCGGCCAGGCCTGAGCCCGGCACAGCAATTACCTGCTGTGCCTGTGCCCGTGTCTGCCATCGCCTTCCTTCCTGCAGCAGGGGCTGGCACCGAAGATGGAGTGCTTCCTTCAAGAAATACCACCTTCCACTGAAGCACTATGTCCATCTCTTGACAAAGGAAGGGAGACAGCTGCATCAGATGGAGCTGTTTCCCACTTGGGTGGTGGCATCAGAGGTAATATTTGTGAAATTTATGGAGCAGGAAAATGGCCAGGTTACAGTGGCATGATGAGAGCACTTCCACCTCCAAACAGCCACCCTTTTCCTAATCTGCAGGGCTGGATATAGTGGGGGATCTCAGGGTGTGTTACAGTTTGGGCATGGCCTGTCAGCTGATGCCCAATAACTTCCGGCAGAGGCTGGGCAGAAGCTGCAGCCAGGCCAGGCTGGGAAGCAGCCCTGCAGGGCGTGAAAGCAGCAGTGGGGCAGCGAGGCTGCCATGGATCCCTTCCCACTGTGCCAGGCACTGCGTGTCCAGATGTGCAGCCAAAGCCCCCGGCTGCTGACTCCCAGGGGAAGCATGAGGGAAATGCACCCACCTTCTCTTGTCTGCAGGGGTTCCTTCAGCTCTTGCCTCATCTGTTTGGATGGTTCCAGGGATATCTTATCTGTTGTATCTTGGATTTTCCCTGTTGGAGTACCTTAGACAAAAATATTTCCATTTGCCAGGAATGGATCCCAGAAAAGCAGGGTTCAGCCTGTGAGGTCAGCAGGGACACACTACTCACCCCTGAGATGGGTGCTGGGCTTGAGTGCAGCATCCAAGGTAGCAGCTGGAGAAGCTGGAGAAGTCTTCCCTGTAGACACATCTGTAACACAACAGCCACAGAAGCTTCTGTCACCTGGTGCCTGCCCGCTTGTCTACAATTCTTCCTTGGTGGCACACTGAGAACATACCTGCAGGAGGCTCCAAGGGCTTCAAAACTTTATTCATCCAAGCTGATGGAGAAGCCTTCCCAGCACCCTCATCTACAATGCAGCACAGATGAGAACATTTTCCAGTGTGTGCTGGGATCTCTTTCTGCCACAGGGAACTGGGCACTGCCAGGGAGTCGGGTAAGGCCATGGGAGCCAGATGTGAATAGACATGGCCAAAGCTGCCCAGGGGCCTGGGGAGCTCTGGGCTGGCTCCTGGTCACTCTCCACACTCTTTCCCTGCCCTCAGCAACATCCCTGGGAGGGGTGGCTGCCGCAGTGCAGGGACCTGGGACTCTCCCCCTCACACACAGAAGAAATCCTCCCTAAAGCATGGGGGAAAACTGCAGCAGGCAGTGCCACAGCTATCCATCCTGCCCTCCCTCTGTCCCTCCTGCCCTCCTTCTGTGGGGAAACCCCCCAGATCCCAAGGGCAAACAGCCAGGCCCTCTCAGGACACACTGGAGCCTTGCTCTCCCCCTCTGTCCTTTCCCCACCGTGGGCACCCCGTGCAGTCGCTGCCAGGTTTCAGGACATGTCTCCCATGGAGGGACCCCGGCAGGACTGCTCAGTGCCCTGAGCCTGCTCGGGATAATTCCCCTGGGCTGTGCTGCTCTAGTCCAGGCTGTGCCCGCACTGCCAAGCAGCAGAGAGGGCAGCTCAAGCCTCAGCAGGGCTCAGGCCCAGAGGCACAGCAATTACCTCCTGTGTCTGTGCCTGGCATGGCCTCCCTTCCTGCAGCAGAGGCTGGCATGGAAGCACTGCTTCCTCGGGGAAATGCTTCCTTCTGCACAGGCTCTCCTTTGATTTCTGGAGAACGGAAGAGGCACAGCTGGATCAGATGGAGCTGTTCCCCAGTGGGGAGGTGTAGGAGAGTGCCCCCCTAATGACAGAGTGGCAAAGGTAGCCTTTGTCCCCCAAAAAAGGAAAGAAGTCCAGAAGTTTCTCCCAATGATCAGGTGAAAAGCCACCTCGTAAGACCCCAGGGGCTTCACTAAAAACTCTGGGTCACCTAATTGGATAGTAGCCAAAAAGTCCCGCCTGACCCATCAGGTAGAAAAGGGGAGGACAAAAGGACCACGAGTCTTTTGTGAAGGTGTTTATACCAGTGGCAGACTGCTGTACCTGCATCGGATTTTTCGGTTTGTCATTTTGCCTTTTATTAAACCTTTTTGTTTCTAACACTGCAGCAGAAGCCATCCTGCTCATTATTTGCCAAAGGTAATAGCTAAGCTATCCTTGGGTGTGCTGGGTTCCCTTTTTGAAGGTTTATAACACCTGGCCCCAGAAAAAAGAACCCAGCATGTGGCACCCGGACAGTATTTCTCCTATTGAGGAAGATGGTCTAGGGATTTTTTGATTATCTCCATCAAAATAGGACATTTTTACTTGATATTTGCGTGTTTTGGGGGAGCAGGCCTGCACCTGAGTTTTTTGTCGCTTTAAAATAGAAAACCCAGAAGAAGGCATTTGAGATTGAGAGGGAATCTCGAATCAAAGCCTCATACTGGTGAAGAGGAGGCTGTAATCGGAGACGGGACTGGAGCAGCATCGCAGCCTCAGAGGACTCTGCCGATCAGCTCAGCTGATTTGTCACTGTTGTGACCCAGGACCGGGGAAGAATTTCATACCAAGAAGGACAACTGGAAAACTCTGGTGAGTGCCACCATGGGAAATCGGTTGTCTTTAGCTGAGCAGGATTTTTTTTCATATTTCAATTATAAGTTAGAAATTCAAGATATTCAGTTTGACAACAAACAGCTTAAAAAGCTTGTAAAATGAGTCTTAACAGAGTTCCCAAACTCAGACATGTCTCAGAAACTCGATCCAGACTTCTGGGATTTGGTTGGACTGAAATTATATAACATGGAAAAGAATAAGAAGTCCAACTTAAAGCTGCGTCCAATATTCAGGACGGTCTTAAAATTTGTAACAATGGAAAGTGCAAAGCAAGCAAAGAATGCACACAAGCAAGCAAAGATCAGGGACAGGGCAGAATGCAGGCAGCAACAGCAGGACCGGGAGGAGAGGAGAAAGAGGAGTTCTGAGGGGACCCAGAAGCCTTCCCTTATCCCAGTCGAGAACCAGAAACCCCGGAGGAGCGGCTGGGAGGTGGCCAGGCCAGCCGCCCTCCCCCTTCCCCACCCCCGTCCTGGGAGAGAGGGGAGCAGACCAGCCCTGGCCAGGCTCCTCTGCAAACCACATCTTTCACAATCCCTGCCATACCTAAGTCCTCTGTATTCCCTCTGAAAAGCTCCCTTTGGTGCTAGAAATCGGTGAATTTTGGCAGTACAATGGAAAAAAGCCGAGCCGATTGTGCCCACTCTGAGAACAGTGGAGCTCATGGCAGACGCCATGATGGCCCCGGCCCAGCTCCGCCCTTCGTGGGCGTGGCTCGCCCTCCTCCTCGGGCTCCCAGCAGTCCCTGGGTGGCTCCTCCCTGAGCTCCTGCCCATCAGAGCAGGGACACGCCCCTTTTGTGGGCGGAGCCTGGGTGGTGTACCCACCCACAGCCCGGGAGGGCACGCCCCCTCCCTGCCGAGCGTGGGAACCGGATGTGATGCCCGGAAGTCACCCTGTCCAAGATGGCGGCGCCCATGTCTGACACCTTGCCGGAACAAAAAACAAATTATTCCTATGCTCCACAATGTAATTCCAAATAATCTAAGGAAGAGTTTAACACACAAGGAGTCACAGATACCTGGCAGAGGATAAGAAAGGATGCAGTTCAGGAAGGAGAGTGGGGAATTGCATCAAAGTTAAAAGTTTTTCCTGTGAGGTGCACAGCAGGTCCTGCACCGAGAGGGAGCTGGCAGCAGATCAGTTTTGCTGAGTTAAAAGAGATTTGCAAAGCCTCTCGTTTGTATGGTAGCGATTCTGCATATTTCAGAAGTCTTTTACAAGCCACCTTTACAGCAAATGTATTTACTCCACACGATTTAAAGCAGCTTTGCACATCCCTGCTGTCCCCAAGAGAATTTTCTCAGTGGGAACTGGCATGGAAACGTTTGTTAAATGACCTTTTAGGAGGTCATATGCAGGAACTCCAGCCACTGCAAATTTGACTATAGATCAGCTCAGGTGGAGGAGCTCATACAGATCCTCAAACACAAGCCCGAACTCTCAATAAACAAGTATTACAGGATATCAAAGAAGCAGCAAAAACAGCTTTGTTACAGGTTCCTGATGGCAACAAACCAGAACTAGATTTCACAGAAATAAAACACAGAATAGATGAGCCTTATATTAAGTTCTTGGACTGTTTGAAAATGGCATTAGAAAAGCAGATTCCAATAGACCGAGCCAGACAAGAGTTATTAAAATGGCTCGCAATTTCTAATGCAAACCCGAGCTGCAAAAAAGTATTAGGTGCATTGCCACAGGATCCTGAGCCCAGCCTGACCCAGCTCGTGGATGCTTGAACCGCCTGGGCACCCCTGAGCCTGCAGCAGCCATGCAGGCAGAGGTGCTGGCCAGTGCCATCACAGCAGCTCAGGAAAACACCCCAAAGCAGCAGGAAAAAGCAGCAGAAATGCAAACACAAGCCCTAGCAGAGGCTCTAAGAGCATTCAGAGGTGCAATTGAAAACCAGCAGACTCCAAGGGACACGTGCCATTCGTGTGGCCAGAGAGGTCATTTCAAAGGGGATGTCCTGGGGCCCGCAGAAGGCCACTGCCCAGAAACAGTGGATGCAGAGGTTTCTGTCACGTGCTAACAGCTGTCACCCAGCACAGGGCTGTCCGAGCCATCTGCCGGGAAACGTGCAGCCCGGCACGGGGCAGTGGCTGCCATGACACAGGAACCCTGCACCAGGGGCAGAGAGCACCACAGGCCACCAGGGTCAGAGCTGCAGCACGTCTGTGCAGGACTGCCGACCACAATGTCCCCAGGTGCCAGACTGGAGCTGTCCCCAGCCCAGCCAGTGGTGCTGACCAATGCCATTGCTCACACAGTGCCCACAGGACAGCTGGGGCCTGAACCACAACCACGTCAGTTCCTGATCGTGGGAGTGAGCAGATCCCATGCAGAAGGTTTTTATGTCATTCCAGCTGTGCTCTCTGTCACCTGTTCACAGGAAATTACAGCGTTAGCTTTGTGTCCAGACCCTCCATGCTTTTTACCCAAAGGACTGACCACAGCACAAGCTTTCCTCCTACCAGAGTCCCAGAACAGCACAGCTGCCATGGCCTGGAGCAGGCTCATCAGCCGCGGGCGGCCTCAGCTCACCTGTGTGCTGCAGCCCCTCGGGCAGCCATCACCCTCAGTGGCCTGACAGATCCCGGAGCAGACGGCATCTGACACCGGAATGGCCACAGGACTGGACCACGGTGCCCGCGCTGGCTCAGCTGGCAGCTATTGGTGGTCACTGTGAGAGCTTTCGAAGCTCCCACTCAGGCACATTTGAGGGGCCTGCAGGTCGTGTTGCCACCACAAGACCATTCGTTGTAGGAGCTGATTTTGTTCTTTGGGGCCGGGGCATTTTGTCGCAATGGGGTGTGAGGTTAGAAACTGGATTTTAACAAAAGCTGTTGATGGACATAACACTTTAAAACTGACATGGACATCTAATACATCCATCTGGGTCAGCCAGTGGCCCTTACCCGAAGAGAAACTTGCTGCTTTAGAGCAGTTGGTACAGGAACAGTTAAACAAAGGTCACTTAACTCCAACTACTAGTCCCTGGAACACCCCAGTTTTTGTAATCAAAAAGCCAAACAGTGGGAAGTGGAGGTTGTTGCAGGATCTCAGAAAAGTTAATGAAGTGATTCAAGAAATGGGTTCTTTACAACCAGGTTTACCCTCTCCTGTTATGATTCCAAAAGATTGGAAGTTGTCTGTTATTGATTTAAAAGACTGTTTTTTCAATATTCCTTTGCATCCAGATGATGCACCAAGATTTGCATTTTCCATCCCATCCATAAATCAGCAAGCACCCTTGAAAAGATATCATTGGCTTTCTCTACCAGAAGGAATGAGAAATTCCCCGAGTATATGCCAGTGGTATGTTGCAAAAATACTTTCCTCAGTTCGTGCACAATATCCAAATTCTCTCATATTACATTACATGGAAGATATTTTAGTAGCAGCCAAGGACCAAGCATCAATGCAAGAGACAACAGATCAGGTCATCTCAGCAGAGGAGAAAGCAGGACTCGCTGTAGCAAAGGAAAAAATACAGACACTTCCTCCCTGGAAATATTTAGGATACAGGATGACAGAACAAACGGTAACCCCGCAGCCACTCCAGCTGAGGACAAATCCAAAGACATAGAATGAAGTGCAGCAGCTCGTGGGGACTCTGAACTGGCTTCGTCCACTACTAGGCCTTTCAAATCAGGACTTGGCTCCTCTGGCAGATTTGTTGAGAGGAGACACAGCTTTAAACTCACCGTGAGAATTCAACAAAGAAGCTCAAAATGCTTTGGACAAAGTGATGAGAGCCATCCAGTCACGTCAGGCTCATCGGTATAATCCTAACCTGTCTTTTTTGTTTGCAGTTTTAGGAGAGAGTCCACAGCTTCATGGTTTGATATTCCAGTGGGATCTAGAGAAGAAGGACCATCTGATAATCTTAGAGTGGGTTTTCCTATCCCGTCAATTGGGTAAAACTATAACAACTTGCCCTGAAATTATTTCACAATTGATTATCAAGGCTAGATCTTGAATGCTTTCCCTTGCAGGAAAAGATTTTGCAGAAATCTTCCTGCCTCCAACATCCATCTATTTAGAATGGTTAATTCAAAATTCAGAAGTCATGCAATTTGCTTTGGAAAATTTTGCAGGAAAAATTTCAGTCAATTGTCCCAAACATGAGCTATTAAGTTCATCTTTAAAATTAATTCATAAGCCTTTAAGAAGTAATGCACCCCTCGAGGCAATCACATTTTTTACAGACGGTTCTGGGAAGTCTAAAAGGTCTGTGATTGCTTGGCAAAATTCAGAGACAAAAAAATGGGAATCAGATATTGAGGAAGTAGATGGTTCTGCACAGATTACAGAGTTAGCAGCAGTTGTACGGGTCTTTTCAAAATTCACATTTCCTTTTAATTTAGTAACGGATTCAATTTACGTTGCAGGTGTGGTGGAAAGAGCAGAAGGATCTCTGCTGAAAGAAGTTTCTGATGATCAGTTATACAGTTTGCTTAAAAAGTTAATCCTACTTCTTTCCATTCAACAAGAACTTTACTTTGTAATGCACATTCGCTCACATTCTTCTCTTCCAGATTTTTTAGCAGAAGGCAATGCCATGGCTGATTTGTTAGCCGTGCCAATCCAGCACACACTTTTTAATGTTATTGAACTCTTCCCCTGTTGTTGTTGATTTAAGCTTCCACTCACCTTCCCTTCTTTTGGGTACCACTGTGCTTTTTCTTGATGTAATCCATTTAAAAATGTCTAGGGGACCTAAACTGATACTGTCCCATGGCCAAATTTCACTTAAGTGTGTCCCCCTGCACACTCAACAATGAGTCAAATTAAATTCTTTTGTACCATATTGATAAAAAAGATTCTTTCTGTATATTTGTCCCTCTCTATCCCTTTGTCTTTTCAATTACACTTCTTTCTCTTTGAATGTATCCTCTGAGTTGGTTTCACTTCCTTGTTCAAAGCATACCCATCTTTCTTTCACAGGGCACTCTCCTGACATCCTCTGGCTTGGGTTTGCAATATTTTTAGCCAGCCCATATAGTTTATTTTCTTCTTTACAGGTTGTTAACTGGGAGTGATCGATGCATTTGGGATTCATGTCTGTGTGTACTCTGATGAGTACACGTACTGTATCTCCTCTATACAAGGGATAGTAACACTTCTCACAAGTGTTTCCTCCACTTCCTCCAAAGTGGGTGAGTAGTAGCATTGCTACCAGTGGGAGTCTGGTACGTGCTGGCCTCCTCACCTCTCGAACCACAGGGGTTTTCTCGGTGCCCAGAGAGTATTTCCTGGAGGTAGTTCCCAATCCAGTCTTGCCTCCCACTTCTGGTTTTCCCTTCTTCTGGAGACATTCTGCCATGACCTTTATTGTACCGACTCCCTTTCTTCAATTTGGTCCCAATTAGGGTTGCAAGGAGAGCGCTCTATGGAACAGTACCAGAAACTGAGATCTTATTTTGATTGTCATTCTTAGCTGAACAAAACTTGACCTTGTACTATAACAAACATTAACAAGCTTTAAGGATTTAAGGATAACAATGTAGATGCTTCCCGTGGGGAGTTGTGTTCAGGGTTGCGCTTCTTTTGCTGTTTTCTTCAGGACCAATTTCAAGTCTTTATTGTCTCTGCTGCCTATAGTCCATTTGCTTGCCTCATTTGGGGGTTGTACTGGACCCTTCACTGGACTTGCATGTGTCCACCCCCGCTCCTTTGCTCTTCCTGCGGTGTTTGTTGTAAGCAGCACCTGGAAGGGGCCCTCAAAGCGAGCAGTGAGCGGAGAGGTTTTCCATGATTTAATCAATACCCGGTCTCCTGGGTTAATACTACGTATTTTACAGTTCAGTGGGGAAGTTTGGGGAAGGTGTCCCTTTTCCCTTAGTTCTTCCAGGGTTGCTGTTACTGTTTCTAAGTATTTTTGCATTGTCATGCCCCCTTCTAGATGTTCCCTGGTACTGTACAGGGTAAGCAAGAAAGGCAGCCCAAGCAGCATTTCATAAGGAGAGACCCCTAGATCTGTTCTGGCTCTTGTTCTTATTTGTAATAGGGCTAGATGTAAACATTTGACCCAGTTCTATTGGGTTTCTAAGACCAATTTTGTTAAGATATGCTTTAAGGTTTGATTCACCCTCTCGCCCTTCCCAGAACTCTGAGAGTGCCAAGGGGTGTGTAACTCCCACTTTATTCCCAGGGCCCTGATGACTTGTTGCAGAACACTGGATGTAAAATGGGGGCCACAGTCCAAATCAATAAGATTTACTAGCCCATATCTCAGAAGAATTTCTTCCAAGAGAACTTTTGTCACAGTTTGAGTTTCTTGTGGGGAACACTTCAACCCAGTGGGTTAGGTGGTTAAGTATGACCAATAGGTGTTTATACCCTGGGGCTGGAGTTAATTCAGTAAAATCAACCTGAATACTCTGGAAAGGTCTTATGGCTAATTTCCTCCCTCCTGGAGATGTTTTTCACATTACCTTTTTGTTGACTTTTTGGCAGGTTAGACATTCTCCTGTGATGGATCTGGCCATTTCATATATTCCTGTCCCCATGCAATATTTCAGGAAATGATCATATATTCATTGTGTTCCCCAGTGAGTTAATTGGTATATCTCTTCCATCACTTTCCTGGTTATTATTCAGTTGAATATTTATCATCCATCTGGGGTCCAGCACTTTCCATCCCCTGTTTTTACTGCTCCCATTTGCTCTATTTCTTTTAGCTCCTTGTCCTTGAAAACTGGAACCCCCTCTTCCTTTATTTTCCCGTGGTCTTTTTTTACCCTTAGGACTATGACTGAGTCCAGCATTTCAAAGGCTGCTTTTTTGGCTGCCCGGTCTGCTAATTTGTTTCCTTGGATTTCAGGGGTATCCCCTTTTTAGTAGCCTTTAATATGGACTGTGGCAATTTCTTTTGGTCCTCTGAGGGATTCAAGTGCTTCCCTATCAGACTTTCATGTGCCAGATTTTTCCCCTTTGAGTTAAGGTATGCCCTCTCTGGCCAGATTTTTCCAAAGGTATGAGCTATCCCAAAGGCATATTGAGAATCCATGGAGATTGTCCCTATATCATCTAATAAATCAAAACCTCTCTTTAGGGCATATACCTCGCAGTTTGTGCAGAGCAATTTGAGGGTAATTTCCCTTTTTCTTTGTTTTCCTCTGCTTCAATAATGGCGTATCCTGATGCCCATTTTCCCATTACTGTTTGGGAGGATCCATCTATATACTGGATCCTTCCATATGGTAAGGGGTCTTCTTCTAGCTCTTCTCTTACATTTGTTTGCATCTCAATTAGCTCTATACAATTATGCTCTAAATTTTCCATTTTTGGTTCCCCGGTTAAGAATTGAGCAGGGTTTCAACCTTTTGAGGTGACAGTCTCTAGATTCTTGACATTCATCAGGGTTATTTCATACCTCAGGATTCAGCTGTGTGTTAGCCACTGAGGAGTTTTTGACTTAACACTGTCCTCAAATAATGGGATGTGTGTACTGAAATCCTTCCATTTAATGTAGGATTTGGAGTGTCTTCTAATAAGGTAGCTGTGGCTGCCACAGCTTGAATACAGGCTGGCCACCCTCTTGCAACCACATCCAATAATTTTGACAGATAAGCCACCAGCTTCCTGCTTCCCCCCCAGCCTTGGGTTATCACTCCATATGCTATCCATTCATTAACATTAACAAACAGATCAAATGGTTTTCTTCAATTAGGCAGACTCAAAACTGGGGTTTTCGTCAATCGAGCCTTTAAGTCTTGGAACCGTTCGGTATCCTCCAGAGTCCAGACTACAGGTTCTGTGCTTGTTAATTTTTCATACAAAAATTTTACAGCTTGAGTATACTGATCAATCCATAATATACAAGAGCCCATTAGACCTATTAGCTTTCTTACATCTTTTTTAGTCTTGGGTGGTGGAATTGACAGGATCCCCACAACTCTTTCAGGACTGAGCTTTTTCTACCCTTTTCCAATTAGATGTCCCAGGTACTTTATCTCTTCTTCTACAAATTGGAGGTTTTTCTTTGATCCTTTTAATTCTTTATCTGCCAGAAAGTTTAGTAAACTTATACTGGCCTGTTTGACTTGTTCTTGATCTTTGCCTGATATTAGCAGGTCATCCACATATTGTAGAATTTGTATTTCTTCCCCAGGTACAGAGGATTTTAAAGGATCCTCTAAGGCTCGTCCAAATAGGTTAGGGGACTCTGTGAATCCCTGTGGGAGGCAGGTCCACCTGTGTTGCTGTTTACATTTGCAGTGTGGGTCTTCCCGTTCAAAGGCAAACAAATTCCTGCTCCCCACCTCTAATGGACGGGCCCAGAAGGCATCCTTCAAATCTATTACTGAGAACCATGCATGCTCTTGTGGAATTTGACTAAGAAGAGGATATGGATTTGATACTATTGGCTATCTGGAAATTGTTTGTTAATTTCCCTCAAATCCTGCACCAATTCATAGGTTCCGTCAGCCTTCTTGACAGCTAACATTGGTGTATTATGTGGTGACATGCATGGTTCTAGTATGCCTTCTTCCATGAGTCCCTGTATCACAGCTGCTAGTCCTCTCTGGCCTTCAGGGGAGATGGGGTATTGTTTAACCTGAGCAGGGGGAATTTCTGACTGCATTTCTGTCTTAATTGGTGGGATATTTAACAACCCTTGCCCTCCTCCTTCCGCCCAGACTACTGGGTTATTTTCTCCCAAATCCTGTCCAGTTAATAATATTGTTTGGGGTACCAAATCCTCCCCTCCTTTGGCACTACTGCAATTCCCATCTTTACTTGCAAGCCTCGCCCCAGTTACAAGTTATTTTTGGGATATAAAGGAAATCATCCCTACATTCCTTTGAATTGCCTTGTATAATTATGCTCTCTGTAACCTGGGCTCCGAACGGTTCCCCTTTTGCTCCCCACATTTGGCAGATCATTTTGCTTAGCTGAGCCCCTCTGGGAAGCTTTGTCACACAGGATCGATCAGCACCCGTGTCCACTAAAAACTCATATTCTTCACACTGGGGACCAATTTCTAAGTTTATCAGGGGCTCTATCTAGTGTCCAATCTCATCCCCCACAGTGTCGACCCCTGACACCCCTAATCATCATCTCCTCTCAGAATCTTCTCTAGGATGTGACATTCACATTTTCTGAAAAATCCCTTTGCCCAGGGTTTTTCTCCTGGGAAGCTGAAAGGTAGTGAGAGAGACCTCAGAGAAAAGGAAAACAGTTCTTATCTCCTTTGCTGCTCCTGTGTTGTGCTCGTCTGGAATGTGTTTGGACATTGTTTACCCAAGGGTGATTGCCGCTTTGGACTCTGGTGTGAGTTGTTTTGACTCATTGGCCAATTAGTGCCAAGCTGTGTTGGGACTCTGGAAAGAGTCACGAGTTTTCATTATTATCTTTTTAGCATTGAGTAAAAAGATAATAATCTTTTCCGTATTCTTTAGTATAGTACAGTATAGTATTCTTTAACATAATATAGTATCATAAAGTAATAAATTTGCTTTTGGCAAACATGGAGTCCTCCACGTCATCCCTGCCTACATTGGGGCCCTTTGTTTACAATACTAGGGTGTCCTGTTCTTTCTCAATTGCTTCATCCATTTGTAATTTTTTTACAGGACTGCTTAACATGCTTTCTTTAGCCACAGTAATAGCAATACACATAATCTAATGGTGTTTTTTTCCATTTACCCAGCTTCACTTTATTTTCTGCTCCCCCTTTTGGCTCCCCTCTTCCCACTTCTAGGCTTTCTCTTGTTACTGCCACCATAATTTTTGCTTTTGTTCTGTTCTCTTCATGTCTCCTTAAATAAATTTTCAGAGTTTCCCAGATCCTTAATTCCCCTTTCTTGCCAGTCTTCCAATTTTTCCAGTCTTTTAATTTTTCTAATTTCTGCCTGATGTCAGGCCAACCTTTGGTAACAAACCATACTTTTAATAATACTTGGCCCTCTGGTCCATCAGGATCAATGCTGGAATGTAACTGAAAATTTTGTTTTAATTGATTTAGCCATGCCCCCGGGGACTCATCCTTTTCTTGACTCCCATCAAATGCTAATTGCTGCTTTTGGGTACAGATTCTTTTATGCCTCTTATAATTAGGTTCCTGTAGTCTTGCATGTTTCCCTGGCCCTCTTTCTGGATGGGATTCCAATTTGGGTCCACTACAGGCAGTTTTTGCTCACCTGGGGGTCTGGTGCAGTTTTCCTTCTCCCAGATCTTAACCCTGCTGGCCTAATGAGGCATATCTCCTCTGGGGAGAAGAGGATGTTCATAACAGAATCCAGTTCCCCCCAGGTATATATATTGGGACCCAGGAACTGATCTCATTGCTGTGCTGTCCCAATGGGATCTTCTACCAGGTTACCCAGTTCCTTTTTCAAGGTTCTTTCTTCAGAGGTTGTCAGGGGTGCATTTACAAACCTATTCCTCCTATGCCCCCTCCTAGAGGGACTTCCCTCAGGGGAAACAGCCTGTCCAGATTTACCTCTGGCCTTACACCCCTTTTTGATCTGGTATTACAGTAAGGGCCAGCATCTGAAGGGCTATTCGACTGGCTCACTAATTCTTTGTTATCATTTTCGGAAAGGTGCGGTTGTTAGGTTGGAGGATATATGCAGAGGCTTTTTCTCAGGGAAAAGTGTTGTATTCTGACTTAGAGGTTGAGCATGCTGCAGGTTAGTGGGTGTAGGGGGCAGCAGAGGAAAAGCATCAAGGGGTGGATATATATGGGGGAGTGGAGTTGTTGGAGGGGGTAAAAATGACATGGAGATTCCCTGAGGAGACAGAGGAGAGGCGGGGATCACTGGAGGGGGTAAAGGTTGGTTTTGAGAAGCAGGAGGCTGGGTGTTAAGCAGGGGGGGTGGCTTGATAGTTGGGAGGAAGAGTTGGTGGGGCTACATAATCAAGGGGATCCCACCTCTTTTGAATAACTCTCTTGTTTTCTTTATCCTTTCCCTCAGATTTCTGCTCCTTATCTTTTTTTACTTTGTATACCTTTGAATCTCCTTCTAAGAATTTGACCCAGCAAGTAACTAACTCTACTTCTTCTGCATTAGGGCTTTCTTGGTTACACACTTGCTGATATAATAAATTACATAACCACTTGCGAAAAATGCCAGTCACTTGTTCTAAAATTTTAAAAGTTTAATAGTAAATAAAATAGTTTTAAAATGAGTAATAAAAATTAGAGCAATATTAATTTGGACAATCAGAATTAGGACAATAAAGGAGAATAAAAAGCAATTTTTTTCTTTTTATTCTCCTTTATTGTCCTAACTCTGATTGTCCAGATGCTTCTTGGGCACCAAGGCCCCAAAAGCATGGCTTGCTAACAAAGGATTAACCCTTAAAAGCAATAGCCTGTTGTATATTCATATATCTCATACATGATTCAAAAATTCTTTTCAAACAAAAGGTGTCTTCTGCTTAACTTCTGCTCCCCCCTCATCTTGTAAATCAATTCCTCTGCCTCTTTCGAGTATGGAAGAAGTCTGGTTCTTCCCGATAAGAAGTTAATAATTCTTCTCGTGGAATTTTGGTGTCTTGGAGCTGTTATATCTATGCGCAGAATTTCTTCATTCTCTCATAGATTCCTTGAGCTAGTTACAAAACATATCTTCCATCATATAGGGTCTATTTTAATATTATGCTGTAGATGAAAAACTTTATTTACCACACTACTTAAAAGGATTAATACAACATAACTTTCTAACATAACACATATAGCATTCATTTTAATAATTGCTGTGAAAAACGCCAACCACTTGTTTTTAAAATTTTTAAAAGTTTAATCATAATAAAATGGTTATAACAATAGTAATATAATTAGAGTAATAAAAATTTGGACAATTTGGATTCAGATAATATGAGACAATAAAAACAAAGAGTTACAGACTTCCGTGTACCTTTTTCTGGGCAACACAAGCCCGAAAAAGGACACCTGTTAACAGAGGATCAATCCTTAAAAACAACAGCCTATTGCATATTCATACATCTCATACATGATGCATAAATTCTATTCAAACTCAGGATTCTGTCTGTTCATCGTCAACTTCTTTGTCTTAATGCTAATGCCAACTTCATGTCTGAGTGAGACAGGAAGAAGTTAGTTTACTGCTGATAAGGGAACAATAAATTCTCTTTCTCAGAAAGTTGTAGGTGTCCTGTGGCTGCTACCTGGTGCAAGTCCTTTCTTTAAAAAAATGTCATACATAGCGTACTTTCTATTTTAACTTTCTATTATGATAAAACCTCAAACTATATTTAACACACTACTTAAGAAAATTAATACAGCATAACGTTGTAGCATAACACATAAAAGATTCATTTTAATATTTACGAAAAGCCAATCATAAAATACGCATTTTTGACAATCTCTCTGGGCAGAGCCATCCCAGCTCTGCTCGACTCCTGGCTGCCTCCCGCTGCTTCTGTTTGTCCCCTGCCTGCTTCCCTGCAGGCAGAGCTAAATCTAAAGCCTGCCCAGCAGCTGTAACCAGAGTCTGGGGTGCTAAAAGTGGCAAAAACCCTGGAAGAGGCTTGGTGGAGGAATCTCTATGAAAAGAATTCTCAGAACTGCGAAACAATCTGCCCGCCTGAGCCCAATCTGAGGGAATGACTTCATGGGAAGAAACTGTGGCAGGGGTGACTCCCACAGCCCCTCGGCCAGGCAAAGAGGATCTGGAGCCCCCCTTGGCAGACCCCGCTGAACAACTTCAGAACAAGATCCAACCACAACTTGTTTGGAAGAGGAACAGGGCTCAGAAACAGCAGCCCTTGTTTTGCAAACCTTCCCCAAACTCTCATCTCTCACACCCGTTTGACTCCCAATCTCCCCAGAACACGACTCCTGACCCCCCAAATTCTCGCAGCGCAACGAAAATCCCGCATGCTTTCCCGGGAAATCCAGGGGTGGATGATTTTGTGGAGGAATGGAGGATGCCTGGTCGCAGCATCAGAGGCACAGGGAATCCTGGAAGAAACAGAGGACACGACCGAAGCTGGAAGCTGATCTGATTCCCCCTTTGCGGGGATTGGGATGCTGTTCACACTGCCTGGGGAAACCCCAGACATGCCAGGAGAAGGGAAAAAGCTACAAACAAAACCCGAGATCCTCCCAGAGATGGACAAAGACCTAGCACCACTCGGAGTTAACATCTTAGAACTAGGTGTTCTGTTTTGGTGTTTGAGAAAGTCTCTGTTACGATCATTCTGTTTAAAGCTCTATGATAAAGCTCTGGAAACAGGTTTGATTAAAGTCTCTTCCTTTTCAGAGAGACTAGATTGTAAATTTTCCAGTTTTTCCGGTCCCAGAAATCAAAGGCAAAAGCAGACTTCAAGTCTATATTTTGAGTATTCACTTTTACCCAGATTAATAAGTCTTTTCGTTCATGTTTTGAGCTGTCTGAATGTCCTTTCTCCTGTAAAATTGTCTGAAGCTGGTAAAAGATGTCTCCTCCTGTTTTGGATAGATGGTTTCCCATCTCATTGCCCAGGAGCCCCTAAAATTGCTACTTGTTACTTACAAGGATACCAGCTACAGACAACAAAGGGCATGATCCATTCCTCCTTTTAACAGCCTGGGCCTCAGGCAATAGCACTGTCCACGGTCTTATTTTTTATTTTTTATATTCTTCTAGTCTACAAATCCTCCTCACTGAGGAGCACCATTTATTGCTGACCGGGGGAGTCTACGTACAAAGCACAAACGGGATGGGACTGCTGGGGAACGCGTCTCAAGCTGTTTCTTTTCCAGCATCAGTCCCATTACATGGCTATGACAATGGGAAGATGCCAGCAGCTCACATCCCTGGCAGCAGACCAAGAACTTAATGTTACAACTTACTTGAAAAGTTTTTTGACCAAGCACACAAAGCAAAAGCATATTGACAGTAGTTCTATCGGTGAGAAACAACTGCTCACTTTGAAAATGTAAAAAGGTTTATTAAACCCTAACAAAAATACAGCAAAGGACTATATAAGGAAAAATTTGCAGTGCTGGGAACTGGCCTCATGGAAACCACGTGTCTGATTAATTTTCAAGATTGGTGCTCAGCCTGTTCTACCCCTGAGAGTTGCTTCCGACAGCCCTGGGCCCTGCCAAAGTCTGTCAGCTCTTCTTTGCCATTTATCGGTGGAGATTGCTTTCTTGTAACTTGATTGGAGATCAGGTGTTGCCATGCTGCACCCCCTTGGCAACAAGCTTCTCCATTCCCAACTGCCCCAGGTAAGGGACACGTGCACGCCTTCTTCTACCTGGCCTTGACAACCCCGGCTGCCTGATGGTAACAACACATGGGGGGAAAGGGAACTATGGGGAGAACAGAGAACATCTAAACTACAATAACATAACTACACATCACTGTTGCTTGGCCCAGCTGGATGGTGACAGAGGGGCAACAATCCCCCTACCCCAAGCTCCACTAAATCCCAGCTGCCAGTGATGGCACAGCATGAAACAAAGGAACAGCAACATGGGTCCCGGGGTAACTTTATTTGATGGTAAAACTTCCCCTCTTCATCATCCCAGGACCCTGAACTGAGGGCAAACAGTAACTTATAGACAGGGGCAGGTCCCAGCGGGAGGATACAATCTTTAACAAATCAGGAAAATTGGGAGTAAAAACAAGGCGGGAAATACAATGTATAAACCAATGAAGAATTTCAAGGGAGGAAAACAGTTTCAGTGAACTAATAAAGTTTGAAGAAATACAAAACTGAAAATTCTCGAGGGGAGGCAGGCTCTGGGAGAAACTGGCATCTAATAAAAGAAAAGTGTGGAAAGTTCTGGGAAAAGGGCAGGGACAAAAGGAACAGCATAAGGAAACTTCAAAATTACAAATCAAATTAATAAAAGAAAAAACACATCACAATACACAGAGCTCCATAATTAAGCTTCAGACTTCCTAATATTCAACTAGATGTAATTTTCCATTCATTTAATATTTGTTGGTCTCAAGTCACATAGTTTTTAGTATTTGTTTTCCTCCTGGACCCAGATTTCTTGGCCTCTGATGTTAATAAAGTCCACCCTCCTTGATTTTCGTCTCAGCCTCTTGCAGACCAGGTGTCTCCAACTATGCCAGGGGGCAGTGTCTGGGGCAGATGTTCCTTGATGTTTGCTGATGGTCATTGATGTGTTCTTGATGGTCATTATCTTTTTGTGGACCTTTTGGGTTATTCCCAGTTCATTGAGATGTTCAGCTCATTTCCCTTGAGAGGGGTGCAAGATCCCTTAAAAAAGCCATGAGAATTCCTTTCCCCAAGGCAAAGGCAAACCAAGCCTGACTGGAGACATGAAACAAAAATTAAACTTGGTATATTATCCAACACCCATGTGCAGCGCAAGTGCCCAGCTGCTGAGTCTCGGGAGAAGGCTGAGGGAAATGCACCCACTACACCCCCTCTGCAGCTCACTCAGTGTCTGGTGCAGAAGTTTGGATGCCTGCAGGGGTTGCTTGTCTCCTCTGGGTTTGTTCTTCCCTCTGGGAGGGCCCCAATGGAAATTAGTTCCATTTCCCCTGCAGACCAGAGTGGCAGTGAGTCACTGCAGGCTGCTGATAGTCTGATACAAGGAAACAGGTGTGCATAAAAATCACGCTGTGAAAAGCCAGTGTCCATAAAGGAGCCAGAGGAGTCCTGCAGCTTTGTTTGAACATAGGGAGCGAGTCCATTTGGACATCCGCTTGAGGGGTTGTCTCTCTCAGCTAGGGGGGAGCACAGCCTCCTTTTAAATCCCCAGCCACATATTGCCCTCTTCCTTTCCTGGGGCAGGGGACTCCAGGGACCTTTGTACCCTCTTTTTCTTTTGCCAGCTATTAGTTCTGGTCTCCATCCAAACCCAGTGCGAAGGTGGGATGAGCGAGTTAGTCCTGACAAGGATGGGCTCCCTGCACTCCCAGCCCCTCTGCAGCCTGTGCTTTTCCATGCCCCACTCGGCTCTTCAGGTGGCAGATGGCTTGGGGCAGGTTACTCCAGGCACACAGCGGTGCCCGTGGAGGCCCAATCCCTAAAGCTCTCCCAGAGCTGTGCTTGGCTCCAAATTTTGTCTGCGTCCACCTGATTTTAAAGACTGTAGCACATCTGCAGTTTCAAGGGGTAGTACAGCCAGTGCTGCACTCTGAGAAGTAAGTCCACAGTCTGAGTTGTTGATGTCATTTAACTGATTTGCAGCTCATTGTGATGATGATGATGACGACAGTGATGATGATGATGGTATCCCAGAACATTTCCTTTTTTTTCCTCCCCCAAATAAAATGGTGCCATTCATGTTCTGGAGGAAAGAACTGTCAAAGGTGCTGTTTGGCAGTCATGGAGGGAGAGGTGTGGGGGAGAAAGATATGCCCTGGAAGGATGCACTGGTGTGCTCCAGCATTTAAACAAGTTCCTTTGGTACACAGACTGGGCCATTTTCAGTACCAAATGGCTGCATTAAATGGTTTTCCAGGCCATATGCTGGCCAGAAAGCGTTGAAAGCCCATGGGAGTTTAGGCTCCATGAGAAAGGCAGCATCAGTTCCTGTGCCAGGTGAAACACAGCATTCAGAAGCTCAGCTTGGGTTTCAAGAAGCCACCAGCCTAATGTAAACACGGCCAGAAAGCTTTTCCAATCCAGCTGAGCGGCTGTGGCAGAGCTGTTGTGTTTTACAGCAGCTCCATGGCAGTGCAGCAGCTGCAGGAGAGGGCTCAGGACAGGCTTGGGGCGGAGGGGGCGGCAGGAAGCTGAGAGAAACCTCTGCTCTAGAACTGAGGCAGTTCTTGGCAGAAGCAAACAAAGATGGTGACTTGAAGAGATTCCTACTGTGCTCAAAGTTTGCCGCTGAAGACTAAGAGGAGAGCTAGTCAGAAATCCCAGAAAATATAAGGGAAAAGGTTTTTCGTTAGTTGTTTTGACAAGACACAAATCTGCCCTAGGAAATGAGCCTCGGCAGTACACAGGTGCTTTTGGCTGTCTTAGCTCTTCCAGAAATAAAGATTACCAATTAAATGCAATTCTATGTTTTATTCTAGAAGTGTGAAAATGTCCTGTGTTTTTCCCAATTCTAAAACTACATTGAAAAATATAGAACTATTGTAGAAACAGGGAAGAATCATTAGGGGAATATTCTATGACAAATGTTCCTAAATCTTGCAAAATTAAAAATAACTATAGTAGCTCCTAGTCTCAGGAGACCCATGGCCAGCTGCTGCCTGCACAAACCTGGCTGTGCCCAGAAAATCAGCAAAGGCAGAACTGGTGCTACCACCCAGAGAGCAGAGGTGAAAGGTGTTGCTCAAGCCCTTCCTTGGCAGGCGAGTCCCACCTTCAGTCCTGGCCGGACACCAGGGCCAGCACGTTCAGGGACAGAGGCTCCTGTTCTGGGTGGTGGCAGCATGTCCCTAGCAACAAGCTGATAATGCAGCCGTGGCAGGGTCTTTGGACACTGGCTTAGAGAAGGCTGATGAGAAGCACAGGTACAGGTACAGGTCTCCCTGATGGAACTCTTTGGCCAGTCTTATGAAGCTGCAGAGGCGCTCCTGTGGAGAGAGGAGGTGGCTGAGGCCCCAGCTGCCAGTGGCACACAGGGACCCTCGTGCACAGCAGGGCCCAGAGCTGGCAAGGCTCCCCAGCACAGCTGGAGCTGCTGGCACAGCTGGGCCCAGCTGGACAGCTGCCGCTCAAGGCCCTGGCCAGCAGGGCACGGCTCTGGGCAGGGTCCCTGGCCAGGAGCGGGCCCCAGAGCGCCTCTGCCTTTCAAGGGCAATCTTGGCCCTGCTCTTTCTCCTCCCCACCTCCCTCTGCCTCTGCCCCATGCCCCTGGTGCTGCTCTTGGCCAGGCAGCCTCAGTGGGAGCCAGCACTGGCTGCAGCCCCAGCGGGGCCCCCAGGACAAGGCCCAGCAATTGAGAGGCCACTGGAAGCACTGGGCAGCAGCAAAACCCATCCACACGTAGCACGGCCTCAGCTGCAGCCCCGGTGCCGCCTGTGGCGCAGGGAGCGGCCGTGGCTGTCCCTGTGCTGGGCTGCAGCACAGGGCCAGGCCGGAGCGGGGCCCTTGTTGTGCCTCCGCTGCTGCTCAGCAGCGCTGCCGGAGCCCGGGGCCGCGGCCCTTCCCCGCCGGGGCCGGGACCTGCCCGACAAGGGCGCGGCGGCTCCAGAGGCCCTGCCCGACCCCCAAGGATGGGCTCCGCCCGCCCGCCGGCTGCAAGGCTTGGCAGGAAGCTTTCTGCCCACTTTGCACAGCCTCCACCCAGAGTGGCCCTTTGCTGCGCTGAGGAGACTGAAAAACCCCACTGCATATCTCATGAGGGATCCCTGCACACCTTAGTAGAGACCATCAATATGCCTTTGTGCCTCCTGAGGGATCCCTGCACCCCTCAGCAGAGACCCCAAAATATCCCTGCGTGCCTCGCAGGGAATCCGTGCTCACCAATGCAGAGACCCCAGGGCAGCCTCGTATGCCTCACAAAAGAGCCCAGCCTCCTGCCCACCTTAGGAAGGACTCAGCTCCTCTCCAGGCCTTGATGGCAAGCACTAAACCGCCATGTTAATCACAAGGAACTCAAGCTCCTGCCAGCCTTACAGATATCTACAGTCCCCTGTATGCCACAGAAGAGATCTCAAATCCCCTGAGAACCTCACGAGGAACCCCATGCCCCATGCACCACTTACAAAGGACGCAAAGCCCTGCATGCCTTCCTGCAAAACCCAACACCTACAAAACCCCCCCTCCAGCTGGTGTGCCACATGAGGGACCCTGGCCAACTGCCATCCTTACAGGGGTCCCCTAGTGCCCTGCATGCCATAGAAAAGCCAGGCTTGGCATTAACTCTAGCCAGCAGTGTGTTCCCTGGCAGAAACCAATTTCCTTCTGGGCATGGGGAAGACGTGTTTTGGTGCCGGCTGCATCTGTGGGAGCGATGGGGAGCGTGAGCCCGTGCTGTGCTGCACTGCTGAGCTGGCAGCACGGTGGATACGGGCAGGACGTCCTCTGTTTCCCCCAGAGCTGGGGCCTGCAGGCACCTTGCCGGCTCTTGGCACAGGCTGTGCCAGCCAACAAAGCCCAGCAGGCCGGGAGGAGAGCCCGGGGGCAGCAGGAAGCTGAGAGAAGCCCCTGCTCTCGAACTTAGGCAGTTCTTGCAGAAGCAAACAAAGATGGTGACTTGAAGAGATTCTCACTGTGCTCAAAGTTTGCCTCTGAAGACTAAGAGGTGAGCTGGTCAAGAATCCCAGGAAGTATCTGGGAAAAGGTTTTACATTACTTGGTTGTGATTGGTACAAAGTTCCTGTGGGAAAAGATCTTTGCCTCTGCACCAGGCTGGGTGTCTTAGGGTGTCTTAGTTCTTTGCAGAGTAAAGTTTACCACTGAAATGCCATTTTATTTTATTTTTTATTGTATAAGTGCAAAAAAAACTTTCCAGAACTGTAAAACTACTTTCAAAAACACAGACATATTGTGGAAGTGGGGAAGAAACTATGGGGGATTTGTCTCTACAATAACTATTTCTAAATATTTCTAAAAATGCAAAGCAAATAGAAAATAGGATTGCCTTCTCAGGATTCGAAAACTACTTTGAAAATTTGGAAGCTGATTTTGGAAGCTCTCAGTCAATCTTCACTTGAGAACTTCCCACAGCCTTTCCTGGGGGCTTTCGCCTTCGGCCCTGGAAGGAGGGGGCCTCAAGTCACCGTAGAGCTTGGTGGAGCTAAAATGAAAACTCATCCGAATCAGAGGTGCTGCTATTGCTCTTCCAGCAGTAGAGATCTTGTGACCAGCCAGTAGCTTTCAGTTTTTCTTCAATGTGATGCCTGTGCAGAGAGGAGGTGGCTGAGGCCCCAGCTGCCAGTGGCACACAGGGACCCTCGTGCACAGCAGGGCCCAGAGCTGGCAAGGCTCCCCAGCACGGCTGGAGCTGCTGGCACAGCTGGGCCCAGCTGGACAGCTGCCCCTCAAGGCCCCGACCAGCAGGGCACAGCTCTGGGCAGGGTCCCTGGCCAGGAGCGGGCCCCAGAGCGCCTCTGCCTTTCAAGGGCAATCTCGGCCCTGCTCTTTCTCCTCCCCACCTCCCTCTGCCTCTGCCCTATGCCCCTGGTGCTGCTCTTGGCCAGGCAGCCTCAGTGGGAGCCAGCTCTGGCTGCAGCCCCAGCGGGGCCCCCAGGACAAGGCCCAGCAATTGAGAGGCCAATGGAAGCACTGGGCAGCAGCAGAACCCTCAGCAGAGCTATTTGGAGAACCATGGACTGGCCACAACTCTATTGCAGCCTCTCTGGGAATGTTTGCCCCTCAAGGACACCCTGGAGCCCCTGCCCAGTCGGGAGCCAGGGCTGGCTCTGGCCCTGGGCTGGCGGCAGGGCTCCCGCTCGGGGCTGCTCCTGTGCCTTGGGCCTCTGGGCACTCAGGGCCAGCTCCGCAGCAGCTGCAGCGCCAGGGACGTTGCTGCACCAGTCCCGTTTCCCTGGGACTGTGAACAAGCTCCAGAGGCCTGAAAGCCGAGGCGCCTCCAGCTTTGGCTGCTGCTGGGCCAGGCAAGGGCAGGCCCTGGGGGAAGAGCTGCTGCCACACAGCCCCGGCCAGGGCTGAGCCCGGCTGAGCCCTGCAGAGCAATTATCGCCTGTGCCTTTGCTTGTGTCTGGCATCGCCTTCCTTCCTGCAGCAGAAGCTGCCAGGGAGCTATTCCTTCCTCTAGGAAAGCAGCAGCATGGCAGTGAGGCTGCCATGGTTCCCTACCCACTGTGCTGGGCATGGCATGTCCAGATGTCACTGAAACTTCGGGGAAAACAAAAGCCCTCTGTCAACATTTTCCTGTCAGAGAATCAAGGCATTTATTCTGGCCACAATGTTGTTCTGGCCACGATGTGCAACAAAAAAAAGAGTTTCATCCACACGTAGCCTGGTTGTGCCAAGAAAATCATACCAAGACACATGAGTTTTACTTGATTTTGCTAAAACGTTTTACCGTCCAAAATCCACAGATGTCCATTGATTTTATGTCCATTGGTCTCAAGTGGCATAGTTCTTGGTATTTGTTTTCCTCCTGGAGCCAGATTTCTTGGCCCCTGATATTAATAAAGCCCACCCTCCTTGATTTTCTTCTTAGCCTCTTCCAGACCCGGTGTGTCCAACTATGCCAGGGGGCAGTGTCTGGGGCAGATGTTCCTTGATGTATGCTGATGGTCATTGATGTGTTCTTGATGGTCATTATCTTTTTGGGGACCTTTTGGGTTATTCCCAGTTCATTGAGATGTTAAGCTCATTTCCCTTGAGAGTGGTGCAAGATCCCTTAAAAAAGCCATGAGAATTCCTTTCCCCAACAGCCATGTGCAGCGCAAGTGCCCAGCTGCTGAGTCTCGGGAGAAGGCTGAGGGAAATGCACCCACTACACCCCCTCTGCAGCTCACTCAGTGTCTGGTGCAGAAGTTTGGATGCCTGCAGGGGTTGCTTGTCTCCTCTGGGTTTCTTCGTCCCTCTGGGAGGGCCCCAATGGAAATTAGTTCCATTTCCCCTGCAGACCAGAGTGGCAGTGAGTCACTGCAGGCTGCTGATAGTCTGATACAAGGAAACAGGTGTGCATAAAAATCACGCTGTGAAAAGCCAGTGTCCATAAAGGAGCCAGAGAAGTCCTGCAGCTTTGTTTGAACATAGGGAGAGAGTCCATTGGGACATCCCCTTGTGGGGTTGTCTCTCTCAGCTAGTGGGGAGCACAGCCTCCTTTTAAACCCCCGGCCACATGTTGGCCTCTTCCTTTCCCCACTGGCTGAGGTACTGGGGCAGGGGACTCCAGGGACCTTTGTACCCTCTTTTCCTTTTGCCAGCTATTAGTTCTGGTCTCCATCCAAACCCAGTGCGAAGGTGGGATGAGCGTGTTAGTCCTGACAAGGATGGGCTCCCTGCACTCCCAGCCCCTCTGCAGCCTGTGCTTTTCCGTGCCCCACTTGGCTCTTCAGGTGGCAGATGGCTTGGGGCAGGTTACTCCAGGCACACAGCGGTGCCCGTGGAGGCCCAATCCCTAAAGCTCTCCCAGAGCTGGGCTTGGCTCCAAATTTTGTCTGCATCCACCTGATTTTAAAGACTGTAGCACATCTGCAGTTTCAAGGGGTAGTACAGCCAGTGCTGCACTCTGAGAAGTAAGTCCACAGTCTGAGTTGTTGATGTCATTTAACTGATTTGCAGCTCATTGTGATGATGATGATGACGACAGTGATGATGATGATGGTATCCCAGAACATTTCCTTTTTTTTCCTCCCCCAAATAAAATGGTGCCATTCATGTTCTGGAGGAAAGAACTGTCAAAGGTGCTGTTTGGCAGTCATGGAGGAGGAGGTGCGGGGGAGTAAATTATGGCCTGGAAGGATGCTCTGGTGGGCTCCAGCATTTAAACAAGTTCCTTTGATACACAGACTGGGCCATTTTCAGTACCAAATGGCTGCATTAAATGGTTTTCCAGGCCATATGCTGGCCAGAAAGCGTTGAAAGCCCATGGGAGTTTAGGCTCCATGAGAAAGGCAGCATCAGTTCCTGTGCCACTGAAGCACAGCATTCAGAAGCTCAGCTTGTGTTTCGAGAAGCCACCAGCCTAATGTAAACACGGCCAGAAAGCTTTTCCAATCCAGCTGAGCGGCTGTGGCAGAGCTGTTGTGTTTTACAGCAGCTCCATGGCAGTGCAGCAGCTGCAGGAGAGGGCTCAGGACAGGCTTGGGGCGAGCGGGGCGGCAGGAAGCTGAGAGAAGCCTCTGCTCTGGAACTGAGGCAGTTCTTGGCAGAAGCAAACAAAGATGATGACTTGAGGAGATTCCTACTGTGCTCAAAGCTTGCCTCTGAAGACCAAGAGGCGAGCTTCTCAGAAATCCCTAAAAATATGAGAAAAAAGGTTCTTGGTTACTTGTGAGAAGATCCAAATCTGCCCTGGGCAATGAGCCTCTGCAGTAGACTATGTTTCTTCAGTGAAGTTAGTTCTTCCAGGAATAAAGATTACCAATTAAATGTAATAGTTTTTTAATTCTAGAAGTGTGAAAATGTTCTATGTGTTTCCAAATTCTAAAACTACGTTGAAAAATATAGAACTATTGTGGAAAAGGGGAAGAACTATTAGGGGAATAGTCTATGAAAAATGTTCCTAAATCTTGCAAAATTAAAAATAACTATAGTAGCTCCTAGTCTCAGGAGACCCATGCCCGGCTGTTGCCAGCACAAATCTGGCTGTGCCCAGAAAATCAGCACAGGCAGGGCTGGTGCCACCACATAGAGAGCAGAGGTGAAAGATGCTGATCAAGACCTTCTCTGGCAGGAGGGGCCCACCTTCAGTCCTGGCTGGACACCAGGGCCAGCACGTTCAGGGACAGAGGCTCCTGTTCTGGGTGGTGGTGGCAGCAGCACATGCCCAGAAATAAGCTGATCATGCAGCCGTGGGAGGGACAACGGACACTGGCACGGAGATGCATGATGACAGGCCCAGTTCTCCATGACTGAGGCCATTGGCCGGTCTTGTGAATTTCCAGAGGTGCTCCTGTGGAGAGAGGAGGTGGCTGAGGCCCCAGCTGCCAGTGGCACACAGGGACCCTCGTGCACAGCAGGGCCCAGAGCTGGCAAGGCTCCCCAGCACGGCTGGAGCTGCTGGCACAGCTGGGCCCAGCTGGACAGCTGCCCCTCAAGGCCCTGGCCAGCAGGGCACGGCTCTGGGCAGGGTCCCTGGCCAGGAGCGGGCCCCAGAGCGCCTCTGCCTTTCAAGGGCAACCTCGGCCCTGCTCTTTCTCCTCCCCACCTCCCTCTGCCTCTGCCCCGTGCCCCTGGGGCTGCTCTTGGCCAGGCAGCCTCAGTGGGAGCCAGCTCTGGCTGCAGCCCCAGCGGGGCCCCCAGGACAAGGCCCAGCAATTGAGAGGCCAATGGAAGCACTGAGCAGCAGCAGAACCCTCAGCAGAGTTATTTGGAGAACCATGGACTGGCCACAACTCCACTACAGCCTCAGTGGGAATGCTTCCTGTCTACATTAGACTTTCAAAAGAAGCTCTTTCAGGGAAAGATGACCACTCACCATTTCTTCTTCCAGTTACACCAGATTTTGACACAGCACAATATGAGAATAAGGTCCAAAAATAGCAGGCCTGCCATTAACCTTACCCAGCAGCCTGTTCCCATATAGAAGACACTTCTGAGGCCTTTCTGGGCATCAGGAACATGAGTTGTGGTGCCGGCTGCATCTGTGGGAGCGATGGGGAGCATGAGCCCGTGCTGTGCTGTACTGCTGAGCTGGCAGCACAGTGGATACCGGCAGGACGTTCTCTGTTTCCCCCAGAGCTGGGGCCTGCAGGCACCTTGCCAGCCCTTGGCACAGGCTGTGCCAGCCAACAAAGCCCAGCAGGCCGGGAGGAGAGCCCGGGGGCAGCGCAGCTGCTTGGGCAGTGGCTGCTGCCAGGGACACGGGCCAAAGCCATCCCTGAGCAGCCACTGCTACCCCTGGCCCTCCCTGCCCCGTGACAGCTCCCCCAGCCCCAGGGGACAGGCTCAGGCCCACTAAGGACACACTGAAGCCTTGCTCTTCCCCTCTATCCTTTCCCCACCATGGGCATCTCGTGCAGTCACTCCCAGGTTTCGGGATGTGTCTCCCACGGAGGGACCCCAGCAGGACTGCTCAGAACCTGAGTGCCCTGAGCCTGCTTGGGATAATTCCCCTGAGCTATGCCAGTCTTTCCAGGCTGAGTAAGACTAAACATTAAGAATTAAAAGCAATTTTACTATTTATTGCCAATGTGTCAGAAGATTCTAGGTTTCCCTGACTGTAAAACTACTTGGACAAATACAGAACTGTTGGAGGAAAGGGGAACAAATATCTGCTGTCCGTATTCTATGAAAAACATTTCTCAATGCTACAAAGGAAAAACATATCTAAATGTTTCAAAAGAAAAGACAAAGATAACATGAGAGTGCTGTTGGTCGAATGAGCCCCATGCCCAGCTGCTGCCTGCCCATGCCTGGCTGTGCCCAGACGAGCAGCTCCGCCAGTGCGGGTGGTAGCACACCGACACCTCAGCTGAAGCTGGACTCAAGCCTGTGATAGATGAATAATGCGACAGTTGACTCTCACAGTTAAAGGATAAATGTCATGTATATATGTTAAGAGAAGTTTTATATATTTATAGATATGTTTTACCCCCTGATGTGTTATCTTGGCGTTACCTAAGTTTGGGACATATAAGAGGGTCAAATTGCTACGACAGAAGCACCTGACCTCCAAGTGAGATGTAAGGAAGTAAACTCCACCACTGGGCATCAAAGAAGGAGTCGATGGACAGAACTTTAAGAAGGGCAAAAGAGTTAAAAGGTGAAACCTCCATTGTGTGGATGAGCATGTGGTGGGAAAAAACCTCTACTCCCGACGACGTAACATTTCCTTATTCAGTGTCCTGTTATATTTCTAATAAGGTTTTTAATAAAGATTTAAAATTTTTACAAGTAAATATAACTTCTGGAACAATCCATTCCCTGGCTAGAGGGCTGCACGTCCTGTCCTGGATGGAGAGCGACGCCAGGCCCTTCAGGGAGAGACGGTTCTGTTCTAGGTACTGGCTGCAGCATATTTCCAGCAATAAGCTGGTAATACACCTCTGGAAGGGACAATGGACACTGGCACGGAGATGCATGATGACAGGCCCAGTTCTCCCGCACTGAGGCCTTTGGCTGGTCTTGTGAAGTTCCAGAGGTGCTCCTGTGGAGAGAGGAGGTGGCTGAGGCCCCAGCTGCCAGTGGCACACAGGGACCCTCGTGCACAGCAGGGCCCAGAGCTGGCAAGGCTCCACAGCACGGCTGGAGCTGCTGGCACAGCTGGGCCCAGCTGGACAGCTGCCCCTCAAGGCCCCGGCCAGCAGGGACGGCTCTGGGCAGGGTGCCTGGCCAGGAGCGGGCCCCAGAGCGCCTCTGCCTTTCAAGGGCAACCTCGGCCCTGCTCTTTCTCCTCCCCACCTCCCTCTGCCTCTGCCCCGTGCCCCTGGGGCTGCTCTTGGCCAGGCAGCCTCAGTGGGAGCCAGCACTGGCTGCAGCCCCAGCGGGCCCCCAGGACAAGGCCCAGCAATTGAGAGGCTAATGGAAGCACTGGGCAGCAGCACAACCCTCAGCAGAGTTGTTTGGAGAACCATGGACTGGCCACAACTCCACTGCAGCCTCAGTGGGAATGCTTCCTGTCTACATTAGACTTTCAAAAGAAACTCTTTCAGGGAAAGATGACCACTCACCATTTCTTCTTCCAGTTACACCAGATTCTGACACAGCACAATATGAGAACAAGGTCCAACAGAAGCAGGCCTGCCATTAACCTTGCCCAGCAGCCTGTTCCCATACGGAAGACACTTCTGAGGCCTTTCTGGGCATCACGAACACGTGTTGTGGTGCTGGCTGCATCTGTGGGAGCAATGGGGAGTGTGAGCCCTTGCTGTGCTGCACTGCTGAGCTGGCAGCACGGTGGATACGGGCAGGACGTTCTCTGTTTCCCCCAGAGCTGGGGCCTGCAGGCACCTTGTCGGCCCTTGGCACAGGCTGTGCCAGCCAACAAAGCCCAGCAGGCCGGGAGGAGAGCCCGGGGGCAGCTCAGCTGCTTGGGCAGTGGCTGCTGCCAGGGACACGGGCCAAAGCCATCCCTGAGCAGCCACTGCCACCCCTGGCCCTCCCTGCCCCGTGACAGCTCCCCCAGCCCCAGGGGACAGGCTCAGGCCCTGTCAGGACCCAGCGCAGCCCCTGCCCAGTCGGGAGCCAGGGCTGGCTCTGGCCCTGGGCTGGCGGCAGGGCTCCCGCTCGGGGCTGCTCCTGTGCCTTGGGCCTCTGGGCACTCAGGGCCAGCTCCGCAGCAGCTGCAGCGCCAGGACGTTGCTGCACCAGTCCCGTTTCCCCGGGGCTCTGAAACAGCTCCAGAGGCCTGGAAGCCGAGGCGCCTCCAGCTTTGGCTGCTGCCGGGCTGGGCAAGGGCAGGCCCTGGGGGAAGAGCTGCTGCCACACAGCCCCGGCCAGGCCTGAGCCCGGCACAGCAATTACCTGCTGTGCCTGTGCCCATGTCTGGCATCGCCTTCCTTCCTGCAGCAGGGGCTGTCCATGGGGAAATGCTTCCTCCAGGATGTGCCTCCTTCTCCACAGATGTTTGGTCCATCACTTCAGACAGGAAAAAGGACAGTTGGATTAGATGGAAGAGTTCCTGATTTGGGTGCTGGCATCTTCAGGATGTCATGAGCGTTAAACATGGGGATACATTTCAGAAAATGTCTTGGCTTTCTGGGCAGGGTCAGGGCTCTCCTGTTTCCAAATAGCTGCCATGCCTGAGCCACAGGAGCAGGGAGGGGATCGCGCAGGTCAAGGGCACACACGTGCATGGTTCTGTGCTGGCACCTGCAGCGATGCCCCCCTGGCCCAGCTTTGGGCTCTGAGCTGGCAGCTCTCCCAGGGGGAAAGGCCTTGACCTACCCTCAGCATCTCCCAGAGGCTCAGTCCTGGACGTGGCTTGGGAAGCTGCACCACCTTCACCAGCAGGTTCAGCTGCAAAGAAAGGCAGGACAGAAGAGCTCCTGTGGCACTGCAGGTGATCCTCAGGCTGCCCACAAGGCTCAGCCCCAGGGCACAGCCATGGGCCCGGCCCCTTCCCTCTCTGCTCTTCTCTGTGTCTGCACAGAGCACATGGAAGGACACATGGGCATTGCACACGGGAGGAAGATGGACAGCTAAATGCTCCTTCCTCCCACTGACAGTGATCCTGTGGGATCCCTCAGGGCTCCAGAAGGGAGCAGAGCAAATTTTCCATATTCCATCAACCTTCAGAAGATCTTAAGTGAAAGGGCAAATGTATGAGCTCTTGACACCTGGTCACTGTGTATTCTCTCAGGAAAGGTACATTGAGCACTTGCCTCCAGGATTTCCCATGAGTTTCAAGCCATAATCCAGCAGCTTTCCCAGATAATCCATGTCTTGATCCCAACCTAGAAGTTTGCAAGGATCAGAACCATTTCCATGATGTGCTGGGATCCCCTTCTGCCTCAGGGAACTGGGCACTGCATATAGATCAGGTAAGGCCATGGGAGCCAGATGTGAATGGACAAGGCCAAAGCTGCTCGGGGGCCTGGGGAGCTCTGGGCAGGCTCATGGTCAATCCCTATCTTATTTGCAGACCCTGTGCAACATCCCTGGAGAGGTGGCTGGAGCAGCCCAGGTCCCGTGGCAGTTCTCTTAGTCGCACAAGGAAAATGCCCCTTGAATCCCTGGGGAGAACTGCAGCAGGCAGTGCTGCAAGTATCCCTCGCAAACTCCCTCCTGCCTGTCCTCCCAGCCGCCCTTCCTCCATCTGGGCTGGGAGAGCTCCCACAGCCCAAAGGGACCCAGCCAGGCCCACTAAGGACACACTGGAACCTTGCTCTCCCACTCTGTCCTTTCCCCACCATGGGCACCCCGTGCAGTCACTCCCAGGTTTCAGGAAGTGTCTCCCACACAGGGACCCCAGCAGGACTGCTCAGTACCTGAGTGCCCTGAGTGTGCTCGAGATTATTCCCCTGGGTTGTGCCCTCACTTCCAGGCAGCAGAGACAGCAGCTCAAGCCTCAGCAGGGCTCAGGCCCAGAGGCACAGCAATTACCTCCTGTGACTGTGCCTGGCATCGCCTCCAGTCCTACAGCAGAGGCTGTCATGGAGCCACTGCTTCCTTCGGGAAACGCCGCCTTTTGCCCAGCCTCTCCATCCACTTCTGGAGAAAGGAAGAGGGACGGCTGGATCAGGTGGGGCTGTTCCCCATTGGGGAGGTGGCATCTTCAGCAGCCAGTACTTGCGAAAGTCATGGTTAAGAATCAGGAATCCACACAATTTTCTGGGTAGGCCAGGGTCCACTTTCATGATAACACCCGCCCTTAGTGATCATCCTGGAGACTATGAAATTTCAGGGAATCTCAGGCCCGTGGTGCAGTTTGGGCTCCCTGTCAGCTGATGCCAAATGCCTTCCTGCAGAGACTGGGCACAAGCTGCAGCCAGGCCAAGCTGGGAAGTAGCCCTGCAGGGCGTGAAAGCAGCAGTGGGGCAGAGAGGCTGCCATGGATCCCTTCCCACCGTGCCGGGCACGGCGTGTCCAGATGTGCAGCCAAAGGCCCTGACTGCTGAGTCCCAGGGGAAGCATGAGGGAAATGCACCCACCTTGTTCGGTTTGCAGTAATTCTTTCACCATTTGTCCCGTGACTTTGAGTGGCTCATGGGGTTTCTTGTGACCTGTAGCTTTGTTCTTTTGCCTCGGAGGACCTTAGAGCAACAGAGTTCCATTTCCCAGGAACAGATCCCACAAAAGCAGAGATCAGCCTGTGGGGTCAGCAGGGACACACCACTCACCCCTGCTATGGGAGCTGGGCTTGCGTGCAACATCCACCAAAGGACCTGGGAAAGTCCTCCCTGCAGGCACACCTGTAACACAACAGCCACAGAAGCTTCTGCCATCTCTGCTGATCTGCACGGGCACCACTGAGCTGCAGGAGCTGTGAGGGGATCGCGCAGGGCGAGGGCACACACATGCATGGATCTGTGCTGGCACCTGCAGCGCTGTCAGGATATTGTTAAGAAAGGCACAGGGACAACTTGCCTCCAGCATTCTTCAAGAGCCTTAAGCCATCATCCAGCAGGGCATCCAAATAGTGCAATTTGCCATCCCGATCTAGAAGGGAGCACAGATCAGAACCATTTCCCTGGTGTGTTGTGGCCCCCTCTGCCTCAGATAACAGGGCATTGCAAGTGGGTTGGGTAAGGTTGTGGGAGCCAGATGTGAATGGACATGGCCAAAGCTGCACAGGGGCCTCGGGAGCTCTGGGCAGGCTCCTGGCCAATCCCCATCCTCTCTGCAGGCCCTGTGTAACATCCCTGGCGAGGTGGCTGGAGCAGCCTGGGGTGCATTTGGGCTCTCCCACTCCCAGAGCTAAAACTCTTGCTAAAGCACTAGTGAAAAAATGCAGCAGGCACTGCCACAATCATCCCTCCCTCCCTCTGCCCTCTCTCCCTCCCTTCCTAATTTCTTCTCTCCCTCTATTCCTCTTCCCCCTGAAATTCCTCCCTGAAGGGAGAGGACATAACCAGGCCCCTCAGGACACACTGGAGACTTCCTGTCCTGCTCTGTCAATTCCCCACCATGGGAATGCAGTCGCTCCTAGGTTTCAGGATCTGCCTCCCACGCAGGGACCCCAGCAGGACTGCTCAGTACCGAGTGCCCTGAGCCTGCTCGGGATAATTCCCCTGGGCTGTGCCTGCACTGCCAAGCAGCAGAGAGGGCAGCTCAAACCGCAGCAGGTCTCAAGTCCAGAGGCACAGCAATTACCTCCCATGCCTGTGCCTGGCATCGCCTCTCTTCCTGCAGCAGAGGCTGGCATGGAGCCACTGCTTCCTTCGGGAAACGCCGCCTTCTGTACAGCCTCTCCATCCACTTGTGGAGAAAGGAAAAGCAACAGCTCATCAGGTAAGACTGATCCCCACTGGAGAGGCGGCATCTTCAAGAGGCAATTCTTGTCAAAGACATAAACATCCTAGGTAGGACAGGGCCCACTTTCACCAAAACACCCACTGTTAGTGATCAGCCTGGATACTGCAAAATCGCAGGGGACCTCAGGTTGGGCATGGCCTGTGGTGCAGTTTGGGCTGCCTGTCAGCTGATGCCAAATGCCTTCCTGCAGAGGCTGGGTAGAAGCCGCAGCCAGGCCAGGCTGGGAAACAGCCCTGCAGGGCGTGAAAGCAGCAGCGGGGCAGAGAGGCTGCCATGGATCCCTTCCTGCTGTGCCTGGCACGGCGTGTCCAGATGTGCAGCCAAAGCCCCCAGATGCTGAGTCCCAGGGGAAGCATGAGGGAAATGCATCCTCCACGGCATCATTCCAGATCACTCAGCATCTTCTCCATGTGTTTGGATGCCTCCAGGGACTTACTGTTCCTTCTGGGTTTGTTCTCCATTCTCAGGGGACCTTAAGAGGAATATTTCTATTTCCTCGGAACAGATCCCACAGAAGCAGGGATCAGCCTGTGGGGTCAGCAGGGACACACTATTCACCCCTGCCATGGGAGGCAGGCTTCTCTGTAGGAATCAGCAAAGGAGCTGGAGAAGTCCTCCCTGCAGGCACACCTGTAACACAACAGCCACAGAAGCTTCTGCCATCTCTGCTGATCTGCACGGGCACCACTGAGCCGCAGGAGCGGTGAGGGGATCGCGCAGGGCGAGGGCACACACGTGCATGGTTCTGTGCTGGCACCTGCAGTGATGCCCCCCTGGCCCAGCTTTGGGCTCTGAGCTGGCAGCTCTCCCAGGGGGAAAGGCCTTGACCTACCCTCAGCATCACCCAAAGGCTCCGTCCTGGACGTGGCTTGGGAAGCTGCACCACCTTCACCAGCAGGTTCAGCTGCAAGGAAAGGCAGGACAGAAGAGCTCCTGTGGCACTGCAGGAGATCCTCAGGCTGCTCACAAGGCTCAGCCCCGGGGCACAGCCCTGGGCCTGGCCCCTTCCCTCTCTGCTCTTCTCTGTGGCTGCACAGAGCACATGGAAGGACACACTGGCATTGCACACAGGAGGAAGACTGACAACTAAATGCTCCTTCCTCCCACTGACAGCGATCCTGTGGGATCCCTCACGGCTCCAGAAGGGAGCAGAGCAAATTTTTCAGCCTTTCAACCCTGACAGAACCTTGAGGAAAGTGGCATGAATGAGCTCTTGCCACATTGACACTGATTATTCTATCAGATAAAACAGAAATTCAGAACTTGCCTCCAGCATTTTCCAAGATCTTTAAAGTGTCATTCACCAGTACTTGCAAATAATTTATGTCGCCATCCAAATCTAGAGAGAGCAGAGATCATAACTATTTCCATGCTGTGTTTTATCCCCTTCTGCCTCAGGGAGCTGGGTACAGGAAATGGGAAAGGAAAGGCCATGGGAGCCAGTTGTGAATGGACATGGCCAAAGCTGCACAGGGGCCTGGGGAACACTGGGCTGGCTCCTGGCCACTCTCCACCCTCTTTCCCTGCCCTGTGTAACATTCTGGGAGAGGAAAGGGAAATGGGGCTGTCCAGGGCCCCTTGGGACCCTCTCCCTCCCACAGAGGAAACCCTCCCTAATGCCCTGGGCAAAACCATCCCCAGCGCTTCCCAGGGAGCAGGGAGCGCTGTCCCGGGAAAGGGCAGCCAGGCTGCCGGCTCACCTGCTCGCCGCGCTTGCAGCGGAGCAGCCTGGGCAGCCCTGGCAGGCAGGGCCACAGCCAGGAGGAGCAGGAGTAGGAGGCGCAGAGCAAGGGCCATGGTGCCTTGCCCTCTGCCAGTCCCGCAGCTCTTGCTGCTACCGCTGTCCCGACACCGCTGTCCCAATGTCAGCACCGCTGCTGCCACAGCCGCTGCTGCCGCAACAGTTGTGCTCAGGGACTGACTGCTGGGTCCTTGTGCTGCTGTGCAACCACGGGGCTCTGGCACCTCTGGCACCTCTGTGACCTCAGGGCCTGCTGTGACCTCAGCCTGCTGTGACCCCAGAGCCCTGCTGTGACCTCATGGCCTTAGCTGTACCCCCAGAGTGTGCCCCCATCTCTATGAATGGACTGCCCTGATTGTAAATGTTTTGCTTCATCAAAGGGCCATTCACAAAACTTTTTTTTCGCCTACTGACATTGCAGGTCAGGCTGTGTCCCTGGAGATGCTCAGTATTCATACAGAATTCACAGAATGACCAGGTTGGAAGAGACCTTCAAGATCATCCAGTCCAACCCATGTCCCAACACCACAACTAAACCATGGCACCGAGTGCCACATTCAGTCTTATTTAAACCCATCCAGGGATGGTGTCTCCACCACCTCCCCTGGCAGGCCATTCCAGAATTTTATCACTCTTTCGGTGGAAAATATTTTCTTAATATCCAACCTACATTTCCCTTGATGCAGCTTGAGACTGTGTCCTCTGGTTCTGTCAGTGCTGTCTGGAGAAAGAAACCAACCCCACCTGACTACAACTACCCTTCAGGGAGCTGTGGAGTGATAAGGTCACCTCGGACTCTCCTTTTCTCCAAGGTAAACACCCCCAGCTCCCTCAGTCATTCCTCACCAGGGCTTGTGCTCCCAGCCCCTCACCATCCTCGTTGCCCCCTCTGGATGTGCTCGAGCGACTCAATGTCCTTCCCAAACTGATGGCCCAGAACTGGACACAGCACTCGAGGTGCGGCCTCACCAGTGCCAAGAACAGGGACAGAATGACCTCCCTGCTCCTGCTGGCCACACTGTTCCTGACACAGGCCAGGAGCCATTGGCCTCCTTGGCCACCAGGCCACACTGCTGGCTCATGTTCAGCTGGCTGTGACCAGTGCCCCCAGGTCCCTTTCTGCCTGGCCACTGTCCAGCCACACTATCCCCAGACTAGAACACTGCAGGTGCTTCTTGTGGCCAAAGTGCAGCACTGGGCACTTGCACCTACTGAGCTTCATCCCACTGGACTCTGCCCATCCCTCCAACCATTCCAAGTCTCCCTGCAGAGCCCTCCTACCTTCCAACAGATCAACACACTCTCCCAGCTTAGTGTTGTCTGCAGATTTGCTAATGAAAGACTCAATCCCCTCATCCATGTTGTCAATAAAACCATTGATCAGAGCTGGCCCCAGCACAGAGCCCGCAGGGACACCTCTGGTGACTGGCTGCCAGCTGGGTGCAGCACCGTTCACCAGCCCTCTCTGGGCCAGCCATCCAGCCAGTTCTGAGCCCAGCAAAGAGTGTTCCTCTCCCGGCCCTGGGCTGCAGCTTTTCCAGGAGCGTGCTGTGGAAGACAGTGCAAAGGCCTTTCTGCAGTCCAAATAGACACATCCACAGCCTTTCCTGCATCCATCAGGCAGGTCACTTGCTCATAAAAGGAGATCAGGTTGGTCAGACACGATGTACCCCTCCTAAACCCCTGCTGGCTGGGTCTGCTACCCTGGCCATCCTGTAAGTGCCGTGTGATGACTCAGTATAAACTGTTACATCACCTTACTGAGTACTGAGGTCAGACTGACTGGCCTATAATTACAAGGATCCTCCTTCCCACCCTTGTTGTACATGGGCGTCACATTGGCCAGCTTCCAGTCATCTGGAACCTCACCAGTGAGCCAGGACTGTTGGTAAATGATGGAGAGCGGCTTCACCAGCTCATCTGCCAGCTCCCTCATCACCCTGGGGTGGATCCCATCTGGCCCCATAGATTTAGGAACATCCAAGCAGCTCAGCAGTTCTCTGGCTGCCTCCTCTTGGCTAACAGGGGGCCCATTCTGCTCCCTGACACCATCTACCAGCCCAGCAGGACACTTGTCCTGAGGACAAGTCGTCTTCCTACTAAAGACTGAGGCAAAGAAGGTGTTCAGTGCCTCTGCCTTGTCCTCATCTGCAGTTCCTAAGTTCCCTCCCACATCTAAGAAAGAACAAAGGTTGGTCTTACCCTTCCTTTTATCGGTGATATATTTGTAAATACATTTTTTTATTATCCCTTACAGAAGTCACCATTTTAAGTTCAAACTGAGGTTTGGCCTCCCTAATTTTTTTTTTCCTACGTGCTCTAGCAGCTCCTTTAAAAACTTCCTGAGAGACTTGATCCTCCTTCCAAAGATGATACATCCTCTTTTTATTCCTAAATTCCTCCAAAACCTCCTTGCCCATCCAGGCTGGGCGTTTGCCTCATTGACTCATCTTTCGGCACCCAGAGACAGACTGTTCCTGTGCCCTGTAGATCTCTGTTTTGAAGCATGCCCACCTTTCCTGGACTCCTTGGTTTTTAAGGGCTGCTTGCCAAGGAACTCTCTGAAGAAGTCTCCTAAACAGGCCAAAGTCTGCCCTCTGAAAGTCATGTGTAGAAGTCTTCTTGATGTTCCTCCTGTTTTCACAAAATACCAAGAATTCTTCATACATTGGTGTTCCCCTGTCTGAGGCATAAGACAGACCACTCGTGTTTCCTCAGAAAAATAGCCTTGTTTATTGTCCGGAGTGTTCTTTTATAGCCCACCTAAATTTTCTGGGCCAAGACAGCTCATTGGTCTATCTGTGTGCCCCCAGACTCTGAACCAAGACAATGTCTGCATCCTAGGAGAGTTCCCATTGGATGTGAGCTTCTGTCAGTCAAACACAGAGGCTAGTTCATGGAGCTGAGCTAGACTGCTTCTTAGAACTTGATTAATGCTGACTACAGATCAGCTTACAATGCAACAAATTCCATCATTTCATGATCACTGTGCCCCAAGCGGGCTCCAGCCACCACATGTCCCCCCAGCCCACCTCTATCTGCAAACAGCAGATCTAACATAGTCCCTCCCCTGCTGGGCTCACCCACCTGCTGCAACCAACACTTGTCCTCCACACACTCTACAAATTTCCTGGGCTGCTTTTTCTTCTGTTGTATTAAGTTCCCAGCAGATGTCTGGCAAGTTGAAGTCACCTACAAGAACAAGGGCTGATGATCCTGAAACATCCTCTAGCTGTTTATAGAATGAGTTGTCCACCACTTCTTCCTGGTTGGGTGGATGATGACAGACTCCCAGTAGGATGTCAGCCTTGTTGGCCTTCCCCCTCATTCTCATCCATAGGCATTCCACTTCATCATCATTAGTTTCAATATCCATGGTGTCCAAAGCCTCTCTAATATAAAAAGAGCCACGTCTCCACCTCTTCTCCCTTTCCTGTCTCTCCTGAAGAGCTCGTAGCCATCCAGTGTAGTGCTCCAGCCATGTGAGGCATCCCACCACATTTCTGTGATGGCAATGACATCACAGCTCTGCTGCTGGACCATGGCCTCCAGCTCTTGCTGTTTGTTACCCATGCTGTGTGCACTGCTATCCATGCACCTCAGCTGGGCTGCTGATTTCATCCCTAACTCAGGCTTACCACCCTTGGGCCTGCTTCCAGACAGCCCAGCTGCATCCGTTCCCTCTTCAAACCTAGTTTAAAGCCCTCTCAACAAGTTCTGCAAGCTCATCAGCTAAAAACCTTCTGCCCTTAACAGAGAGCTGGAGCCCATCTGGTTCCAGCAGGCCAGGTGCCATAAAAGCTGCGCCATAATCAAAGAATCCAAAATTCTGCCAATGACACCAGCCCTTGAGCCACTTGTTGATGATATGAGCTCTCCTATTACTTTCACCATTTTTCTCAGCCAGCAAAGGGACTGAGGAAAAGACTACCTGTGTCCCTGTCCTATCAACCACTTGTCCCTGTGCCCTAAAGTCCCTTTCAATGGTCCTGACACTCCTCAATCTCATCACTTCCAGCCTGGAGTTTCAACAGTGGATAATAATCAGAGGACTGAATGAGCCCAGGAAGTCCCTCAGGAATATCCTGCACCTGGGCCCCAGGAAGGCAGCAGAGCTCTCTGTGGGGTGGATCCCCTTGACATGGGGCCCTCTGTTCCCCTCAGAAGGGAGTCACCCACCACGATTACCATTCTTTCCTTTTTGATGTTAGAGGTGGCAATCCTTGTATACAGATTAATCATAATTAGGAGGCTCTCCGGACAGATAATTTTCTTCTTAATCATTTGGCCGACTCTTTAGATCCAGGGGGTCATACCTATTCTGAAGTGGCCCCTGGCTAGGGGATGGGGGTCAGGAGGAATTTTTATCATAACCTCCCCGTGCAGGGACCATTTCCACTCCCCTTCATCTACCAGGTGTCCTTCTCTTGCCTGAGAGTGTGCGGCATAGGAGTCCTGTGACTCTTGCTGGGCCTTCCGTAAAGATGGAAGGGCTGAACTCCACCAATCTATTTCCCTTTCACTTTCCCTGATACTCCTTAGTCTTTAAACTTCCTCCCTAAGCTCGGCCACCAGTGAAAGGAGATCATTCACCTGTTCACACCGCAGGCAGCTTTTCTCCGCACTGCCCCCTGAAACCACTGCTAAGCTCAAACACTCTGCACAGGAATGGGTCAGGACAGACACATCCTTTTTGGAGGGTTCCATCTAGTTACATGCACTTGTACTAACTACAGTTTTCAATTGCGTAAAAACCACTACTACCAGAAACCCCAAAACCAAGCAACCAACAGAAACACTGCAAACAACACACAGTAAACCTTCCTAGCAAGAAAACCTGCAACCCTGCCTGCTTGTCCTGCCTGTGCACACTGCCTCGTGAATTGTCTCTCAGAGACATGCCATGGCCCTGTTTGCCCACTCCTGTTTGCCACAAACCCTAGAGGCCTCTTTTAATGCGCCCGCTAACCAAGGAGGGAGGAAGCTGCAGCCCATCCCTGCGTAACTCACAGGCTCTTGATGGCTTCCCTCTTTTCCTGGGCATGCCATTGGAGGAGGTCCAGGCCCAGATGGTCCCAGGGAAGGAAAGGTCCCTCAGCCCAGGGACGCTCAGCATGGGCTGCCCCATCCTCTCCGGGGACCCGCCACTGGTCACAGCAGCCCCTGCCTGGCTCCTGCCTGCCCACACCGTGGCCATCCCCAGCTGCCCCTGGGCACGGAGCTCAGCCAGTGCTGATCCTGGCTGGGCTTTGCTGCTGCTACCACCCGGACACTGGGGTGACAGCTCCATCTCTTTAGTGCAAGAGAAGAGCTGGGCCAAGCCCTGCCCACCTTCAGTAGGGGCCAGAGAGCAGGGCCAGTGCCTTCAGGGGGAGAGGACCTTGTCTGGCTGGAGGCAGCATCTGCACAGCAACAAGCTGCTAAAGCAGCTGGCACAGGGACATCGGGCATGGGCCTGGAGATGTGCCATGCAATTAGAGGTCCAGTTCTCCCTTAGGTGTTTGGCAGGAAATATGAAGGGAGAAAGATACAACTGTGAAAGAGGCCATGGCAAGTGACACAGTGAACAGAGGTTCTGCTATACCTAACATGCTCTGCTTGTGCCCGTCCTGCAAGAAGAAAATCATTGGGATTCATCAAAGTGGAAGCAGGGCACGTGTTCCTGTCTTGCTTTGAACCTCTACAAGATCCGTGGGGAGAGTGAGCCCGTGCTGTGCTGCACTGCTGAGCTGGCAGCACGCTGGATACGGGCAGGACGTTCTCTGTTTCCCCCAGAGCTGGGGCCTGCAGGCACCTTGCCGGCCCTTGGCACAGGCTGTGCCAGCCAACAAAGCCCAGCAGGCCGGGAGGAGAGCCCGGGTGCAGCGCAGCTGCTTGGGCAGTGGCTGCTGCCAGGGACAGGGGCCAAAGCCACCCCTGAGCAGCCACTGCCACCCCTGGCCCTCCCTGCCCCGTGACAGCTCCCCCAGCCCCAGGGGACAGGCTCAGGCCCACTAAGGACACACTGGAGCCTTGCTCTCCCTCTCTGTCCTGTCCTCATCATGGGCACCCCATGCAGTCACTCCCAGGTTTCAGGATGTGTCCCCATGGAGGGACCCCAGCAGGACTGCTCAGAACCCGAGTGCCCTGAGCCTGTTTGGGATAATTCCCCCGAGCTATGCCGGTCGTGCCTGGGCTGTGTAAGACTGAACATTAAGAATTAAAAGCAATTTTACTTTTTATTGCCAAAGTGTCAGAAGATTCTAGGTTTCCCTGACTGTAAAGCTACTTTATCAATTACAGAACTGTTGGAGGAAAGGGGAACAAATATCTGGTGTCCGTATTCTATGAAAAACTCTCCTCAATGCTGCAAAGGAAAAATATATCTAAATGTTTTAAAATGAAAGACAAAGATAACATGAGAGTGCTGTTGGTCTGATGAGCCCCATGCCCAGCTGCTGCCTGCCCATGCCTGGCTGTGCCCAGACGAGCAGCTCCGCCAGTGCGGGTGGTAGCACACAGACACCTGAGCTGAAGCTGGACTCAAGCCTGTGATAGATGAGTAGAGTGACAGTTGACTCTCACAATAAAGGATAAATATCATGTATATTTGTTAAGAGAAGTTTTATATATTTATAGATATGTTTTACCCCCTGTTGTGTTGTTATCTTGGGATTACCTGAGTTTGAGACATTTAAGAGGGTCACCTTGCTACGACAGCAGCACCTGACCTCCAAGCGAGATGTAAGGAAGTAAACTCCACCACTGGACATCAAAGAAGGAGTCGATGGACAGAACTTTAAGAAGGGCAAAAGAGTTGAAAGGTGAGACCTCCATTGTGTGGATGAGAATGTGGTGGGAAAAATCCTCTACTCCCGGCACAGTAACATTGTCTTTATTCACTGTCCTCTTATATTTCTAATAAGGTTTTTAATAAACATCTAATATTTTTACAAGTAAATATAACTTTTCGAATAATCTATTCCCTGGCTAGAGGGCTGCACCTCCTGTCCTGGATGGGCAGCTAGGCCAGTCCCTTCAGGGAGAGACGGAGCTGTTCTAGGCAGTGCTTGTAGCATACTTCCAGCTACAAGCTGGTAATACACCTGTGGAAGGGACAATGGACACTGGCAAAGAGATGCACGACGACAGGCCAAGTTCTCCATGACTGAGGTATTTGGCTGGACTTGTGAAGTTCCAGAGGTGCTCCTGTGGAGAGAGGAGGTGGCTGAGGCCCCAGCTGCCAGTGGCACACAGGGACCCTCGTGCACAGCAGGGCCCAGAGCTGGCAAGGCTCCCCAGCACGGCTGGAGCTGCTGGCACAGCTGGGCCCAGCTGGACAGCTGCCGCTCAAGGCCCTGGCCAGCAGGGCACGGCTCTGGGCAGGGTCCCTGGCCAGAAGCGGGCCCCAGAGCGCCTCTGCCTTTCAAGGGCAACCTCGGCCCTGCTCTTTCTCTTCCCCACCTCCCTCTGCCTCTGCCCTGTGCCCCTGGGGCTGCTTTTGGCCAGGCAGCCTCAGTGGGAGCCAGCACTGGCTGCTGCCCCAGCGGGGCCCCAGGACAAGGCCCAGCAATTGAGAGGCCAATGGAAGCACTGGGCAGCAGCAGAACCCTCAGCAGAGCTGTTTGGAGAACCATGGACTGGCCACAGCTCCAATGCAGCCTCTGTGGGAATGCTTCCTGTCTACATTAGACTTTCAAAAGAAGCTCTTTCAGGGAAAGATAACCACTCACCATTTCTTCTTCCAGTTACACCAGATTTTGACACAGCACAATATGATAATAAGATCCAAAATAAGCAGGCCTGCCATTAACCCTGCCCAGCAGCCTGTTCCCATATAGAAGCCCCTTCCCAGGCCATCCTCGGCATCAGGAACAGGTGTTGTGGTGCCGGCTGCATCTGTGGGTGCAATGGGGAGCGTGAGCCCGTGCTGTGCTGCACTGCTGAGCTGGCAGCACGGTGGATACGGGCAGGACGTTCTCTGTTTCCCCCAGAGCTGGGGCCTGCAGGCACCTTGCCGGCCCTTGGCACAGGCTGTGCCAGCCAACAAAGCCCAGCAGGCTGGGAGGAGAGCCCGGGGAAGCGCAGCTGCATGGGCAGTGGCTGCTGCCAGGGACACGGGCCAAAGCCATCCCTGAGCAGCCACTGCCACCCCTGGCCCTCCCTGCCCCGTCACAGCTCCCCCAGCCCCAGGGGACAGGCTCAGGCCCTGTCAGGACCCAGCGCAGCCCCTGCCCAGTCGGGAGCCAGGGCTGGCTCTGGCCCTGGGCTGGCGGCAGGGCTCCCGCTCGGGGCTGCTCCTGTGCCTTGGGCCTCTGGGCACTCAGGGCCAGCTCCGCAGCAGCTGCAGCGCCAGGGACGTTGCTGCACCCGTCCTGTTTCCCCGGGGCTCTGAACCAGCTCCAGAGGCCTGGAAGCCGAGGCGCCTCCAGCTTTGGCTGCTGCCGGGCCGGGCAAGGGCAGGCCCTGGGGGAAGAGCTGCTGCCACACAGCCCCGGCCAGGGCTGAGCCCGGCATAGCAATTACCTGCTGTGCCTGTGCCCGTGTCTGCCATCGCCTTCCTTCCTGCAGCAGGGGCTGCCAGTGAGCCCCTGCTTCCTTGGGGAAACACCTCCTTCAGCCCTGCCTTTTGGTCCATCACTTGAGAAACAAAAAAGGACAGTTGGATCAGATGGAACAATTCCCCATTCCTTTGCTGGCATCTTCAAGGCAGCATGCTTATCAAAAATTGGGAAAAGATTTACAAAGTATCTGGGCTTTTGTGTCTGGGCCAGGGCCCTCCCTTCCCCAGACAGCTGCCAGTGCTGAGCAGAAATCATGAGGGGATTGTGCAGGGCAAGAGGACACACGTGCATGGTTCTGTGCTGGCACCTGCAGCGCTGCCTCTGTGGCCAAGCTTTGGGCTCTTGAGCTGCCACCTCTTCCAGGGGAAAGGCCTTGACCTACCCTCAGCATCTCCCCGAGGCTCAGTCCTGGACGTGGGTTGGGAAGCCAGATCACTTTCACCAACCGGGTTAGCTGCAAAGAACGGCAGGACAGAAGAGCTGCTGTGACCCTGCTGAAGATTCTCCTTCAGGCCTGAGTGGCAGTGAGGGCACCTGGGTGATTGGTGCCCTCCAAAGCACTCCCTCAGCTCTGCCTCCCACTCAGTAGCAGGGGGACCTCGTGCCTGCAGTGGCCCCACACTGGGATGGAAGGAGCTCCTTGGGGGGCTGTGTGGGCAGAAAGGACTCCCTGGAGCTGCCAGCAGCTCTAAACCCAGACCCGGGCAGGGCCAGGGCTTGGCAGTGGCAGCAGGAGCAGCTCAGGCTCCTTGGGGCTGGCAAAGGAGCTGCCAAAGGCTCAGCCCCGGGGCACAGCCCTGGGCCCGGCCCCTTCCCTCTCTGCTCTTCTCCCTGGCTGCACAGAGCACATGGAAGGACACACTGGCATTGCACACGGGAGGAAGATGGACAGATAAATGCTCCTTCCTCCCACTGCCAGCAATCCTGTGGGATCACTGTAGGGTACAAGAGTAGAAATTTGGAGGCTAGGATTTCCACAATCCATCAAACTTCAGAGGATCTCAAGGGAAATGACAGAGGAATATTACTCTGGACAATGATTACACTTGGACAATGATTGCTCTGTTAGCAAAGAGTTGCTGAAAACCTACCATCACCAAGCTCCAACATCCTTAAACTGTGCTTTAACAGCGTTTCCCAGTGATGGAAGTCACGTTCCCAATCTAGAAAGGAGCAGAGATGGGAACTATTCCATGCTGTGCTGGGATCCCCTTGTATAGGGAACCGAGCACTGCAAGGGGGTCAGGTAATGCTGTGTGCCTGCACTGCCAAGCAGCAGAGAGGGCAGCTGAAGCCTCAGCAGGGCTCAGGCCCAGAGGCACAGCAATTACCTCCTGGGCCTGTGCCTGGCATCGCCTCCCTTCCTGCAGCAGAGGCTACCATGGAGCCACTGCTTCCTCTGGGAAACTCAGCCTTCAGCACAGGCTCTCCTTCCATGTCTGCAGAAAGGAAAAAGGACAGGTGAATTAGGTGGGGTTGTTTCCCAATGGGAATGTGGCATCCTCAGGAGGCAATGCTTGTCTAAGTAATGGATAAGATTAAGGAGAAAGACCAGGGCCCTGCCTCCTCCAAAGAGCTGCCCCTCCAGATGCGCTCACAGACTGGGAAAGTGCAGGGGATCTCAGGGTGGGCCATGGTGCAGTTTGGGCTCCCTGGCAGCTGATGCCAAATGCCTTCCTGCAGAGGCTGGGCAGAAGCTGCAGCCAGGCCAGACTGGGAAACAGCCCTGCAGCGCGTCAAAGCAGCAGCAGCAGCAGCAGTGGGGCAGCGAGGCTGCCATGGATCCCTTCCTGCTGTGCCGGGCACAGCGTGTCCAGATGTACAGCCAAAGCCCCCGGCTACTGAGTCCCAGGGGAAGCATGAGGGAAATGCACCCACCACGTTGTCTCTCCAGGTCACTCCAGATCCTGTCCATCTGTTTGGATGCCTCCAGGGACTTGCTGTCTCCTCTAGGTTTGTTCCTCCCTCTCGGAGGACCTTAAGAAAAGCATTTGCATTTCAGGTGAATGGATCCCACAGAACCAGGGCTCAGCCTGTGGGGTCAGCAGGCACACACTACTCACCCCTGCCATGGGAGCGGGGCTTGTGTGCAGCAACCAGGAAAGGAGCCTGAAAAGTCTTTCCTGCAGACACACCTGTAATTCAACAGCCACAGAAGCTCCTGTCACCTGCTTCCTGCCAGGTTCTCAATGATTATTCTTTTAGCAACATTGACAACATACCTGCTGGAGGGTTAAGACCCTGGAAATCTTCATTAAGCCAAGCTGCTGAAGAAGCCTTCCTAGTATGCTCATCTAGAGGGGAGCACAAATCTGATCAGACCCATTTCCATGGTGTGCTGGGATTCCCCTCTCCCTTAGAGAACTGGGCCCTGTAAGGGGGTCGGGTAAGGCCTTGGCTGCCAGATGTCAGTGGACAAGGCCAAAGCTGCACAGGGGCCTGGGGAGCTCTGGACTGGCTCTGGTCACTCTCCACCCTCTTTGCAGGCCCTTTGCAACATCCCTGGATGGGTGGCTGGAGGAGCCCAGGGACCATGGGGGCTCTCTCACTCCCACAGAGGAAACCCTCCCTAAAGCCCTGTGCAAAATCATCCCCAGCGCTTCCCGGGAGCAGGGAGCACTGTCCCGGGAAAGGGCAGCCAGGCTGCCGGCTCACCTGCTCGCCGCGCTTGGAGTGGAGCAGCCTGGGCAGCCCTGGTAGACAGGGCCACGGCCAGGAGGAGCAGGAGGAAGAGGCGCAGAGCAAGGGCCATGGTGCCTTGCCCTCTGCCAGTCCCGCAGCTCTTGCTGCCACTGCTGTCCCGACACCGCTGTCCCAATGTCAGCACCGCTGCTGCCACCGCCGCTGCTGCCGCAACAGTTGTGCTCAGGGACTGACTGCTGGCTCCTTGTGCTGCTGTGCAACCACGGGGCTCTGGCGCCTCTGTGATCTCAGAGCCTTCTGTGACCTCAAGGCCAGGGTGGAATTGTTTTTGGAGCTGGATCTGCCTTCTTCGGAAGGGAGCTCATCCTGCCCAGCTGCTCTGCCCAAGGGCTGTGACACAGTCCCAGCTCAGCTGATCTCACTGGTTGGGGCATGAAGAGATGCAGAGCAGCCCTGCTGAGAAGGACTTGGTGTTGCAGCCAGATGAGAGGCTGGACATGAGCCAGCCATGTGCATCCAAAGGAGAGTGCCCAGCAGGTTGAAGGAGGTGATTCCCCACCTCTGCTCAGGTAAGACCCTACTGGGAGTACTCTGGAAGGGGTTTTATAGTGATTTCTGTGAGCCATCAAGAAGTTTGATAACAAGATCCATGTTTACCCCTGAAAGAATTTCCTACCAATGTTTTTGACATGAAAACCAAGAAAGAAAGATAAATAAGAGAAACCTGCAATGGCCTATTCCATTGAGCATTTTGCTTGTCTCTCGTGACCAATGAATAAAGTGTAAACATAAGAGCTTTTTAAGAATGCAGAAAAAGCATGCAGGCTAGAATAAAAACAGGGTTTGAAGCCTTCTGGAAATGGAGTGTGTTGCTTTGTAGTGTCTCGGTCTCTACCACGACAGAGTACTGCATCCTGCTCTGGGTCCCCAAGGCAGGAAGGACATGGTCCTGTGAGATCTAGTCCAGAGGAGGGACAAAATGCTCTGAGGGCTGGAGCCCTTCTGCTTTGGAGACAGGCTGGGAGAGCTGACAGTGTTCAGCCTGGAAGAGAGAAGACTCCAGGGACACCTGATTGCTGCCTTTCAGGGCCTTCTGAGCGCTTGTAAACAGATGGGACAGAATTTTTAGTAGAGTCTTTTGTGACCAAACCGAGGGGGAATGGTTTTAATCTAAAAGATGGTAAATTCAGACTAGATGAAAGAAACACATTTTTTACACTGTTTGGTATGAAAACCTGGCACAGGTTGCCCAGAGAGCTGGACATCCATCCCTGCAGACATTCAAACTCCTGCTCTGAGCAACCTGACCTAGTTCAAGGTGTCCCTGCTCACTGCAGGCCATTGGGACTAGATGGCCTTTAAATGTCCCTTCCAACCCAAGCCATTCTGTGCTCCTGTGCACCATCAAAGCAGTGCTGCATTAGTGCTGGGCTGATTATGCTGGCACCTGTATTTTGGTACTTGTGCCATTTAGCAATTGGCCACGAGAGGATTGATGGGCTGGGCAGTGAAGTCTGCAAATAACACTCAGTGTGCTCAAGGAGAAAAAGGAGAGCAACACGGCTTCCAGTTCAGATAAATGCCAGCATTTTGCTGCCCATTCCTGGTTAGAGAAATAAAGGAATGTCCTGAAGATCCCTTCATGTGGGTTCATTATTGGCCGTATCAGTACTTGTGTTCTGTAAAACAGGTTAAGTTGTTACAGCTTCTTGCCACATTTATCCCTGGATAAAACCCAAATACTGCATTGCTCCTTGTCTACTTTCTTCCAAGTCAAGGCAAATTTTGTTCATTACTGTGTGGGACATATTCATGTGTTCACAAGCAAATTCCTCTTGCCACTCACACAACGGCAAGACTGCTTTGTTGATTTGCTCTAATTGGACTGTAATTAAGGCTACCTCTCACTAGAATTAAAGCTGATGCATTGGGAGGCAAAGTGTTGAGTCATTTCTCCTGGAATCTGGCACTGTAGAGAGTTGTTCTGTAACTAAATGACATCCGAAGACAGGTGTAGTCTACCATACTTCTGGCATACTAGAAGTGAGAAAAAACCCTTTGAATCAGGATTTTATCCTTTCTTCTTTCTCCTCCTCCTCCTAGGAATTTTAATCTCTGAGGTCTAAGCTCTTCAGCTGCCTCACAAACATTGTTTTAATTCAGTCAGTCATCCATGCAGTGAGCCACAAATCAGGACCGTGGTGTGAACCTTGAAGCAATGTAGGTTTATAGCACTGAAAATAATAATCCAATACCCAGGTTAAGCTAAGCATTTCCCAAAAACTCCACATGTCCTCAGATATGTTTCAAAAGGAATCACCGTTATAGGTGGGAGTGGGCAGAAAGAGTGTCATCAAAATAAAAAATTCAGCTTTCTGAGATCTTTCTATTCCTATAAAAAGAGAGTCCAAGTTGTTCATGTATGGAACATTAACTAGGAAGTGAATGACAGATTGTGAAAATAATTACTTGGGGAATGAATAACCATAAATAATAACAAGTTTACATATAGGTAATAAGTAAACCATCATGCAAAGAAAAAAAACAGACCTGCCAAAATAAAAACCAATAAGGCTGTTTCATATGTCTGAATAGAAAAAAAAAAATACTGAAAAGAATCAGAGATCCTCAAGGGCATTGCTATATATAGAAACTTCCAGCTATTCGGAAAAAATGAAGGAAACTGTAGTGTGCAATAAACAGAGGTAACCTGGAATTTATTGGTGGATTTGTTGCAGAATTTCAGAGAGCAGACTGGAAAAGCATAGGGGTTGATCAGACCATGTGTGGGCATTTACAGCAGTCTGATGGATGTTTCTGGGACCAACTGCAGGAAGGAAAAGCAGCACACAATTCCTGGGACAATCTCTTTGCTGGCTGTGGACTTTTTGATAGCCTGTCCCCTGGGGCTGGGGGAGCTGTGACGGGGCAGGGAGGGCCAGGGGTGGCAGTGGCTGCTCAGGGATGGCTTTGGCCCCTGTCCCTGGCAGCAGCCACTGCCCAAGCAACTGCGCTGCCCCCGGGCTCTCCTCCCGGCCTGCTGGGCTTTGTTGGCTGGCACAGCCTGTGCCAAGGGCCGGCAAGGTGCCTGCAGGCCCCAGCTCTGGGGGAAACAGAGAACGTCCTGCCCGTATCCACCGTGCTGCCAGCTCAGCAGTGCAGCACAGCACGGGCTCACGCTCCCCATTGCTCCCACAGATGCAGCCGGCACCACAACACGTGTTCCCGATGCCCAGAAGGGCCTCGGAAGGTGTTGCTATTTTTGGAACCCTCTGTTTGCATGGGATAAGGGCAAGTTTGGCTATCTGTTTCTGCCAGGAAATTATTTGAAGAGCTCATCCGAGCCTTGACTCAGAGCTTCTCCATTGCAGTTCATGTTGTAATAAATAGGTGTGATTCCTGCTGATAAAATTATAAAGTAATCAATATTGATATAATAATTAATCTTTGGAAACAGTAAAACCGTTAGAAGGTGTAATGCCAAGGAAGAAAGGGAGAGGAGGGGCTCCCCCCCTTCTCCTGCAGATGTTCAGAACAGGAAGAAGCAAGAGATAAGTATTACTGAATTTAGTTAGAAGAGAGGAAAGTTTGGTTGGACATCCAGGAAAATGTTAATTATAGGAGATTTATTGCTTTGATGCTAGAACATAGTATTGGCTTGTATGATATTAGCTTTGGCTTACATTATACCAGCTTGGTGCGCATGTGTAATCCAAAAGGTGAATCAAAGGACATCGAGGAAGAGGAGAGGCCTTCATCAGAGATGACCCCAAAGAACACTGCAACCACCTAAAAAATGGTGGAGCATGCGTGGTAAAAGTGATAATGAAGGTGGAGATACAAGTGTGACAAATTGAAAATGGGAAGAGATGGTGATGATGTACAGTGTAAAAAGGAGAATTTTAGGCTTGGCAATTTGTATGTGAGGGGACAGGGGTCAAGCCCTGCCCTCCGTACCCCCCGTGTACCCCGCACGGTTATTTTTCCTTATGCGCTATTATAAGAACCAAATTATCCCTTATCATAACCAAATTATATTGTCAATATTTTGAGTGGATTCAATTTCATATACTTTTCAGCTACTTCATTAAAATTGCTGCAACATTTAATTTGCTTGGTTTTCTTTCATGATACAGTAATTGGAGAAATATAACAAAATTTTTGACTGTAATTCAGTCCTAGCAGTCAGTTTTATATCCCTCCCCTTATTTTCTATTGTTATAGCATATTTTATTAGCAATGGGTTGCTCCTTTCCCCCCTGTGATGTTGGTTTTGCCCCACTTGTCCATCTCTCCAAAGACCTGCCCTTTTGTTCACTGTTCCTCCTCCCATTGCATGTCAGTCCCTCTCCAAGCCTGCCCCTTGCTCTAGAAACTTCCCTATCAATTTTGTATCCTTCGGAATCCCATTGGTTTGTTTAAGTTCTTCCCCTCCCCTGTAATCCCCAATTGGTTTAAACCTTGTATTCCCCACCTGGTGTTCCACCCTCAGTTTCTCCCAATTGGCTAAAGATTGGATCCTGCCCTGGGACCCTGCCAAGTTTGTAAGTTGGTGTATGCCTTTAATGCAGTGTTGGTCTGGCCCTGATCGTCTGTAGAATAATCACCTTAGGAAAACATAGAGCAGACCTCACCCTGTTCCTTGTCCCTACCCTCAGGGCAGTCCTACCCCCAAGGCAGTCCACCTGTGCTGTAGAGCAGCTGTGCCCTGCAGCCACAGCCCAGATTCGACAGTTTTCTGGGGGCAGCCCAGTGCCACTGTGGGTGTGGGCAGCTAGTGGGGCTGAAGAAATGGGGCAACACAGCACTTCCCAAATCAGCTCTTCTGTTGCAGTAGAGAGATGCAGCTGTGACCAGATTGTCCTGGTGGTAGCACCAGCAAAGCCCACCCGGCAGCAGCAGTGGCTGAGCTCCATGCCCAGGAGCAGCCGTGGATGGCCACGGTGTGGGCAGGCAGGAGCCAGGCAGGGGCTGCTGTGCCCAGCGGCGGGGCCCCGAGGGGATGGGGGAGCCCATGCTGAGCGTCCCTGGGCTGAGGGCACATTTCCTTCTGTGGGATCATCTGGGCCTGGACCTGAAGAGGCACAAAGGGATATTTTGGGGTGCCTGATGAGGGTTCCAGGAGTCCCGGATGTTTTAAATGAATTAGCTTTTTCTGATTAATACGGAGAATTTATTCCATAATTAAAATTCAGTCGTAGAAAATCTAGAAGCAAATATCAGATTGGCCCTGAAGCAGGCTGACAGCGTCAGGTGAGACAGGTGGGGCATTTCTCTCCCCTGTGCATCACGAAGGGACAGCTCTCTCAAAGTCTTTTTTGTCCATTTCCAAGCTCCAAGCGGTGTGGAGGGCAGCAGTTTTTCTGCTTTCTTATGGTTGTTTTTATCCTTTTTGCATATTCATGTATTTTTTCCTTTCTTGCTGCAGCTCTTGCTGAGAGTTTCCCCAAAACTGGTAAAAAATTCACTTTGTTAGAGGAAAATCTCCTGCAATATGCATTCTAGGAGGCACACATTTATCTTATAGATGATGCAAATTGAATGCACATTGCTGAGGTTTGGTCAGAGAAATAATCTTCTGGAATCAGCATTTCTGGGGATGAATATTCAGGCTAGGATTTTGGTGCATGTTGATTGCCCTGAACCCTCCTTTGTTGTGCTAGGATTTTCATTAGGCGAGATTACTGTAGTCTCAGCATGAATTTGTGCATACAATCTATCAGAATCCCTCCCTTTCTCTATTAATTTATTAAATTTGTACTTTTAGGATACACTTTGACAAAGCTTACTTATTTTCTAATTTAATGTTTAGTATTTATAAAACTTAACAACTACACTTTTATACTACTAGTCAGGGTATAAAATTAACAACTCTTCTCATAAGGTAGATTCTTCTAAATCTTTAATTTCTTTTCTTTGGATTGTCAATTATATTTTTTTATATCAATGCATGTGCTTATTGTACTTTAGATATATTTTGACTCCATAGTCGTTTAAGGCTGGTAATATTTGTAAAATAAGTTTTTCATGTTTTCTTATGTTGCCTGCTAAAATGTGTCTTTATAACTCTCTCATGTTCTTGTTTTCTAATTCTTGAGCAATTTGCTTTATTCTACTCTCAGGATTTATTTCTTCTCTATCTCTTACAGAACAAAAAGTTTTCATATATTGCTTACAAATTTTGCCATTTTATTCTTTTTGCTCTATTTCACATTTTCTTTACTCCAGTGTCTTTTACTACTCATAGTGCACCTTCTGAATTTGTTAAAATTATGGCGTACTACACTAACTTGGGAGTGTGCATATGGCTCATTCTTTTTGGGCTTGGATGACTGATACAGGGACAATAATCCTCTGCAGTTTTAACACTCTAGCTCTCTCAAAGCCCCTTTGGGTTGCAGCCAAAGGGCCAAGATGTGTATCTTCTTGGTAGCAGAGCTTACACCTTGGGATCTAGTCACTGGTGTCATTCGTCTCATTCTCAGTATTTACTTCATAAGATTTATAAGAGCCTTTTAAATTGTTTTTCAGGATTTAGGATAGCATCTGCTTATTTCTAATTATTATAATTTTATTTCTTTGACATTTTAGCTCTAAAGTTGTAATTAGTCTGTACACTTCTCTTTCTTTCAGCTATACTTGGCTGTTTTCCTTTATTTTAATTTGATCCTTATTAAATATCTAACGGCTTTTGTTATATCCTATCTGATTTAATGTTACTTTTAGTGTTTCTTGGAACTTAAATCTGGTTTGTATCTTATATACTTAATTTTTTTCCGATTTTTCACGAATCATATTATTGTTCTAATATATTCTTTACAGTGTTTCATTAGCTTTTACTTCTATTTCTTTTCTCTGTTATAACAAAAGCACTAAAATATTTTATTTTTTGAAATAAATTTGCATATCACACCTTAAATATTCAGTTCACTTAAAACAACTTCATGAATAATACAGTTTAAAATAAAATATTTTACTTCTCATAACAATGGGTTTTACAGCTTACAAGCTTAGGTATTAACATGCATCAGTCTATTTTACTTCAAGGAGTAGTGGTGACTTTTTAGTGAGGTTTGGCTGGTGTTTCTGTTGGTGGATTTACAGGTCTTCTGTCCTGCCTTTCTTTGCAGCTGAACCTGCTGGTGAAGGTGGTGCAGCTTCCCAAGCCACGTCCAGGACTGAGGCTCTGGGAGATGCTGAGGGTGGGTCAAGGCCTTTCCCCTGGGAGAGCTGCCAGCTCAGAGCCCAAAGCTGGGCCAGGGAGGCAGCGCTGCAGGTGCCAGCACAGAACCATGCACGTGTGTGCCCTCGCCCTGCGTGATTCCCTCACCTCTCCTGTGGCTCAGTGGTGCCCATGCAGATCAGCAGAGATGGCAGAAGCTTCTGTGGCTGTTGAGTTACAGGTGTGTCTGCAGGGAGGACTTCTCCAGCTCCTTTGCTGATTCCTACACAGAAGCCTGGCAACCATCGCAGGGGTGAGTAGTGTGTCCCTGCTGACCCCACAGGCTGAGCCTTGCTTTTGTAGGATCCATTCCTGGGAAATGGAATTCTGTTGCTCTAAGGTCCTCCGAGGGGGAAGGACCAAGCTACAGGACACCAGAAACCCCATGATGCATCCGAAAACATGAGGCAAATGCTGAAGGAAATGCAGCAGGCAGGAGAAGGTGGGTGCATTTCCCTCATGCTTCCCCTGGGTCTCAGCATCTGGGGGCTTTGGCTGCACATCTGGACACGCCGTGCCTGGCACAGTGGGAAGGGATCCATGGCAGCCTCGCTGCCCCGCTGCTGCTTTCACGCCCTGCAGGGCTGTTTCCCAGCCTGGCCTGGCTGCAGCTTCTGCCCAGCCCCTGCAGGAAGGCATTTGGCATCAGCTGTCAGGCCGCCTAATTGCACCACAGGCCTGAGATCCCCTGCAATTTTCCAGTCGCTGGGTAGAATAGAAAGTGCACCAGTTTGGAGAGGGGAGGGCCCTGGCTTTCCCAAAATGTTTATAGGGATTTCCTGATTTTAGCCATGTCTCTGACAAGCATTCCCTCCTGAAGACGCCACCTCCCCAGTGGGGAACTGCCCCACCTGATCCAGCTGTCCCTCTTCCTTTCTCCAGAAGTGGATGCAGAGGCTGGACATAAGGCGGCGTTTCCCAGAGGAAGCAGTGGTTCCGTGCCAGCCTCTGCTGCAGGAAGAGAGGCGATGCCAGGCACAGGCACAGGAGGTGATTGCTGTGCCTCTTGGCCTGAGCCCGGCTGAGGCATGAGCTGCTCTCGCTGCTGCCTGGCAGTGCAAGGACAGCCTGAACTAGAGCGGCACAGCCCAGGGAATTATCGCGAGCAGGTTCAGGGCACTCGGTACTGAGCAGTCCTGCTGGGGTCCCTCCTTGGGAGACATGTCCTGAAACCTGGCAGTGACTGCATGGGGTGCCCATGGTGGGGAAAGGACAGAGGGGGAGAGCAAGGCTCCAGTGTGTCCTGAGAGGGCCTGGCTGTTTGCCCTTGGGATCTGGGAGCTATCCCAGCAGAAGGAGGGCAGGAGGGAGTGTAGGAGGGAGGGATGGATTCCTGTGTCACTGCCTGCTGCAGTTTTCCCCAGGGTTTTAGAGAGGATTTCCTCTGTGTCTGAGGGAGGGAACCCGGGGGCCCTGCGCTGCTCCAGCCACCCCTCCCAGGGATGTTGCTGAGGGCAGGGAAAGAGTGTGGAGAGTGACCAGGAGCCAGCCCAGAGCACCCCAGGCCCCTGTGCACCTTTGGCCATGTCTATTCACATCCGGCTCCCACGGCCTTACCCGACCCCCTTGCAGTGCCCAGTTCCCTGTGGCAGAAGGGGATCCCAGCACACCCTGGAAAGTGTTCTCATCTGTGCTCCGTTCTAGATGAGGGTGCTGGGAAGGCTTCTCCATCAGCTTGGAGGAAGAAAGTTTTGAAGCCCTTGGAGCCTCCTGCAGGTATGTTCTCAGTGTGCCACCAAGGAAGAATTGTAGACAAGCGGGCAGGAACCAGGTGACAGAAGCTGTTGTGGCTGTTGTGTTACAGATGTGTCTACAGGGAAGACTTCTCCAGCTTCTCCAGCTCCTACCTTGGATGCTATACGCAAGCCCAGCTCCCATCACAGTGGTGAGTAGTGTGTCTCTGCTGACCTCAAAGGCTGAGCCTTGCTTTTGTGGGATCCATTCCTAGGAAATGGAAATATTTTTCTCTAAGGTACTCCAACAGGGAAAATCCAAGATAGAACAGATAAGATGTCCCTGCAACCATCCAAACAGATGAGGCAAGAGCTGAAGGAACCCCTGCAGACAAGGCAAGGTGGGTGCATTTCCCTCATGCTTCCCCTGGGACTCAGCAGCCGGGGGCTTTGGCTGCGCATCTGGACACGCCGTGCCTGGCACAGTGGGAAGGGATCCATGGCAGCCTCGCTGCCCAACTGCTGCTTTCATGCCCTGCAGGGCTGTTTCCCAGCCTGGCCTGGCTGCAGCTACAGCCCAGCCTCTGCCGGAAGGCATTTGGCATCAGCTGTCAGGCAGCCCAAACTGTAACACACCCTGAGATCCCCCACTATATCCAGCCCTCCAGATTAGGAAAAGGGTGGCTGTTTGGAGGTGGAAGTGCTCTCATCATGCCACCATAACCTGGCCATTTTCCTGCTCCATAAATTTCACAAATATTACCTCTGATGCCACCACCCAAGTGGGGAACAGCTCCATCTGATGTAGCTGTCTCCCTTCTTTTGTCAAGAGATGGGCATAGTGCTTCAGTGGAAGGTGGCATTTCTTGAAGGAAGCACTCCATCTTCGGTGCCAGCCCCTGCTGCAGGAAGGAAGGCGATGCCAGACACGGGCACAGGCACAGCAGGTAATTGCTGTGCTGGGCTCAGCCCTGGCTGGGGCTGTGTAGCAGCAGCTCTTCCCCCAGGGCCTGCCCTTGCCCAGCCCGGCAGCAGCCAAAGCTGGAGGCGCCTGGGCTTCCAGGCCTCTGGAGCTCGTTCAGAGCCCCGGGGAAACGGGACTGGTGCAGCAACGTCCCTCGTGCTGCAGCTGCTGTGGAGCTGGCCCTGAGTGCCCAGAGGCCCAAGGCACAGGAGCAGCCCCGAGCGGGAGCCCTGCCGCCAGCCAGGGCCAGAGCCAGCCCTGGCACACAATGGAAACAGTTCTCATCTTGGTTTGCTTCCAGACTGGGATGCTGGGAAGGATTCTCCATTAGCCTGGCGCTCTGAAGTTGTGAAGCCCTCTGAGCATTCTGCAGGTATGTTCTCACTGTCCCACCAAGGCGTAATGTTTCACTGACTGGTAAGAACCAGGTGACAGAAGCTTCTGTGGCTGTTGTGTTACAGGCGTGTCTGCAGGGACGACCTCACCAACTCCTACCTTGGATGCTGCACAAAAGCCCAGCTCCCATGGCAGGGGTGAGTAGTGTGTCCCTGCTGACCCCTCAGGCTGAGCCCTGCTTTTGTGGGGTCCATTCCTGGGAAATGGAACTACTTTCTCTTAAGGTCCTCTGACAGGAGAGACCAAAGACATGGCAGGCAGGAAATTCCAGGACCCATTAGAAATCATGTGGCAAATGCTGAAGGAATGTCTGCAGAGGAGGCAAGGTGGGTGCATTTCCCTCATGCTTCCCCTGGCACACAGGAGCCGGGGGCTTTGGCTGCACATCTGGACACGCCGTGCCCGGCACAGCTGGAAGGGATCCATGGCAGCCTTGCTGCCCCGCTGCTGCTTTCACGCCCTGCAGGGCGGTTTCCCAGCCTGGCCTGGCTGCAGCTTCTGCCCAGCCTCTGCAGGAAGGCATTTGGCATCAGCTGACAGGCAGCCCCAATTGCACCACAGTCCATGCCCACCCTCAGATCCCCTGCAAATTCCTTCTGTCCAGGCAGATCAGATGTTGGGGCTGTTTGGGGAAGGAAGCAGTCTTGGGTTGTCCCAATATCCTGGGTGTTTTCTGATCCTTATCCATTCCTTTCACAAGTGATGCCTCACCTTCCCCATTCCCAGTGAGGAATGTTTCCATCTTATCCAGCTGTCTCTTTTCCATTTTCCAGAAATGAAAGGAGAGCCTGTGCAGAAGGAAGCTTTTCGTGGAGGAAGCAGTGGTTCCGTGGCAGCCTCTGCTGCAGGTAGAGAGGCCATGCCAGGCACAGACACAGGAGGTAATTGCTGTGCCTCTGGGCCTGAGCCCTGCTGAGGCTTGAGCTGCCCTCTCTGCTGCTTGGCAGTGCGGGCACAGCCTGGACTAGAGCGGCACAGCCCAGGGGAATTATCCCGAGCAGGCTCAGGGCACTCGGGTAACTGAGCAGTCCTGCTGGGGTCCCTCCATGGGAGACATGTCCTGAAACCTGGGAGTGACTGCATGGGGTGCCCATGGTGGGGAAAGAACAGAGGGGGAGAGCAAGGCTGCAGTGTGTCCTGAGAGGGCCTGGCTGTTTGCCCTTGGGATCTGGGAGCTATCCCAGCAGAAGGAGGGGAGGAGGGAGTGTAGGAGGGAGGGATGGATAGCTGTGGCACTGCCTGCTGCAATTACCCCAGGGCTTTAGGGAGGATTTTCTGTGAGTTTGAGGGAGAGAGCCCCAGGGCCCTGGGTTACTCCAGCCACCCCTCCCAGGGATGTTGCTGAGGGCAGGGAAAGAGTGTGGAGAGTGATCAGGAGCCAGCCCAGAGCTCCCCAGGCCCCTGGGCAGGTTTGGCCATGTCCATTCCCATCTGGGTCCCATAACCTTACCCGACCCCCTTGCAGTGCCCTTTTGCCTGTAGCATTAGGGGTTCCCAGCATGCCACAGATATGGTTCTGATCTCTGCTCCCTTTTAGACTGGAATCGTGACATGGGTTTTCAGGAAGTCCTGATGAAGGATGGTTTGAAGTTCCTGGAGGATGCTGGAGGCAAGTTTTCATTCTGCCTTTCCTGAGTGAATAATCAGGATCAATGCAACAAAAGCTCATTTATAAACCATTTCCCTTAACATTATGTAAGGGCTGAAGGATTCTGAGAATCTTTCCCTGCTCCCTTCTGGAGGCCTGAGGAATCCCACAGGATCGCTGTCAGTGGGAGGAAGGAGCATTGATCTTTCAATCCTCCTCCCGTGTGCTGTGCCAGTGTGTCCTTCCGTGTGCTCTGTGCAGCCACAGAGAAGAGCAGAGAGGGAAGGGGCCGGGCCCAGGGCTGTGCCCCGGGGCTGAGCCTTGTGGGCAGCCTGAGGATCTCCTGCAGTGCCACAGGAGCTCTTCTGTCCTGCCTTTCTTTGCAGCTGAACCTGCCGGTGAAGACCCCACATCCAGGACTGAGGCTCTGGGAGATGCTGAGGGTAGGTCAAGGCCTTTCCCCTGGGAGAGCTGCCAGCTCAGAGCCCAAAGCTGGGCCAGGGGGGCATTGCTGCAGGTGCCAGCACAGAACCATGCACGCGTGTGCCCGCACCCTGCACGATCCCCTCACCGCTGCTGCGGCTCAGTGGTGCCCGTGCAGATCAGCAGAGATGGCAGAAGCTTCTGTGGCTGTTGAGTTACAGGTGTGTCTGCAGGGAGGACTTCTCAGGCTCCAGGGCTGGATGCTTGGCCCCAACCCAGCTCCCATGGCAGGGGTGAGTAGTGTGTCGCTTCTGACCTCACAGGCTGAGCCCTGCTTTTGTGGGATCCATTCCTGGGAAATGGAACTACTTTCTCTTAAGGTCCTCCAAAAGGAAAGACCCAAGATACTGCAGCCAAAACATCTCATGAGGCAGATGAATTCCTGAGACAAACACAGAAGCAAGCACCCGGAGGACAAGGTGGGTGCGTTTCCCTCATGCTTCCCCTGGGACTCAGCAGCCGGGGGCTTTGGCTGCACATCTGGACACGCCGTGCCCGGCACAGCAGGAAGGGATCCATGGCAGCCTCGCTGCCCCGCTGCTGCTTTCACGCCCTGCAGGGCTGTTTCCCAGCCTGGCCTTGCTGCAATTCCTCCCCAGCCTCTGCAGGATGGAATTTGGCATTAGCTGATAGGGTGCCCCAACTGTACCGTGGGCCTGAGATCCCCTGCCATTTCCCAGTCTCTGAGAAGATCAGGAGGTGCAGCTGTTTGCACAAGGGAGTGCACTGGCCCAGCCCCAGTTACCTGGGCTTTTTCCTGATCTTTACCTGTGACTTAGACAAGCATTGCCTCATGAAGGTGCCACCTCCCCAGTGGGGAATATTTGCATTTGATCCAGTTGTCCCTTTTTTCCTTTTTCAATTGATGGACCAAAAGGCTGTTCAGGAGGAGGAACACTCAGGGAGAAGCAGTGGCTCATTGGTAGCCCTAGCTGCAGGAAGGAAGGTGATGGCAGAGACGGGCACAGGCACAGCAGGTAATTGCTGTGCCGGGCTCAGCCCTGGCCGGGGCTGTGTGGCAGCAGCTCTTCCCCCAGGGCCTGCCCTTGCCTGGCCCGGCAGCAGCCAAAGCTGGAGGCGCCTCGGCTTCCAGGCCTCTGGAGCTGGTTCAGAGCCCCGGGGAAATGGGACTGGTGCAGCAACGTCCCTGGCGCTGCAGCTGCTGTGGAGCTGGCCCTGAGTGCCCAGAGGCCCAAGGCACAGGAGCAGCCCCGAGCGGGAGCCCTGCCGCCAGCCCAGGGCCAGAGCCAGCCCTGGCTCCCGACTGGGCAGGGGCTGCGCTGGGTCCTGACAGGGGCTGAGCCTGTCCCCTGGGGCTGGGGGAGCTGTCACGGGGCAGGGAGGGCCAGGGCTGGCAGTGGCTGCTCAGGGATGGCTTTGGCCCGTGTCCCTGGCAGCAGCCACTGCCCAAGCAGCTGCGCTGCCCCCGGGCTCTCCTCCCGGCCTGCTGGGCTTTGTTGGCTGGCACAGCCTGTGCCAAGGGCCGGCAAGGTGCCTGCAGGCCCCAGCTCTGGGGGAAACAGAGAACGTCCTGCCCGTATCCACCGTGCTGCCAGCTCAGCAGTGCAGCACAGCACGGGCTCACGCTCCCCATCGCTCCCACAGATGCAGCCGGCATCACAAGACCTGTTCCCAATGCCCAGGATGGCCTCGGAAGGGGTTTCTGTCAGGGAAGAGGCTGCTGGCTAGGGTTACTGGCAGGCGTGCTTTCTTTGGAGCTTGTCTTCATGTTGTGCTGCTTTGGAATCGGGTATTCTTGGAACAGAAAACAGTGAGTGTTTTGTTGCTCTCCCCCTCAAACAGCTTCTTTTGAAAGTCTAACATGGTCGGGGAACATTCCCATTGAGACTGCAGTGGGGTTGTGGCCAGTCCATGATTGTCCAAATAACTCTGCTGAGGGTTCTGCTGCTGCCCAGTGCTTCCATTGGCCTCTCAATTGCTGGGCCTTGTCCTGGGGGCCCCGCTGGGGCTGCAGCCAGAGCTGGCTCCCACTGAGTCTGGCTGGCCAAGAGCAGCCCCAGGGGCACGGGGCAGAGGCAGAGGGAGGTGGGGAGGAGAAAGAGCAGGGCCGAGATTGCCCTTGAAAGGCAGAGGCGCTCTGGGGCCCGCTCCTGGCCAGGGACCCTGCCCAGAGCCGTGCCCTGCTGGCCGGGGCCTTGAGGGGCAGCTGTCCAGCTGGGCCCAGCTGTGCCAGCAGCTCCAGCCGTGCTGGGGAGCCTTGCCAGCTCTGGGCCCTGCTGTGCACGAGGGTCCCTTTGTGCCACTGTCAGCTGGGGCCTCAGCCACCTCCTCTCTCCACAGGAGCACCTCTCCCACTTCACAAGACCAGCCTAATACCTCAGCCATGGAGAACTTGGCCTGTCATCATGCATCTCCGTGCCAGTGTCCGTTGTCCTTACCACAGGTGTATTACCAGCTTGTAGCTGGAAGTATGCTACAACCACTGCCTAGAACAGATCCGTCTCTCCCTGAAGGGAATGACCTAGCTGCCCATCCAGGATAGGAGGTGCAGCCCTCTAGCCAGGGAATGGATTATTCGAAAAGTTATATTTACTTGTAAAAATTTTAGATGTTTATTAAAAACCTTATTAGAAATATAACAGGACACTGAATAAAGACAATGTTACTGTGCCGGGAGTAGAGGATTTTTCCCACCACATTCTCATGCACGCAATGGAGGTCTCACCTTTTAACTCTTTTGCCCTTCTTAAAGTTCTGTCTATCGACTCCTTCTTTGATGTCCAGTGCTGGAGTTTACTTCCTTACATCTCGATTGGAGGTCAGGTGCTGCTGTCGTAGCAAGGTGACCCTCTTAAATGTCTCAAACTCAGGTAATCCCAAGATAACAACACAACAGGGGGTAAAACATATCTATATATATATATAAAACTTCTCTTAACATATATGCATGATATTTATCCTTTAATTGTGAGAGTCAACTGTCGCATTATTCATCTATCACAGGCTTGAGTCCAGCTTCAGCTCAGGTGTCTGTGTGCTACCACCAGCACTGGCGGAGCTGCTCGTCTGGGCACAGCCAGGCATGGGCAGGCAGCAGCTGGGCATGGGGCTCATCAGACCAACAGCACCCTCATGTTATCTTTGTCTTTCATTTTAAAACATTTAGATATATTTTTCCTTTGTAGCATTGAGAAGAGTTTTTCATAGAATACGGACAGCAGATATTTGTTCCCCTTTCCTCCAACAGTTCTGCATTTGACAAAGTAGTTTTACAGTTAAGGAAACCTAGAATCTTCTGACACTTGGGCAATAAAAGTAAAATTGCCTTTAATTCTTAATGTTTAGTCTTACACAGCCCAGACAAGACCAGCACAGCTCAGGGGAATTATCCCAAGCAGGCTTAGGGCACTCGGGTTCTGAGCAGTCCTGCTGGGGTCCTTCCATGGGGGACACATCCTGAAACCTGGGGAGTGACCGCATGGGGTGCCCATGGTGGGGAAAGGACAGAGAGGGAGAGCAAGGCTCCAGTGTGTCCTTAGTGGGCCTGAGCCTGTCCCCTGGGGCTGGGGTAGCTGTCACGGGGCAGGGAGGGCCAGGGGTGGCAGTGGCTGCTCAGGGATGGCTTTGGCCCGTGTCCCTGGCAGCAGCCACTGCCCAAGCAGCTGCGCTGCCCCCGGGCTCTCCTCCCGGCCTGCTGGGCTTTGTTGGCTGGCACAGCCTGTGCCAAGGGCCGGCAAGGTGCCTGCAGGCCCCAGCTCTGGGGGAAACAGGGGACATCCTGCCCGTATCCACCGTGCTGCCAGCGCAGCAGTGCAGCACAGCACGGGCTCACGCTCCCCATCGCTCCCACAGATGCAGCCGGCACCACAACACGTCTTCCCCATGCCCAGAAGGGAATTGGTTTCTGCCAGGGAACACACTGCTGGCTAGAGTTAATGACAAGCCAGGCTTTTCTATGGCATGCCGGGCATTGGGCATGCCATATAATAGCCTGTAAGGATGGCAGTAGGCCAGGGTCCCTCATGTGGCACACCAGCTGGAGGGGGGGTTTTGTAGGTGTTGGGTTTTGCAGGAAGGCATGCAGGGCTTTGCGTGCTTTGTAGAGTGGTGCAAGGGGCTGGGGTTCCTCGTGAGGTTCTCAGGGGATTTGAGATCTCTTCTGTGGCATACAGGGGACTGGAGACATCCGTAAGGCTGGCAGGGGCTTGAGTTCCTCGTGATTAACGTGGTGGTTTAGTGCTTGCCGTCAAGGCCTGGAGAGGAGCTGAGTCCTTCCTAAGGTGGGCAGGAGGCTGTGGTCTTTTGTGAGGCACACAAGGCTGTCCTGGGGTCTCTGCATTGGTGTGCACGGATTCTCTGCGAGGCACACAGGGATATTTTGGGGTCTCTGCTGAGGGGTGCAGGGATCCCTCAGGAGGCATAAAGGAGTCTTGATGGTCTCTACTAAGGTGTGCAGGGATCCCTCATGAGATGTGCAGCGGGGTTTGTCAGTCTCCTCAGCGCAGCAAAGGGCCACTCTGGGTGGAGGCTGTGCAAAGTGGGCAGAAATCTTCCTGCCAAGCCTTGCTGCCGGCGGGCGGGCGGAGCCCATCCTTGGGGGTCGGGTGGGGCCTCTGGAGCTGCCGCACCCTTGTCGGGCAGGTCCCGGCCCCGGCGGGGAAGGACCGCGGCCCCGGGCTCCGGCGGCGCTGCCGAGCAGCAGCGGAGGCACAACAAGGGCCCCGCTCCGGCCTGGCCCTGTGCTGCAGCCCAGCACAGCGACAGCCACGGCCGCTCCCTGCGCCACAGGCGGCACCGGGGCTGCAGCTGAGGGCGTGCCTGCTCCCACTGAGGAAGGAGCTCCTTGCAATGCCCACTTCCCTAAAGCACGTGGGCAAGCCAGCACAGCATGGAAACGCTTCTGAACTGTGTTCAAATGGACACTGGGATCGAGAGATGGATTGACTGGAAGTCCTGGTCCGTCACTGTGTGGAGATCACGCTGCATGCTGGAGGCAACTTCTCGATGCCCCTTTGCTGAGAGAACAATCACGGATTAGCAGTTGTGGCCAAGAGCAGCCCCAGGGGCACGGGGCAGAGGCAGAGGGAGGTGGGGAGGAGAAAGAGCAGGGCCGAGATTGCCCTTGAAAGGCAGAGGTGCTCTGGGGCCCGCTCCTGGCCAGGGACCCTGCCCAGAGCCGTGCCCTGCTGGCCGGGGCCTTGAGGGGCAGCTGTCCAGCTGGGCCCAGCTGTGCCAGCAGCTCCAGCCGTGCTGGGGAGCCTTGCCAGCTCGGGGCCCTGCTGTGCACGAGGGTCCCTGTGTGCCACTGGCAGCTGGGGCCTCAGCCACCTCCTCTCTGCACAGGAGCGTCTCTGCAGCTTCACAAGACCGGCCAAAGAGTTACATCAGGGAGACCTGTACCTGCACCTGCGCCTCTCATCAGCCATCCCTAAGCCATGTCCAACATCCCTGCCACAGCTGCATTATCAGCTTGTTGCTAGGGACATAGTGCCACCACCCTGAACAGGAGCCTCTGTCCCCAAAGTGCTGGCCCTGGTGTCTTTTGCAGTGAGCAAGGGAGTGAGGGAAGCCATGACAAACATTAGCAATGTCCGTTGCTTTTACTGTGGCCAACTTGGACATTTCCAGAAAGACTGTCCTCACCTTCCTGTTGGGCAATTTATTAACTATGTTCCACCTCCTAGGCCTCTTCCTTTCCAACAGCCCTATCGGCCCACATACAACTTTCAGCAGCAATATTATCAGCCGACCCAGGGAAATGCTTAGCAGAGCATGGGGCCACGCCGCGCGACAACAGCAAATTACCGGCCTTGCCTGCAAAGCCCACCTCAGCTGCCAGCCATCCAGGAGTCCCCCGCCCCAACAGGCTCCTCGCAGAGGACCGCAGTCATGAGGACGGACTCCAGTTGTTCCGCAGAACCGGAACTTTCCCCAAAGCCTCCGACCAATGTTAGTAAGTTCTGTCCATCTGCTTTTCCCCGACGAAGATCTAGTTTGAGTTCCAGCTGGGTACCTTGAGCCCCCTTTCCACCCTCAACCAACTACAGTCCTGCTGTTTGGGGACAGTGAACACACTCCAGATCAGGTAAGTATATTACCAGAAGTTGTGACTGTAAATCCAGGCAATGAAATTACTGTGTCAGTTGTTTGTTACAATCCACCATTTACATTGTTGAAATTTGTACCTTTTGCACAAATGTTAATTTTAACCGGCCAGGATTCAGAGGTTGAACCTGATTCAAATTTTGATGTATTTGCATGTCACTAGATTTGTAAAGACAAACCCCTGATTGATTCTTGTATTTCCAAAAATGGGAAATCCATTGAACTTCATCTCATGGCTGACACAGGAGTGGACGTTACTATCCTCCCCAGGGCAAAGTGGCCCCGCGACTGGGCACTGGTGTCCCCTTGTGGCACAATCTCCGGTGTTGGTGGAGCTGTCAATTCCATGCAAAGTCCTCATCTTGTAAGCGTAGAGGGGCCTGAGGGGCAAGTCTCCACCATCTGACCATTTGTCGTGTCATCCAATATCTCCCTATTTGGCAGGGATGTTTTATCCCAGTGAGGTGCCTGCCTTTATATCCCTGACCCCAAGTGGGATTTTTGGCATGGGCCACTGCAGAGCAAACTTCCCCACCATTGAATTGGAAAACCGATGTTGTGATGTGGGTGGATCAGTGGCCCCTCCCATCAGACAAATTAAATGCGCTCATCGAATCAGTCAAGGAGCAAGAACAACTCGGGCAATTAGTTACATCAACTAGCCCATGGAATACCTCAGATTTTGTCATCCGAAAGCTTGGCAAAAGCAGTTGGCGTCTGCTCCAAGACCTTCAAAAAATTAATGAGGTTATTGAGGATATGGTCCCCTTCAGCCTGGCCTCCCCTCCCCTTCTATGCTTCCCCACGATTGGCAGCTTGCTGTCCTTGCTATCAAGGACTGCTTCTTTAACATCCCACTTTACCCAGGAGATGCCCTCAGATTTGCATTTTCAGTACCATCTCTGAACAGAAGTGAGACTTTTAAAAGGTATCAATGGGTATCAATCCTCAAGAATTGAAAAACTGCCCCGTGTTATGCCAAATGTAGGTTGCTCAGGTTTTATCACCTGTCAGGAATCAGTTTCCTGAAGCTATCATAGTCCATTACATGGATGACATACTTATTTGTGCTGCCACCAAAAGTTACCTTAGTGCCGCTCTCTAAAAGACTGTTTCTACTATTGAGAAAGCAGGTTTTGTAATTGCTCAGGACAAAATACAAATGTCAGCACTGTGGAGATACCTTGGGTATCTCATCACTGGGAGAACTGTAACACCACAGATTTTTTCTATTAATGAACAGCCACAGGCTCTAGAGCACATTCAACGCATTTGTGGGATCATCACTTGGGTCCGGCCTTTGCTCGGCTTGACAAGGCAAGAGCTGGCTCCACTGTTCTCCTTGCTGAAGAAAGACACCGACCCCACAGCCCCACGGACCCTGACACCAGAGGCAGAGGAAACATTGCAAAAAGTAGCAGAGGCAATGAGGACACGACAGGCTGAACAGGTCAGAAAAAACCTTCCGATTGAATTTGTCATCCTGGGTAAGTGCCCACACTTTCATGGGCTCCTATTTCAGTGGGACACGACACAGAAAGACTCACTCATCATACTCGAGTGGTTGTTTCTCCCACATCAGCCTGCGAAAACAGTGTATACACCATCAGAGTTGCTAGCAAAATTAATTGCCAAAAGTCACCATCGCCTCTGAAGCCCCGTAGGCTGTGATCCCTCATGCATTTACCTGCCTTTGAAGTTAGGTCAATTGGACGCCTTATTAAAAACAAATGAAAACATCCAAATTGCTTTAGATGGCTATCTCGGGAAAGTCTCAATTCACTACCCAAAGCACAAATTATTCAAAGATTCGTTCCATGTAGTTCCAAAAACTTTCCAAAGTCATCTTCCTATTAAAGGCGCTGTCACAGTGTTCACTGATGGGTCTGGCAGGTCCCACAGATTGGTATTTACCTGGAAAGACATGAACACTCAAAAGTGGGAATCTGATGTTCAGACCATCGAAGGTTCCCCCCAGATTGCGGAGCTTTTTACAGTTGTGAGGGCCTTCAGGATATTCCAGCAACCATTTAACTTAGTGACTGATTCATCTTATGTTGCCGGGATAGCTGATGGAGCAGAGCATGCTCTGCTCAAAGACGTGCAAAACAAACAGCTGTTTTCCTTGCTTTCAGAATTAATTTGGCTCATCTCTCATCGAGAGCAACCCTATCATATTCTACATGTAAGATCCCACACTGACATGCCTGGCTTCCTTACTGAGGGGAACCAGAGGGCAGATGCATTGGCAATGACAGTCACCACCACAATTACTTCACCAACTTTACCTAACATTTTTAAACAAGCACAATTGAGCCTCCTGTTCTACCACCAAAACATGCCAGCCCTGGCACGTCAGTTGAAATTGTCACAAGAACAAGCCCGTGCCATTGTAGCCACATGTCCAAATTGCCAATCCCATGCCCTTCCAACAGTATTAACAGGTATCAGTCCTAGGGGACTGAATGCATTTGACCTGTGGCAGTCAGACATTACTCATTACCCATGTTTTGGGAAATTAAAATATATTCACGTATGTATACATACATTTTCTGGTGCAATCTTTGCATCTCTGCATGTAGGAGAGAAAGCCAAAGATGTCACCAAGCACTTTTACATGGCCATTGCTACCCTAGGAGTTCCAAAAAAGATTAAGACAGATAATGAACCAAGTTACACCTCCAAAGCATTTCAAAATTTTCTCTCAGCTTGGGGAAATCCCCATCCCACCGGCATTCCTCGCAACCCTCAGGGACAATCAATAATAGAAGGCACACACAAAGAAATTAACAACCTGTTAGGTTTACAAAAAGATTCTGCCCTTTTAATGACACCTCAAGAAAGACTCTGCAAAGCACTATATGTGCTCACTTTTCTTAACTGCCATTCAAAAGAGCCAAATCCTCCAATCCTTTGGCATTTGCATAACAACACATTTGCCCATCTCAAAGAACGCCCACCTGTGCTCATCAGAGACCCTGAGTCCCACCAAATTAAAGGTCCTTTTCCACTAATAACCTGGGGCCAAGGGTACGTGTGCGTTTCAACAGAAACAGGGCCGAACTGGATTCCAGGCCACTTTGTCAAAACCTACCAGGATGCAAATCAGCCTGCTGACCCACCCAGGAAAAGCCAAGCTGCATCTGATCAGCCAGACACCGCAGCAGATGCAGTCGCTTGGAAGCATCGGAAGAAGAAGACCAGAATTCCCAAAATTGTAGCACGAACTCTCATCACAAAAAAATATTTTCCCCTCTCATACCTTGCTGCAGAACCCCTCCTTTCCTCCCCAACTATCCCTATCCCTTTTCCCACATACCTTGCCCCCAACCCATCCCACAAGTCCCCACGCCTCTCTTTCCTGCTTGTGTCCTACGATTATTAGAAGAGGGGGAGGGTGAGGAGAGTGACTGAAAGAGTGTACAGAAATTTAATGTCATATGTTTCTCTTGCTATTTGCTACAGCAAAATCACCCTGGAAGGCCACCCGGGAAAGAATGAAATTCAAACAAGTGCTTTTCACTGCAATCACCATTCTGCTCCATCCGTGGATAGCAGAAGGGTGGATGGTGCAACAACCGACAGAAAATGTATGGCAGAATCTGGCGAAAACTCTGAAACAAGATCTGCTTGTCAATGGGCAGCGTGGACAATCCTCTATCTACGTGCCTGGTGGGAATGCCTCTGTCGCAAAAAGATTATCCATATGCGGGGAAGAAACCAAATCCGGTTGACACCTGGGACACCTGGACAAAGATTTGACCACATGCCAGACAAGAGCCTCAGGAGTTAGATCTCTTGGGCTCTGCTCCAGCTGCATACTGTGTTAGGTTTTTCTATCTACAAAACACACCCATTTGGCATGACTCTGCAGTCTCAGGCACAATAACTCAGAAAGATGTAACACCTAATAGCAGAAAGTATAATTCAGCCACATGGTGCAACTATACCTCTAGCACACCATCTGAGTCCAGTAATGTTCCCAGAGTGTCACCGAGAGGCGTGTTTCTTATCTGCGGTGACAGAGTGTGGGCAGGGATCCCATCAGAGATCAAAGGAGGTCCCTGCAGCCTCGAACAGCTGACTGTCCTCACCCCAAACACAAATTATAAATTGGCAGAATCAAGAACGATTGGCATCAAAAAGAAATCTTACAGTCAATTCGACCCAAATTGCGATGACAAAATTTATAATTGGAGCGAATCCAAAAGAGTCTCTGCATCCATTTTTCTACCTTGGTACGCAGCTGCAAAGGCTCTCGGTGAAATTTCCCACCTGGGGTGTTGGCTCAGCCGTCAGGCCAAAGCTGCCTCCGCAGCCCTGTCAGATCTGCTCATGGAAGAAGAAACCACCAGGCACGCCACCCTACAAAATAGAGCTGCCATTGATTTTCTCCTTCTGGCGCACGGTCACAGCTGTCAGGACTTTGCTGGTCTGTGCTATTTTAATTTAACATCTAAAAGCACCTCCATACATGCCAGCATTCAGCAAATTCGAAACCAAGTGCAAGACCTCATGACGGAGACCAGAGACATCAATGTAGTAGGTAAAGCACTCACACAGTGGGGAATCCCCGGGTGGCTTGTACCAATTCTCAAAAATTTGGTGTGGATTTTAGTTGTCATTTTCATGATAATGGTTGCCCTGAGTTGTTTGAAAAGAGTAATAGAAAAGTCACTTGGAAAAATTTATTTAATAAAGAAAGAAGGGGGAGATGTGGGGGTCATGGGTGAGAAAGCTATCTCAGGAATGCCCTGGGAAAGCACCATTGTCTAAGTCAGGGAAAATTCATTCCTTTCCCATGGTTCGAATGCTGTACTCCCTTTCCCACCTCACTCATCCTGTACCCTTTGTATCTTTCATTAGTTACTCCTGTGAAAATTTTCCCCTCCCATCCCCCTCCATGTAGCTGTGCACAAAATCTGTAACTTTCCCCAGAGATCTCGCACTCGCCCTGGTATCCCTCTGCTGGTGTTACCATCCCTGCTGTCCCTTCGACTCACTGTGTGTCCCTCAGCCTACCCTCCATGTTTTCCTATCCTTTTTGGACCCTGCAATAAATCAGTTGAAATTATCCAGGACTCAAGCTGCCCTCCTTCTATCTAGTGAAGAGGAACATCTAGCCGGGGTCGAGCGGGTGAAAATCCTGACCCCGGCAACCTTGTTCTTATCAATTTCTATGACATCACACACACAGTCCTTAAACACACACAGCCATCACCTATATACACTAGTATCGTTTCTTGGTTGGTATCTGGGTGGATCTCAAAGTGGCAAATGCCTTGGTCATTGTCAAGGCATATGTCTTGAGCACTAATCACATTACTGTCACAGATGAATCCCTGTTGTTCTTGAGCAATGCAAGGTTCCAAGTTTATGGTTTGCCATCTCCCCTGGATTTTCCAAGCCCATACCCTGTATTCTGAGGGGTATAATGCTGGCTGCTCGTGACTGAGCCCTAAGGCAGCAATGGCGTGAATAGCGTGAACTGTGCCATTATGCAGAGTGAGCACGAAGGCTGGAGCTGTGTTAGTGGAGGGATTATATGTAAAATTACCATGGTCCACCAAGACTGGAAATCTTTCTCAATGTCTGTAGCACTGCCCCAGACCACCTTTTGCACTTCAGTGGGAAAGACTCCTTCACTTCCTTCTCTTATGATTAAAGCACCTGTTGACTGTACCCATAATTGTGTTTGCATATAGCTGAGGGCTGAAGATATGTTATCCTGTGCCCCCTTTAATGTGTCTGCTAGCAAGCTATGGTCTTGATCTTCAATATCTCTCCATTTCGGCAGCACCCTCAAGACTTGCCACTGACTGTTTTCCTATGCCAAAAGAGATGACTGTAAAGGCTGTTTTAATTTTATTGGATGGCTAGCTGCTACAGCTAATTTGTTCATTAATATTTCTGAGTCAATCCTATTCAAAACCCCTAGCCCAGTCCCTAACATCTTGGTTAAATCCCTTTGCATTCTGTCTCTGAAGTGTGCGTGTTTTTGTAGCCATCTTGTCCATCCCTTGAAGGATGACCTTATGAAGGGGGAACAAGGTGGCTGAACTGTCGAGATAGTAGTTTGCATTAACAGTTCGAAATGTCATAATCCTGGATTAAATAACTGTTGTTGTTGACCCGTATTCCTTATTATGTATGGGCCAATTTCATAAACTCTAGGTTCAAGCTTCAATGGCATATTTTGGGTTTGTCCTTGAGTGCTGGGGTGGGTTGTAACAGGCTTAGCTATAGCATTTATTTTAAATTTGAAAGACAGCCCAATAGTGTTGCAGGCCCAGAGGCAAACCATGTTGACGGTTTGTCTTAATGTGAAGTTGTGCCAACAGTCCAATTCATTTGGATGATTGCAAATCTTCCAGTGCTTATTTACACTGATTTGGGTTGCTTTACTATAGGTAGTCCCAATAATCATTCTACACTCTATCTTAATTACCTCCCCCATGGTCCCTTGAAGTCACCACAACCTCTGTTTCTGCCACTGCAGCGTTTTTTATATTTGCTTTTTGCACATGACCACAGTTGTTAGGTTTAAACCTTTTAAATGGGAAGGTTTACCCATGGATCCGGTCTATTGAGTAAGGGCTTGGGACCAAGGCCATTCAGCATTGTTCTGGCTAGGAGTACTTTCTAATTTTTGGATTACAGCAATGATTGTAAACAACACTTCAGCACAAATCCCCACCCACCATGATGCATTCATTTTGTGCGGGTAAGTTTCAGTTTCAGTTTACCATCACCCGGTGTTATTCTCCAAGGGGCTTCTGGAGCTTTCTTAACACGGCTGTGGTGGATCCAAGCACTTTGTTCCTTAGTCTTGATTGCAGTGAAGGTAGTAAGGAGCACTTGGTATGGTCCCTCCCATTGTGGTTGCAGGGCCTTCTCTGTAAGAGACTTAACATATACATAGTCTCCAGCCTGCACATCATGTACTGATGCATCGAGCCCTGTACCCCGAGTACCGGGGGTACCTCCAGGCGGTCATGCTCCACTGGCTCCCCTTGGTTTCCACTGAGGAAGGAGGCTGGATTGACAATATTAGTCACCACAATGTCCACAGCATCTTGCTCCACCATAATAGCTTGGTATCTCAGAAATCGTTGTGGGAAAAGCCAATGTCTGCCTTTCACCTCCAGCACTGCAGACACCGTGTGAGACACTGGCACAGTCATTTTGTCGCCCAGGGTGAATTGACTTACCTCTTGGATATTCAGTACAACTCCTGCAGCAGCTCTGAGGCATCCAGGCCAGTCTTTAGCTGCTGCATCCAATTGCTTAGAGAAGTAAGCAACTGGTCTCTGGTATGGGCCAAGGTCCTGTGCTAATATTCCCAAGGCCATTCCTTGCTTCTCATTGGAGAACAAGAGGAAAGGCTTACTCACGTCTGGCAATCCCAGAGCTGGAGCTGACATGAGGGCTTTCTTCAGCTGGTGGAAGGCCTGCATAGCTTCCTTTGTCCATTGGATTTCCCTGCTTTCAGTTGCAATAAGTTCATATAAGGGCTTAACAAACAGTCCATAGTAACAGATCCATAACCTGCACCACCTCGTCATCCCCAGGAAAGTTCCTAGTTCTTTTGCAGTCTGAGGTTTTGGGGTCTGGCATATTGCCTCCTTCCAGCTTTGGCCCAGGGTACATTGTCCAGTACTGACTTTGTATCCCAGATAAGTTAATATCTGTTTTACTGCTTGAGCCTTTTTCTTTGATACCCGGTACCCTTGGAGTCCCAGAAAGTTCAAGAGGCTTACCGTCCAGGCCACGCATGCTTCACTCGTCCGTGTGGCTATGAGGATGTCATCTTCGTAGCAGCTTTGCTTCCTCTGGAGGGGCTTCCCAGGCCTCTAATTCCTTTGCAAGTTGTTCTCCAAACAAAGTGGGTGAGTTTTTAAATCCCTGTGGGGGTACTGTCCATGTAAGTTGAGTTCTTTGCCCACTTTTAGGACTTTCCCATTCAAATGCAAAAATTTTCTGGCTGGCTAGGTGGATAGGAAGGCAGAAGAAGGCGTCTTTTAAACCTGAAATGGTAAACCAAGTTAGTTCAGGTGTTAAGCAATTTAATATCGTGTAGGGATTGGCCACCACAGGATACAGATCCTCAGTTACCTTGTTCATGGCTTGCAGATCGTGTACTAACCTGTATGACTCATCAGGTTTGCTGGCTGGTAGGATAGGGGCATTAAAATCAGATTGACATTCTTTTAATAATACTAGATGCAAAAAGTTCTCAATTACTGGGCTAATTCCTTCCTTATCTTCCTTCCTCAGGGGATACTGTTTAACTCTGACAGGTTGCATTCCCTCTTTTAGTCTGATCTGAACAGGCGGAGCATTTTTTGCTCTCCCTGATACATCAGAGGCCCATACCCCAGGGAACACCTGATTCTTTACGTCTTCATCGATTTCAGTTTCCCTTGTGACTTGACTAGTGGTTAATATCAAACTCAATATTTCTACATACTCTTGATCATTTCCCTCCAGAGTAATTTCCCCATTTTTGAATGCAATAGTTGGCGGTCATTGTCCCAGCAAATCTCTGTCCAGAAGTTGCTCAGGGGAGTTGGGCATATATAGAAATTTGTGGATCCCCCACTGTTTTCCCAGTTTGTATTTTAGTGGCCTAAAGAAAAATGCCTTTTCAGTTTGGCCAGTCGCTCCCGTAACTGTAGCATAATCATCCCCTACGGGCATCAAGGCTGTATTTAGAAGCGAGTACCTTGCCCCAGGAAGGTACTTGCTTTTAAAGGTTGACTAGGAATTTCCCTTCTTTTTCCATTTCTCCCAGCTTTAGTTTGACAACCAGAGAGCCTGCTGGTGTAGTCTCCTCCAGTCCCCCCTAATTGTCTTGCACATGGGCAACCACCCCTCCTCTCCTTTGATTCCCTTCACCATTCTCTTTCTGCTCTGGACAGTCCTTCTTCCAATGGCTCTGTTTCTTACAGTTTGCACATTGATTTCTGCCGGATCGAGGAGGGCCTTGCCTGGGTGCTCCCTGCCCGCTTTCACGTCTTTCTTTCCATTCCTCCTGCACTATTGCTATTAAGTTTTTCATCCCTTGTTTATCCCCTTCTTCTCTGTTGCTAAAGACTCTCCAAGCCTCCACCAATAAAGTTTCTAAATTCCGTATATCTTCTTCTCAGACTTTTTAGAGTTTGCACCAAATATCCCCCTTGGACTGTCCCAAAAATAGATTAATTAGTTGTTGTATCCCTCTCGGGTTTCCTGCACTCAGGATGACCCTCCCCGAGGGTTCTTTTTTCCCAGCCCGACGGTGGAAGAAAGAGTCGCAATTCTTCAGCTCTGGTTCACAAGGTTGTTTATTGTCTCTTATCTAAACCATTCTTTTTCAGAACTGCAGAGGTCTCATCTGCAGGTCTGTCATGGGCACGCTGCCCGCCCCTGGGCTGGTGTCTACATTTTATACGAGGAATTACATGTACTTTATTTGTCATTATTTTCCAATACCTATCACCTCTGTTAGACTGTCTACTTCTAGTCTAAACCAATCCAAATGTGCCACCATCACCAAGAAGATGGAAGCCAGGAAGAAGAAGGAAGAAAAATAGGACAACGCCCAAATCCCTCCATCTTGCCTCCTAGACCCTCTCTAGTAAAATCCCTGAAATTCCACTTTTCACCCTAGGATTAATTCATTATCACTCTACTTAAACTTCCGTGACTTGTGATTCTTCATACAACGGTTGGTAATTTGCTCCCTGGGTTAAGATCAAAATCCCAAGTGTCTCTGGCTTCCTGCCAGGATTCCCCAGCCCTCTGCCAGGGGCACGTGTCATCCAGGGCACCCAGAGGGGTGTCCTGGGTTCCAGCATATCCCCAGATCAGATGCAGGGTCCAGTGGTGTATAGCGTCACATTGTGTTTCTCAGGTGGTCTAGGAACTCTCTGGGGGATTCTGAGGGTGCCTGTTTAATAGCATATAAAGCTGACCAATTTATAATTTCAAGCGTTGCTCTTTCCACTCCCAATATAAGCCAATCCTTATAATTTTTTAGCCTCTGTCTTTGCACTGGTTGGTTCAGGTTCCAGCCTGGGTCCTGAAGTGGAAAATGTTCCTTTAGATCCCCTGGTTGTTGTCTAAAGTGGTCTGCTACCTGGTTCCCGGCTGTCTTTAAAACCATCTAGCTTTCTGTTTCAGTGAATGTGTCTAATAACAATTGAATAGCACCCCAGTCTGGATTGTGCTGCTTCATAATGTATCCTAGACATTTAGCAATGTTTATTGGGTGATTTTGGTAATTTCCTGCAATCCTTTTCCAAGCTTCCAAATCAAGGGTGGAGAAGGGCACCTTAACTAATATCTTTTCTCTGCCTGGTTTTACTGTCACCTGCAAAGAGGCCTGCAGTATTTGTCCTCTGGTTCGGGATGCTATTGGGCTGCCTGGAGGGGTTGGAGCTGGTGTCTTCTCCAAAGGAGGAGGAGGAGGAGTAGGAGGAATAGTGGAAGAGGTTGACTAGGTGGTGTAGGTGGTGTAGAAGGTGTAGGTGGTGTAGATGGAGCCCCTCCCAAGTCTCTAGCCCTTCCCCCCTGCCCTCCCAAGTGAAGGCTAAATAGGTCAGCTAGATCTTGTTCTTGTTCCTCTAGTGCTGTGCGATAAACTTTATCTGTCCTGCTGCATCTCTGTCTTATGCTACAGGCCGAGCAGCCCCATTTCAGTTCTCCCATTTTGCTTCTGTTTTCTCCTTCAAGAGCCAAAACGAGGGGGTCAGAGGGGGCTCTGATGCCACAGTCCCTTTGCCAATCAGGGTTATTTTGGAGGGAGAAAAGCATATCACAATAAGAAACCTCCTCCCATTTCCTTCCCTCCACAGAAACAACATTAGCTGTAACAGGATATTATATCCCAATGTACCTGTAGGAGGCCACCTTGCCCCATCCTCCAGGTGATAGATTGGCCACCAATGGGAGCAATATATAATTAGGCTTTTTAAAATTTTGAGTGCCCCCTTTGCCTGCTATTTCTCTCCAATGTGCTAAGACACACCCTAATGGGCTGGCTTTAGGTACTTCCTTACTCTGCCTTGTTCCCATTATGTTATTTTAGAGCAAGCTTTAGCTTATTCAGTTCCAAATGTCCAGATGTAAGTCTCAAATCAAAACTCCTTTTTTTCCCCCGTCTTCTGAGTTATTTTTAAAAAGTAATAATTAATCAAATAATCAATGTACAGAAATATTTATAACCAATTTAACAATCAATAATACTTCAAATAATTAAATGTTATTAACATTAAATACTAAGTAATTTAATAATTAATATATAACAATCCACCATTAACTTTTACTTGTTTGTTGTTTTCTCAGTCCTACACAAAGTTACAAACTCTTACGGGTACAATCCAAACCACTGGGGAGAAAAGAAAAGGAAAAAATTCCTTAATTCTTCCTTTTGATACGGCTGTGCCACTCCTTTATCCTTTCCCAATCCTCTTCAAAGATGTCTTCCCATGTCTCAGGGTCTAGGTGACTTTTTCCACAGATTAAATTCACTATTTCACACCTTGCATGTACCTCTTGGTTATAGTATCTTGGCAGTTCAGGAGTACATGCATGGCATGCAGGTCTCTGTCTATATGAAACACAATACCACCTCCTCTGACACTTTCTGCACTGAAGGAGAACCCAAGCTGTGTGCCAGTCTGGCTCCCAGTGAAAAGCTGTCAGTCTGCACACAAAACAGGGAATCACCCCTTCAAGCCCCCAGGTCAAGGCGTTTCTAAGCACTCTTTCAGCTGCGGGGTGTTCCCAGTCAAAGGCTCTATAGCAACGTGTTGAACTGCGGTATATCCCTCCCAAGAACACTCTGTCTCTCCCTCCATCCTCCCGTTCTGTGACTACCCAGCCCCTGACGGATGAAGAGACTGACTCGGTTCAAGCTGAAACCACCTGTGTAGAGCATGTCACGGAGTCCGGGCTCTCCTGGCCCAGGCTTGAAGTTAGACAGCCACCGTGGGCAAATCACCTCTCGCTTGTAGAAAAAAAAAAAAACAAACCCAAAACAACCCCAGCAAACCCCTTAATGCAAAGGCTCTCCTAGTAACAGCTGTCAAGACTGAAGGGCAGTGTTATCGCACTGCAAACACTTAACTCTTAGCCCAGGCGGGCTTGCTGGCTGCCTTCAGGTGGTTCCTGCCCCTTACCAACCAGCGGCGCTTGCTTGCAAATGCCGACTTGTGCCATGCTCCTGCTAGCTGTGCTATCAGCTAGCGGTGTCCAAAGCAACCCTACAAACCGCGGCTTATGCCCCAAGTGCCTGCCAGCCGTGCTGTCGGCCCGCTGCCCCGAGAGCAATTTGGTAAGCCCCGGCTCATGGCCCTGCACCGCGCTGGCCCCACTCATTAGAGCCGCCCTGCACCACGCATGTGCTGCCGGCCAGGGGCTGCCTGCGCTGGGCATGCGCTCCTTGCTCTCCCAGGCGCTGCCGGCTGGCCGCCGCTGCCCCGGCTTTGCACCGCCTCTGCCTGCCGCGCCGACCTGCGCCATGCTCACGGCGACCCGGCGCCCTTGAAATGTTCTTTGAAAAACCACAGTTACTGAAATAAATGGGCAGGAGATCTTTCTCCTTTTTAATGCCTTTATTAAGAAGAATCAGCTCAGGTGGGGAGAAATTGACGGGTTGCGCCCTCGCCGCTGTTGCTCCCAGGCGTGGCACGAAGGAGGAGGATGATGCAGTTTTGTCCACTGGTCTGCAGACAGAACTGGGGACTCTGTCCTCACGGGAGAGTCGTGGAGTCCTTGGTTTGTTTGTTTAAAAACCCGGGGGGTCTCTTTAATCAGTTTCTTTTGAGGTTAGGGTGAGAAAATAAAAAGGTCCAAGCAGGTACGGGACTATGCTCCCATCCTTAGACGTCACTTAAGTCACTTGTTGGCTCGTGATTTTAGGGGTTTTTCTTGTAAAAACTGTAAAACTGTAAAAACCCAAGGTGCACTGCATTTCTTATTTGCATACTGGCTCCGATGTCACTCCTATTTTCTTTACCTCAGAGGGGTCTGTCCTGGTGTCTTTTTTTTTTGGTAAGTGGCCAGCATCAGGGAAACAATCAGTTAATCACCGGCCATTAACAGGTATTCGAAGAGCTTTTCTTTTGGCAGGGAACCTAAAGGAGTCTGACCGGTTTGACTTGCCTTTTTTTTTTTTTTTTTAACTCTGAAACTAAAAAAAATACAATTTTCTATTCATAACACTTACCAGAGAAACTAAACCAAGACCTCACTCCCCGCAGCGTGTTTCACCATTCACTCACACCCACACACACACACAAGCACGCACGTCCGGACGTGATAACCATACACAATCACAGTTCAAACCAATGCTCCGCCAGCTGCTCTGTCAGCTGGGGACCCCCAGCCACCGGCCTCTCCCTGGCAGACGATTGCTTGCAAACTGCTTGTGCAAAACTACACACAAAGACGTCTCTTATGTGACTTATCAGTAGCCAACCCTAAAAAAAGTGAAAGGAATACATACCACTTCTGTCCATAGTCGCAATGCGCTGTGGTCTGCTCCCCGCAGTGTACAGCCAAGGCACCGAGTCTCTCCCGGGGAAGAGTCCTGTGGCACACCTGAGAGGGTCTGTGGCCAGCCAGACCAGCAGGGGAGCAGAGTTACTCCCATCTGGGTCGCCAAGTGAAGCGATATGCGGAATAAATAGACTCCACAACCGGATGTAGTTATGAAGTGGGTATGCGTGTCAGGGCCTGGCACAAGCGAGATGGCTCTCGTGAAAACTTGTGCCCCGAGCCCTGGTCCGAGCCACATCTTTGTTCACAAACATGTTCCATATGCAAGACATTACACAATCTCTTCATGCACATTCAACCCCTGGCCCCGCCTGTCCTCCCCTCACATGGCGATGAGATCCACACCCTCCTGGGCACACGTTGTTTCCTGTGGTGGTCACACTGGGGTCTTTGGTGGTCTCTGAGGCCGAAGGCTGTGGTCTTCCTCATGACTGAACTTTTGAACTTCTCTCCTTTCTGCATGCACTGTGGTCCCTTGGTGCTTATCTGAGTACGTCTGTTGGTTTGGATCAGCTTGGAGACAGTGGAGCTCCTTAGTCTAGGCTTCTTGCATTCCCTGGTCTTCTCCTGGTGTTATGAGTAAAAAAGTTATCTGTAGCTATGATATTTTATTAAAAATCCTTTCCTGCGATTTTTCCCCTCCTGAGGAGCTGAGGGCCTCAGGAAAGAAATGTAAACAATAACTATCTGCTGCTGTGGAGTGCAACAGGTGCATCTTCCATTGCTCCATGTGGATTGTTTTCACTTGATGACCAATCACAGCCAACTGTGTTGAGCCTGTGAGCAGTCACAAGATTTTTGTTATGCATTCTATTCTATTCTATTCTATTCTATTCTATTCTATTCTATTCTATTCTATTCTATTCTATTCTATTCTATTCTATTCTTCTTCTTTGTAGCCTTCTGATCATTTTTTCCTCTCTGTTCTTTTAGTATAGCTTTAATGTAGTATTTTAATAGAATGAACGAGAAAATAAATCAGCCTTCTGAAATGGAGTCAAGCCTCGTGTCTCCACACCTGGGGTGTTCGCCCCCACAAATTATCCATTTTTTTTAAGGCTGCAAAGTTAAACAGGTTGGGCCAGTTTTTGGGAGTTGAAGTGTTGACTATTTGTTGTTGATAGCTTCATGTTGCAATCACCTCTTGTTAATAGTTTTTCTTCAATTACCTGTTAATGGTTAGAAATCAAGCGCAATTGTCCCCCTGCTGCTTCCCCAGAGCAAGCAGGTAGCAGGGGGAGGTGACATCAGAGCTAGTATGCAGATGAGAATGCATTTCACCAAAGTTTGCAATTTTCCAGGAAAAAAACTCCTAAAAACAACAAGTCAACATGGAATTATGAAACCTAAGGAATGTCTAAAGGTGAGGAACTTAATCCTTAGTATCTGCTAAGATCCTTTTTACTCCTCACCCTAACCTGAAAGGATGTCAGCTAGGAAGAGGACCTGGAATGTTAGACCAAAGAAGCGGAATTCCCACTACTCCCTCAAGGATGGAAGCCCCAGCTCTGCCTGCATACCAGCGGACACAGCTGCATCATCCTCCTCCTCCGTGCCACTCCTGGGAGCAGCGGGGGTGCGGGCGACCTGTCGTTTCCCACAACCTGAGCTGAATGTTTTTAATAAAGGCATTAAAAAGGAGAAAGATCTCCTGTCCTATTTATGACACTGGTATTGTCCTTCATAGCAAGAAGCTTCAGAAATTTGCATTTTCCTATGCCCTTTGTACCATGGCAGAGGTTTCTTAAGTAAAAGGTTAAAATTCAACACATAATTCTACAATTTAAAATTTAAATGCTTAGTCCATATATTGCTAACTTAATTGAACCCCCCAAAACCTCCATTTCAACAGCAGCCCCTGCCTGGCTTCTGCCTGCCCACACCGTGGGCATCCACGGCTCCTCCTGGGCATGGAGCTCAGTCAGTGCTGGGGCTGGGTGGGCTTTGCTGCTGCTGCCACCTGGACACTGGGGTGACCACTTGTCCTAGGTTGCAGTGTAAAGATGTATTCTAATCCCATCCTCAAGAGCTGCTGAAACCAGGAGGGGCATTGTTTCTTCCTTATCTCCTGTTAATGGGCCCATCAATGTCTTGCCACATGACTCAGAAATAACTCCCTCTCAGAGCCATTTCTGTTTCATGGCTAATCAAGGACCCACAGCATGAGGCAGAATGATATCAGCCCACTGTGAGATGCTCTGCCCATGGGGGAGGAGCTAAGCATCCCCAGCTGGATATAATCTGGGTTTTGGGACACAACAAGCAGTCTTTCCACTGGATTCCCAGAGGAACCGCCGCCCTTACCCACTGCTTTTCCAGAGGATGAGAGCTACCAGATTGTTTCTACAGGATCACCACTTCCACAAGTCCATTTCATCTGGACTGCTACCACCACCCTAACTAGCAGGGTGTCAGCAGGCTGTATTCTGACTCTGTCAGTGGTTTTTCTTTTGTATTATTGCATGTGTTTTGATTTTTTTCCCTTTTTCTAATAAATTGTATTTCTGACTTGGAGTCTCTCACTGGTTTTGCTTTCCAACCAGAACAAAGATCCTTCTCTTTATTTCAACAGAAGAATAGGCCATTGCCTAACCTGCAAGCCGGGGGGGTGGGGGGGGTGTCACCTTCAGTGATTCCTAGAGGGAAAGGCCAGGGGGCTCAGGTGCAGAGGGAGGGATGTGTTGATCTCAGGAAGGGCTGGAGGGTGCTGGGCTGGTCCTGGGGTCCCTAGAGGTACTCGAGTTGACTGGGATGGGACAGACAAAGATAAAAAAAGGGATGAAGGCAGCTTGGGGAGGCCCATGGGGAGAGCAGGTGGAAGTGGGATCTACAGGGTAAAAGGAGGTTTGCTCGTAGACTGTTGTTCTGGGGTCCTCTTCGCAGAACACTTGAGAGGGCTGTCCGGGCCGTTCCTGCTGCTGGAGGAGCTGCTCACGCTGTCTGGGTGTGAGGTGCAGCCACCGTCTTCCAACTCCTGTCCCGAGGTGCTCCTGTGCAGAGAGGAGGTGGCTGAGGCCCCAGCTGCCAGTGGCACACAGGGAGCCTCGTGCACAGCAGGGCCCAGAGCTGGCAAGGCTCCCCAGCACGGCTGGAGCTGCTGGCACAGCTGGGCCCAGCTGGACAGCTGCCCCTCAAGGCCCCGGCCAGCAGGGCACGGCTCTGGGCAGGGTCCCTGGCCAGGAGCGGGCCCCAGAGCGCCTCTGCCTTTCAAGGGCAACCTCGGCCCTGCTCTTTCTCCTCCCCACCTCCCTCTGCCTCTGCCCTGTGCCCCTGGGGCTGCTCTTGACCAGGCAGCCTCAGTGGGAGCCAGCTCTGGCTGCAGCCCCAGCGGGGCCCCCAGGACAAGGCCCAGCAATTGAGAGGCCAATGGAAGCACTGGGCAGCAGCAGAACCCTCAGCAGAGTTATTTGGACAATCACAGACTGGCCACAACCCCACTGCAGCCTCAATGGGAATGTTCCCTGTCCACGCTGGACTTTGAAAAGAAGCTGTTGGAGGGGGCAGGCAATAAAACACTCACTGTTTTCTGTTCCAGGAATACCAGATTCCAATGCAGAACAACAAGAAGACAAGCTCCAAATACAGCACGCCTGCCAGAAACCCTAGCCAGCAGCCTGTTCCCTGACAGAAACCCCTTCCGAGGCCATCCTGGGCATTGGGAACAGGTCTTGTGGTGTCAGCTGCATCTATGGGAGCAATGGGGAGCGTGAGCCCGTGCTGTGCTGCACTGCTGAGCTGGCAGCACGGTGGATACGGGCAGGACGTTCTCTGTTTCCCCCAGAGCTGGGGCCTGCAGGCACCTTGCCGGCCCTTGGCACAGGCTGTGCCAGCCAACAAAGCCCAGCAGGCCGGGAGGAGAGCCCGGGGGCAGCTCAGCTGCTTGGGCAGTGGCTGCTGCCAGGGACACGGGCCAAAGCCATCCCTGAGCAGCCACTGCCACCCCTGGCCCTCCCTGCCCCGTGACAGCTCCCCCAGCCCCAGGGGACAGGCTCAGGCCCTGTCAGGACCCAGCGCAGCCCCTGCCCAGTCGGGAGCCAGGGCTGGCTCTGGCCCTGGGCTGGCGGCAGGGCTCCCGCTCGGGGCTGCTCCTGTGCCTTGGGCCTCTGGGCACTCAGGGCCAGCTCCGCAGCAGCTGCAGCGCCAGGGACATTGCTGCACCAGTCCCGTTTCCCCGGGGCTCTGAACCAGCTCCAGAGGCCTGGAAGCCGAGGCGCCTCCAGCTTTGGCTGCTGCCGGGCAGGGCAAGGGCAGGCCCTGGGGGAAGAGCTGCTGCCACACAGCCCCGGCCAGGGCTGAGCCCGGCACAGCAATTACCTGCTGTGCCTGTGCCCGTGTCTGGCATCGCCTTCCTTCCTGCAGCAGGGGCTGGCACCGAAGATGGAGTGCTTCCTTCAAGAAATGCCAACTTCCACTGAAGCACTATGTCCATCTCTTGACAAAGGAAGGGAGACAGCTAGATCAGATGGGGCTGTTCCCAATTGGGTGGTGGTATCAGTGGTAATATTTGTGAAATTTAATTAGCAGGAAAATGGTCAGGTTATGGTGGCATGATGAGAGCACTTCCACCTCCAAACAGCCACCCTTTTCCTAATCTGCAGGGCTGGATATAGTGGGGGATCTCAGGGTGTGTTACAGTTAGGGATGCCTGTCAGTTGATGCCAAATAACTTCCTACAGAGGCTGGGCAGAAGCTGCAGCCAGGCCAGGCTGGGAAACAGCCCTGCAGGGCGTGAAAGCAGCAGCGGGGCAGCGAGGCTGCCATGGATCCCTTCCTGCTGTGCCGGGCACGGCGTGTCCAGATGTGCAGCCAAAGCCCCCGGCTGCTGAGTCCCAGGGGAAGCATGAGGGAAATGCACCCACCTTGTCTTGTCTGCAGGAGATCCTTCAGCTCTTGCCTTATCTCTTTGGGCGATTCCAGGGATATCTTGTTTGATCTGTCTTGGATCTTCCCTGTTGGAGTACCTTAGAGAAAAATATTTCCATTTCCCAGGAATGGATCCCACAAAAGCAAGGCTTAACCTTTGGGGTCAGCAGGGACACACTACTCACCCCTGTGATGGGAGCTGGGCTTGAGTGCAGCATCCAAGGTAGGAGCTGGAGAAGTCCTCCCTGTAGACACACCTGTAACACAAAAGCCACAGAAGCTTGTGTCACCTGCTTCCTGCACCGCTTGTCTACAATTCTTCCTTGGTGGCACACTGAGAACATACCTGCAGGAGGCTCCAAGGGCTTCAGAACTTTCTTCATCCAAGCTGATGGAGAAGCCTTCCCAGCACCCTCATCTAGAATGGAGCACAGATGAGAACACTTTCCAGTGTGTGCTGGGATCCCCTTCTGCCACAGAGAAGTGGGCACTGCCAGGGGGTCGGGTAAGGCCGTGGGAGCCAGATGTGAATAGACATGGCCAAAGGTGCACAGGGGCCTGGGGAGCTCTGGGCTGCCTCCTGGTCACTCTCCACACTCTTTCCCTGCCCTCAGCAACATCCCTGGGAGGGGTGGCTGGAGCAGCGCATGGCCCCGGGCCTCTCTCCTTCACATACAAAAGAAATCCTCCCTAAAGCATGGGGGAAAACTGCAGCAGGCAGTGCCACAGCTATCCATCCTGCCCTCCCTCTGTCCCTCCTGCCCTCCTTCTGTGGGGAAACCCCCCAGATCCCAAGGGCAAACAGCCAGGCCCTCTCAGGACACACTGGAGCCTTGCTCTCCCCCTCTGTCCTTTCCCCACCGTGGGCACCCCGTGCAGTCGCTCCCAGGTTTCAGGACATGTCTCCCATGGAGGGACCCCAGCAGGACTGCTCAGTACCCGAGTGCCCTGAGCCTGCTCGGGATAATTCCCCTGGGCTGTGCTGCTCTAGTCCAGGCTGTGCCCGCACTGCCAAACAGCAGAGAGGGCAGCTCAAGCCTCAGCAGGGCTCAGGCCCAGAGGCACAGCAATTACCTCCTGTGTCTGTGCCTGGCATGGCCTCCCTTCCTGGAGCTGAGGCTGCATGCAACCACTGCTTCTTCCGGGAAATGCTTCTTTCTCCGCAGGCTCTCCTTTCATTTCTGGAGAAAGGAAAAGAGACAGCTGGATCAGATGAAAACATTCCTGACTGGGAATGGGGAAGGGGACAATTTCAGGAGGCATCACCTGTGAAAGGAATGCATAAGGATCAGAAAACACCCAGGATTTTGGGACAACCCAAGGCTGCTTCCTTCCCCAAACAGCCCCAACATCTGATCTGCCTGGACACCAGGAAATTGCAGGGCATCTGAGGGTGGGCATGGCCTGTGGTGCATTTGGGGCTGTCTGCCAGCTGATGCCAAATGCCTTCCTGCAGATGCTGGGCAGAAGCTGCAGCCAGGCCAGGCTGGGAAACAGCCCTGCAGGGCGTGAAAGCAGCAGCGGGGCAGCAAGGCTGCCATGGATCCCTTCCCACTGTGCCGGGCACGGCGTGTCCAGATGTGCAGCCAAAGCCCCCGGCTGCTGACTCCCAGGGGAAGCATGAGGGAAATGCACCCACCTTCTCTTGTCTGCAGGGGTTCCTTCAGCTCTTGCCTCATCTGCTTGGATGGTTCCAGGGATATCTTATCTGTTGTATCTTGAATTTTCCCTGTTGGAGTACCTTAGAGAAAAATATTTCCATTTCTCAGGAATGGATCCCAGAAAAGCAGGGTTCAGCCTGTGGGGTCAGCAGGGACACACTACTCACCCCTGAGATGGGTGCTGGGCTTGAGTGCAGCATCCAAGGTAGCAGCTGGAGAAGCTGGAGAAGTCTTCCCTGTAGACACATCTGTAACACAACAGCCACAGAAGCTTCTGTCACCTGGTGCCTGCCCGCTTGTCTACAATTCTTCCTTGGTGGCACACTGAGAACATACCTGCAGGAGGCTCCAAGGGCTTCAAAACTTTATTCATCCAAGCTGATGGAGAAGCCTTCCCAGCACCCTCATCTACAATGCAGCACAGATGAGAACATTTTCCAGGGTGTGCTGGGATCTCTTTCTGCCACAGGGAACTGGGCACTGCCAGGGAGTCGGGTAAGGCCATGGGAGCCAGATGTGAATAGACATGGCCAAAGCTGCCCAGGGGCCTGGGGAGCTCTGGGCTGGCTCCTGGTCACTCTCCACACTCTTTCCCTGCCCTCAGCAACATCCCTGGGAGGGGTGGCTGCAGCAGTGCAGGGACCTGGAACTCTCCCCCTCACACACAGAAGAAATCCTCCCTAAAGCATGGGGGAAAACTGCAGCAGGCAGTGCCACAGCTATCCATCCTGCCCTCCCTCTGTCCCTCCTGCCCTCCTTCTGTGGGGAAACCCCCCAGATCCCAAGGGCAAACAGCCAGGCCCTCTCAGGACACACTGGAGCCTTGCTCTCCCCCTCTGTCCTTTCCCCACCGTGGGCACCCCGTGCAGTCACTCCCAGGTTTCAGGACATGTCTCCCTTGGAGGGACCCCAGCAGGACTGCTCAGTGCCCTGAGCCTGCTGGGGATAATTCCCCTGGGCTGTGCTGCTCTAGTCCAGGCTGTGCCCGCACTGCCAAACAGCAGAGAGGGCAGCTCAAGCCTCAGCAGGGCTCAGGCCCAGAGGCACAGCAATTACCTCCTGTGCCTGTGCCTGGCATGGCCTCCCTTCCTGGAGCTGAGGCTGGCATGCAACCACTGCTTCCTCCGGGAAATGCTTCTTTCTCCGCAGGCTCTCCTTTCACTTCTGGAGAATGGAAAAGAGACAGCTGGATCAGATGAAAACATTCCTGACTGGGAATGGGGAAGGGGACAATTTCAGGAGGCATCACCTGTGAAAGGAATGCATAAAGATCAGAAAACACCCAGGATTTTGGGACAACCCAAGGCTGCTTCCTTCCCCAAACAGCCCCAACATCTGATCTGCCTGGACACCAGGAAATTGCAGGGCATCTGAGGGTGGGCATGGCCTGTGGTGCATTTGGGGCTGTCTGCCAGCTGATGCCAAATGCCTTCCTGCAGAGGCTGGGCAGAAGCTGCAGCCAGGCCAGGCTGGGAAACAGCCCTGCAGGGCGTGAAAGCAGCAGCGGGGCAGCAAGGCTGCCATGGATCCCTTCCCGCTGTGCCGGGCACGGCGTGTCCAGATGTGCAGCCAAAGCCCCCGGCTGCCGAGTCCCAGGAGCAGCATGAGGGAAATGCACCCACCTTGTCTTCTCTGCAGACGTTCCTTCAGCATTTGCCACATGATTTCTAATGGGTCCTGGAATTTCCTGCCTGCCATGTCTTTGGTCTCTCCTGTCAGAGGACCTTAAGAGAAAGTAGTTCCATTTCCCAGGAATGGACCCCACAAAAGCAGGGCTCAGCCTGAGGGGTCATCAGGGACACACTACTCACCCCTGCCATGGGAGCTGGGCTTTTGTGTAGGAATCAGCAAAGCAGCTAGACAAGTCCTCCCTGCCGACACACCTGGAACACAAGAGCCACAGAAGCTTCTGTCACCTGATTCCTGCCAGGTTCACAACAATTATTCCTTGGTGGCACACTGAGAACATACCTGACTGTGGCTCAGATAGGACCAACACTTTATGCAGCCAAGCTAATGGAGAAGCCTTCCCAGACACCTCATCTAGAAGGGAGCAGAGATCAGACCCATTTCCATGGTGTGCTGGAGTCCCCTTCTGCCTCAGGGAACTGGGCACTGCAATGGGGTCGGGTAAGTTTGTGGGAGTCGGATGTGAATGGATAAGGCCAAAGCTGCACAGCAGCCTGGGGAGCTCTGGCCTGGCTCCTGGTCACACTCCAGACTCTTTTCAGGCCCTGTGAAACATCCTTGGATGTAGGAATGTAGGAGAGTGCCCCCTAATTACAGAGTGGCAAAGCTAACCTTTATCCCCCAAAAAAGGAAAGAAGCCCAGAAGTTTCTCCCAACGATCAGGTGACAAGCCACCTCAAAGGACCCCAGAGGCTTCAGTAAAAACTCTGGGTCACCTAACTGGATAGAAGCCAAAAAGTCCCGCCTGACCCATCAGGTAGAAAAGGGGAGGACAAAAGAACCAAAGGGCTTTTGTGAAGGTGTTTCTACCAGTGGCAGACTGCTGTACCTGCATCGGATTTTTCTTTTTGTTATTTTGCCTTTTATTAAACCTTTTTGTTTCTAACACTGCAGCAGAAGCCATCCTGCTCATTATTTGCCTCCAAAGGTAATAGCTGAGCTATCCTTGGGTGTGCTGGGTTCCCTTTTTGAAGGTTTATAACACCTGGCTCCAGAAAAAAGAACCCAGCATGTGGCACCCGGACAGTATTTCTCCTATTGAGGAAGATGGTCTAGGGATTTTTTGATTACCTCCATCAAAATAGGACATTTTTACTTGATATTTGCATGTTTTTGAGGGAGCAGGCCTGCACCTGAGTTTTTTGTCCCTTTAAAATAGAAAACTCAGAAGAAGGCATTTGAGATTGAGAGGGAATCTCGAATCAAAGCCTCATACTGGTGAAGAGGAGGCTGTAATTGGAGACGGGACTGGAGCAGCATCGCAGCCTCAGAGGACTCTGCTGCTCAGCTCAGCTGATTTGTCACTGTTGTGACCCAGGACCTGGGAAGAATTTCATACCAAGAAGGACAACTGGAAAACTCTGGTGAGTGCCACCATGGGAAATCGGTTGTCTTTAGCTGAGCAGGATTTTTTTTCATATTTCAATTATAAGTTAGAAATTCAAGATATTCAGTTTGACAACAAACAGCTTAAAAAGCTTGTAAAATGGGTCTTAACAGAGTTCCCAAACTCAGACATGTCTCAGAAACTCGATCCAGACTTCTGGGATTCGGTCGGACTGAAATTACATAACATGGAAAAGAATAAGAAGTCCAACTTAAAGCTGCATCCAATATTCAGGACGGTCTTAAAATTTGTAACAATGGAAAGTGCAAAGCAAGCAAAGAATGCACACAAGCAAGCAAAGATCAGGGACAGGGCAGAATGCAGGCAGCAACAGCAGGACCAGGAGGAGAGGAGAAAGAGGAGTTCTGAGGGGACCCAGAAGCCTTCCCTTATCCCAGTCGAGAACCAGAAACCCCGGAGGAGCGGCCGGGAGGTTTTTCCTGTGAGATGCACAGCAGGTCCTGCACCGAGAGGGAGCTGGCAGCAGATCAGTTTTGCTGAGTTAAAAGAGATTTGCAGAGCCTCTCGTTTGTATGGTAGCGATTCTGCATATTTCAGAAGTCTTTTACAAGCCACCTTTACAGCAAATGTATTTACTCCACACAATTTAAAGCAGCTTTGCACATCCCTGCTGTCCCCAAGAGAATTTTCTCTGTGGGAACTGGCATGGAAAGGTTTGTTAAATGACCTTTTAGGAGGTTATGCAGGAACTCCAGCCACTGCAAATTTGACTATAGATCAGCTCAGGTGGAGGAGCTCATACAGATCCTCAAACACAAGCCCGAACTCTCAATAAACAAGTATTACAGGATATCAAAGAAGCAGCAAAAACAGCTTTGTTACAGGTTCCTGATGGCAACAAACCAGAACTAGATTTCACAGAAATAAAACACAGAATAGATGAGCCTTACATTAAGTTTTTGGGCCGTTTGAAAATAGCATTAGAAAAGCAAATTCCAATAGACGGAGCCAGACAAGAGTTATTAAAATGGCTCGCAATTTCTAATGCAAACCCGAGCTGCAAAAAAGTGTTAGGTGCATTGCCACAGGGTCCTGAGCCCACCCTGACCCAGCTCGTGGATGCTTGAACCGCCTGGGCACCCCTGAGCCTGCAGCAGCCATGCAGGCAGAGGTGCTGGCCAGTGCCATCACAGCAGCTCAGGAAAACACCCCAAAGCAGCAGGAAAAAGCAGCAGAAATGCAAACACAAGCCCTAGCAGAGGCTCTAAGAGCATTCAGAGGTGCAATTGAAAACCAGCAGACTCCAAGGGACACGTGCCATTCGTGTGGCCAGAGAGGTCATTTCAAAGGGGATGTCCTGGGGCCCGCAGAAGGCCACTGCCCAGAAACAGTGGATGCAGAGGTTTCTGTCACGTGCTAACAGCTGTCACCCAGCACAGGGCTGTCCGTGCCATCTGCTGGGAAACGTGCAGCCCGGCACGGGGCAGTGGCTGCCATGACACAGGAACCCTGCACCAGGGGCAGAGAGCACCACAGGCCACCAGGGTCAGAGCTGCAGCACGTCTGTGCAGGACTGCCGACCACAATGTCCCCAGGTGCCAGACTGGAGCTGTCCCCAGCCCAGCCAGTGGTGCTGACCAATGCCATTGCTCACACAGTGCCCACAGGACAGCTGGGGCCTGAACCACAACCACGTCAGTTCCTCATCGTGGGAGTGAGCAGATCCCATGCAGAAGGTTTTTATGTCATTCCAGCTGTGCTGTCTGTCACCTGTTCACAGGAAATTACAGTGTTAGCTTTGTGTCCAGACCCTCCATGCTTTTTACCCAAAGGACTGACCACAGCACAAGCTTTCCTCCTACCAGAGTCCCAGAACAGCACAGCTGCCATGGCCTGGACCAGGCTCATCAGCCGCGGGCGGCCTCAGCTCACCTGTGTGCTGCAGCCCCTCGGGCAGCCATCACCCTCAGTGGCCTGACAGATCCCGGAGCAGACGGCATCTGACACCGGAATGGCCACAGGACTGGGCCACGGTGCCTGCGCTGGATCAGCTGGCAGCTATTGGTGGTCACTGTGAGAGCTCTCGAAGCTCCCACTCAGGCACATTTGAGGGGCCTGAAGGTCGTGTTGCCACCACAAGACCATTCGTTGTAGGAGCTGATATTGTTCTTTGGGGCCGGGACATTTTGTCGCAACGGGGTGTGAGGTTAGAAACTGGATTTTAACAAAAGCTGTTGATGGACATAACACTTTAAAACTGACATGGACATCTAATACACCCATTTGGGTCAGCCAGTGGCCCTTACCCAAAGAGAAACTTGCTGCTTTAGAGCAGTTGGTACAGGAACAGTTAAACAAAGGTCACTTAACTCCAACTACTAGTCCCTGGAACACCCCAGTTTATGTAATCAAAAAGCCAAACAGTGGGAAGTGGAGGTTGTTGCAGGATCTCAGAAAAGTTAATGAAGTGATTCAAGAAATGGGTTCTTTACAACCAGGTTTACCCTCTCCTGTTATGATTCCAAAAGATTGGAAGTTAAGTGTTATTGATTTAAAAGACTGTTTTTTCAATATTCCCTTGCATCCAGATGATGCACCAAGATTTGCATTTTCCATCCCATCCATAAATCAGCGAGCACCCTTGAAAAGATATCATTGGCTTTCTCTACCAGAAGGAATGAGAAATTCCCCGAGTATATGCCAGTGGTATGTTGCAAAAATACTTTCCTCAGTTCGTGCACAATATCCAAATTCTCTCATATTACATTACATGGAAGATATTTTAGTAGCAGCCAAGGACCAAGCATCAATGCAGGAGACAACAGATCAGGTCATCTCAGCAGTGGAGAAAGCAGGACTCACTCTAGCAAAGGAAAAAATACAGACACTTCCTCCCTGGAAATATTTAGGATACAGGATGACAGAACAAACGGTAACCCCGCAGCCACTCCAGCTAAGGACAAATCCAAAGACATTGAATGAAGTGCAGCAGCTCGTGGGGACTCTGAACTGGCTTCGTCCACTACTAGGCCTTTCAAATCAGGACTTGGCTCCTCTGGCAGATTTGTTGAGAGGAGACACAGCCTTAAACTCACTGTGAGAATTCAACAAAGAAGCTCAAAATGCTTTGGACAAAGTGATGACAGCCATCCAGTCACGTCAGGCTCATCGGTATAATCCTAACCTGTCTTTTTTGTTTGCAGTTTTAGGAGAGAGTCCACAGCTTCATGGTTTGATATTCCAGTGGGATCTAGAGAAGAAGGACCATCTGATAATCTTAGAGTGGGTTTTCCTATCACGTCAATTGGGTAAAACTATAACAACTTTCCCTGAAATTATTTCACAATTGATTATCAAGGCTAGATCTTGAATGCTTTCCCTTGCAGGAAAAGATTTTGCAGAAATCTTCCTGCCTGTCACATCCATCTATTTAGAATGGCTAATTCAAAATTCAGAAGTCATGCAATTTGCTTTGGAAAATTTTGCAGGAAAAATTTCAGTCAATTGTCCCAAACATGAGCTATTAAGTTCATCTTTAAAATTAATTCATAAGCCTTTAAGAAGTAATGCACGCCTCGAGGCAATCACATTTTTTACAGACGGTTCTGGGAAGTCTAAAAGGTCTGTGATTGCTTGGCAAAATTCAGAGACAAAAAAATGGGAATCAGATATTGAGGAAGTAGATGGTTCTGCACAGATTACAGAGTTAGCAGCAGTTGTACGGGTCTTTTCAAAATTCACATTTCCTTTTAATTTAGTAACGGATTCAATTTACGTTGCAGGTGTGGTGGAAAGAGCAGAAGGATCTCTGCTGAAAGAAGCTTCTGATGATCAGTTATACGGTTTGCTTAAAAAGTTAATCCTACTTCTTTCCATTCAACAAGAACTTTACTTTGTAATGCACATTCGCTTACATTCTTCTCTTCCAGATTTTTTAGCAGAAGGCAATGCCATGGCTGATTTGTTAGCCGTGCCAATCCAGCACACACTTTTTAATGTTATTGAACTCTTCCCCTGTTGTTGTTGATTTAAGCTTCCACTCACCTTCCCTTCTTTTGGGTACCACTGTGCTTTTTCTTGATGTAATCCATTTAAAAATGTCTAGGGGACCTAAACTGATACTGTCCCATGGCCAAATTTCACTTAAGTGTGTCCCCCTGCACACTCAACAATGAATCAAATTAAATTCTTTTGTACCATATTGATAAAAAAGATTCTTTCTGTATATTTGTCCCTCTCTATCCCTTTGTCTTTTCAATTGCACTTCTTTCTCTTTGAATGTATCCTCTGAGTTGGTTTCACTTCCTTGTTCAAAGCATACCCATCTTTCTTTCACAGGGCACTCTCCTGACATCCTCTGGCTTGGGTTTGCAATATTTTTAGCCAGCCCATATAATTTATTTTCTTCTTTACAGGTTGTTAACTGGGAGTGATCGATGCATTTGGGATTCATGTCTGTGTGTACTCTGATGAGTACACGTACTGTATCTCCTCTATACAAGGGATAGTAACACTTCTCACAAGTGTTTCCTCCACTTCCTCCAAAGTGGGTGAGTAGTAGCATTGCTACCAGTGGGAGTCTGGTACGGGCTGGCCTCCTCACCTCTCGAACCACAGGGGTTTTCTCGGTGCCCAGAGAGTATTTCCTGGAGGTAATTCCCAATCCAGTCTTGCCTCCCACTTCTGGTTTTCCCTTCTTCTGGAGACATTCTGCCATGACCTTTATTGTACCGACTCCCTTTCTTCAATTTGGTCCCAATTAGGGTTGCAAGGAGAGTGCTCTATGGAACAGTACCAGAAACTGAGATCTTATTTTGATTGTCATTCTTAGCTGAACAAAACTTGACCTTGTACTATAACAAACATTAACAAGCTTTAAGGATTTAAGGATAACAATGTAGATGCTTCCTGTGGGGGGTTGTGTTCAGGGTTGCGCTTCTTTTGCTGTTTTCCTCAGGACCAATTTCAAGTCTTTATTGTCTCTGCTGCCTATAGTCCATTTGCTTGCCTCATTTGGGGGTTGTACTGGACCCTTCACTGGACTTGCATGTGTCCACCCCCGCTCCTTTGCTCTTCCTGCGGTGTTTGTTGTAAGCAGCACCTGGAAGGGGCCCTCAAAGCGAGCAGTGAGTGGAGAGGTTTTCCATGATTTAATCAATACCCGGTCTCCTGGGTTAATACTACGTATTTTACAGTTCAGTGGGGAAGTTTGGGGAAGGTGTCCCTTTTCCCTTAGTTCTTCCAGGGTTGCTGTTACTGTTTCTAAGTATTTTTGCATTGTCATGCCCCCTTCTAGATGTTCCCTGGTACTGTACAGGGTAAGCAAGAAAGGCAGCCCAAGCAGCATTTCATAAGGAGAGACCCCTAGATCTGTTCTGGCTCTTGTTCTTATTTGTAATAGGGCTAGATGTAAACATTTGACCCAGTTCTATTGGGTTTCTAAGACCAATTTTGTTAAGATATGCTTTAAGGTTTGATTCACCCTCTCGCCCTTCCCAGAACTCTGAGAGTGCCAAGGGGTGTGTAACTCCCACTTTATTCCCAGGGCCCTGATGACTTGTTGCAGAACACTGGATGTAAAGTGGGGCCACAGTCCAAATCAATAAGATTTACTAGCCCATATCTCAGAAGAATTTCTTCCAAGAGAACTTTTGTCACAGTTTGAGTTTCTTGTGGGGAACACTTCAACCCAGTGGGTTAGGTGGTTAACTATGACCAATAGGTGTTGCTACCCTGGGGCTGGAGTTAATTCAGTAAAATCAACCTGAATACTCTGGAAAGGTCTTATGGCTAATTTCCTCCCTCCTGGAGTTGTTTTTCACATTACCTTTTTGTTGACTTTTTGGCAGGTTAGACATTCTCCTGTGATGGATCTGGCCATTTCATATATTCCTGTCCCCATGCAATATTTCAGGAAATGATCATATATTCATTGTGTTCCCCAGTGAGTTAATTGGTATATCTCTTCCATCACTTTCCTGGTTATTATTCAGCTGAATATTTATCATCCATCTGGGGTCCAGCACTTTCCATCCCCTGTTTTTACTGCTCCCATTTGCTCTATTTCTTTTAGCTCCTTGTCCTTGAAAACTGGAACCCCCTCTTCCTTTATTTTCCCCTGGTCTTTTTTTACCCTTAGGACTATGACTGAGTCCAGCATTTCAAAGGCTGCTTTTTTGGCTGCCCGGTCTGCTAATTTGTTTCCTTGGATTTCAGGGGTATCCCCTTTTTAGTAGCCTTTAATATGGACTGTGGCAATTTCTTTTGGTCCTCTGAGGGATTCAAGTGCTTCCCTATCAGACTTTCATGTGCCAGATTTTTCCCCTTTGAGTTAAGGTATGCCCTCTCTGGCCAGATTTTTCCAAAGGTATGAGCTATCCCAAAGGCATATTGAGAATCCATGGAGATTGTCCCTATATCATCTAATAAATCAAAACCTCTCTTTAGGGCATATACCTCGCAGTTTGTGCAGAGCAATTTGAGGGTAATTTCCCTTTTTCTTTGTTTTCCTCTGCTTCAATAATGGCGTATCCTGATGCCCATTTTCCCATTACTGTTTGGGAGGATCCATCTATATACTGGATCCTTCCATATGGTAAGGGGTCTTCTTCTAGCTCTTCTCTTACATTTGTTTGCATCTCAATTAGCTCTATACAATTACGATCTAAATTTTCCATTTTTGGTTCCCCGGTTAAGAATTGAGCAGGGTTTCAACCTTTTGAGGTGACAGTCTCTAGATTCTTGACATTCATCAGGGTTATTTCATACCTCAGGATTCAGCTGTGTGTTAGCCACTGAGGAGTTTTTGGCTTAACACTGTCCTCAAATAATGGGATGTGTGTACTGAAATCCTTCCATTTAATGTAGGATTTGGAGTGTCTTCTCATAAGGTAGCTGTGGCTGCCACAGCTTGAATAGAGGCTGGCCACCCTCTTGCAACCACATCCAATAATTTTGACAGATAAGCCACCAGCTTCCTGCTTCCCCCCCAGCCTTGGGTTATCACTCCATATGCTATCCATTCATTAACATTAACAAACAGATCAAATGGTTTTCTTCAATTAGGCAGACTCAAAACTGGGGTTTTCGTCAATCGAGCCTTTAAGTCTTGGAACCGTTCGGTATCCTCCAGAGTCCAGACTACAGGTTCTGTGCTTGTTAATTTTTCATACAAAAATTTTACAGCTTGAGTATACTGATCAATCCATAATATACAAGAGCCCATTAGACCTATTATCTTTCTTAGTAAAAGTTAGTAATTTCTCCACCTTCACTTTGTGGGAAATTGTGGGGGCAAAAAAGTTCCAAGCAAAACAGGGCTCAGCTCAACTACAGCCCTCAGGTTTTGCATAGAGGATCTATTTAAAAAGCAGTGAAACATCATCCCAGCTGTAACTTTCTGTTGTTAAGGGATGCTTCAAAAAAAACATGCAGAGTGTACTTCAAAGTGGTCCTTAGATGAAAAATTACCCCATTTTGGAGCAAGCTTTAGATACTACAACGATGAATTTAATAACCTATCCTTTACTAGTCAAAACAAGAATTTGTTATCAAGATTCCTGCACAATTACCTTGGTTTACAAAATTCAAGATCCTTTATGCTTCCGTGCACCATCACTGACAACATCCAGACAATAAAAACCATGTTCCCAACTCCCCAGTGGCTGGTTTTTCATGTGAACCATAAATAAAGATTATTAAAAGGGAAAAAATCATTGAAGAGGATATATATTTAGAGAAACCTGCAGGAAAATAGGGGCAATATCAATTGTTTTGACTACAAAATCCACTAAATTATACACATTGTATACAAACATGGAGAGAGATATTAAATAAAAAGAAATTTTAATAAAAAGCACAGCTTATTGTTGGTTCTCTTTTTCCAAAGAAAGGTTCACTTCTTGAAAGCTGTGAGAGACATGTGATTTCTTACCCATTTATAGGGCTAGCTTTGAATTTTTATGTGTTAGACAGTAACTCTTCTGTAACTTTCACACACACGGAAAAAAATATATTTAGTTCCCCAAAACAACGACTTCAAACAAGTTTGCAACCACTCAATACATTCCACACAAAGTGCACACATGGTCAGACTTCCATTTCTCTACAGTTCTGGCCCAGATCAAAAAAAAAAGCAAAACATGCACTGAAATCTGTCAAAGTTTCATCCGAGTTGAAGTACAATTGTGCCGAGTTGCTGTCCGAGGTTTTTTTCTCTACTCCCCCGGGCGGGGGAGGAGGCTGCACCGGCCGAGCTGTGGCACAGCAACTGACAGCCGGGGGGGCACTGCCCAGATGCGCCGGGGGCGTCCGGGCAGCGCCTCAGCAGGAGGCAGCAGTGATCAGCAAGAAGGCGAAGTAGAAAAGAGGGACCCGAATCAGGGCAAAGTCCAGAGTGCTTTAATGTCTCCAGGGAACGCCAGCCGAGTCGGGACCACGAGGCAGGGGTACAGCTGATTAGAAAGGGACGGAACATAGAACATTTCAACCAATGAGAGAGAACTTGGGAGGGAACAAACTCGTGACAAATATGCCGGCTCGCCAATAGGGAATGCGACAGGGAGGGACCCTTGTTCCCGATCCAGTCACCCACCGAGGAGGGAAGAACTTTCTGGAAATAGGGAAGGGGACAGTGGCTGATGGACAGGAACTCAGGGAGGGATTGACAGAGGGTAACCAGGGGAACAGGGGTGGAGACAAAAAACTGACACTCTCAAAAGGAGGGGTTGCCAGGGCGGGTTGGGGGGGGGGGAACCCTAGGACCGAACCGTTATAACTTTAGGGGGAAACGGAAGAAACCAAATGAACCCTGCACCACAACACAATTGCAATAGTCATCAGATATTTAAAGATATTTAAAAGTCATATGCAGTACACAGTTACTTCTTAATTATTTTGTGGAAGATTGCTGATATATTCACTTGATCTTATTTAAGTTAATCCAAATTCCAGTGCACTGATTGTATGCTATAATGTGTATCATTGAAAATATTTCTGAAAAACCTCTGAATTAAAAACAATTTCATCTGGTTTTAAAATGCTTTCACAAAAATGTACACCATGTCCTTGGCTAACAACAACAGTTAAAAGGCATAAAGAAACTGATAACTTTTTTATTATCTATGTGCCCATGAAACAAAAGTGCAGGACATCTGGAACAAGCTGGATACTATCTGAACCTGGGGTTTGGATAAACCCCTCATAGCAAGTGAAGGCACATGAAAACCATGGACCTAAAGACATACCATACTCTGAAATTTTCCAAAATGTTGACGTTGAGAGCTGCATTACAGCCACATACACTGCTTAAAATTCAACAGTCTATGATAAAAAGATGACTTTACACTAAGAAAATTTACTCTTCATGGTAAAACCACAAGTGTTTAATTCCTTAAAATTTACTCTTCATGACAAAACCACAAGTGTTTCATTGACCATATTCTTTGGCTGTGGGTACTTGTCCTTTACCTCTCCTAAAGTTTGTCCCAGCTACCTTCCACAAACTACTACCCCATCATCCCCACCACACAGAGGCAGCCCAGTTGCCCACTGCTAAATAGATATTTATATATAGACAACACGAGGAGAAAGGCCAGTCCACATGCTGTGGTTCTTGTTTCCATGTGAAGTTTAATATGATGATGGTTTCCATTTTTAGAGGGCAATTTTCTGAACTGATAGGGAGATCTGAATCATCTGTAAATAACAGTGTCTTCAGCTTGGCATCAGCTCTCTTCTCTGCAGCACTAACCTTTGTTCTTGTCCTAATGACTTCTCAGCCATAGTTTTCCCCAGACTCTAATAATGCTAAATTTAGATCACAACAGATATTTTTTATTATATTCTCTGGCATCTTTGCACTACAACCATTGCCTTACATTAGCTGCACTTTTTTAGCTCCACTGCTTTTACTCCCATAGCTCTTTTTCCAAGAGTGCTCTAACAACTAATTATGTGAGCTAACAGATAAGAAAAAAGTACTTATTTTTTTCAGACCCTCATGTGAATATAATCATATTGTTAAGTAGATTTTACCTACTTTCATCCACATATTTATTTTGAAAAGTAACTGAAATGGGATAGTTTAGTCTTCATTATCATACAGGATCAAAAACTTAAATACAGCAGATTTTTATTTTAGACTGGAAAATAAAATTTAAAAAAAGGCAAAAAACCCAGCAACAACAACCCAACATGGGAATAAGAAAACACTGGAAATCAAAAATACTCCATAGGCAAATGTAGTGAACCTTAGGAGTTTTTGACACATATTAAATTGTTAAAAAAAATTAAAAAAAGCTTGACCAAAACATTGTTTCCAATTTGTGGAATTAAGTCAGATGCAAAGAGCACTGAAGTCAAAGCTTCTTTTTGACATACTTCAAGGGGCTCTGAATTAGACTGTAAGTAATAACCTGCTTCAACTTTAGTTTCATGTTATTTTGTACATTTAAGCTATTCAACATCCACAATTCTTTGATAATGACAGTTACGCTTTCTTAGGAATGACTGATTTTTAGTCGACATCTGTGTTCCTTCCTAAACCTACCACAGTAAAAGAACTACTTTTCAGCTTGGTCTAATTGGACAATTTTTTTGAGAAAATTATGTAACACAGGCCCAGCATGGAATTCTTTTAACATGAGAGGCCTAAAAATAAGCAAAGTCTTCAGATTTTACAAGGTCCCCTGGGTGCTGTGGTGGGGGGAACAATCATCACTGATGACCTGTAGTAAGACCTGAGCCTACTCAAGCCCATAAACCTGTTGATGGACCTGTTCCCATTTCTCCTCTTCCCACCACAGCCATGCCTGACATGGACAAAGTCCCAGCCAGCACCCACAAGGACACCGTCCCCAAGTGAGGGGAGTGGGGCACGCAGAACTCACCGATTGTGAGGTCACGGGCACATCTCCAGGGAGGCCTGAGGTATAACCGTTGCTGTACATCAACATTGCACTCAGAGCTGAGGACAGGATCCCGAGAGGGAGCTTGCCCAAGGCTGCTGAGCGAGTTTTGGTGTCTCTGAGGCATCTCTCTTCACTCAAGGAAGGATTGGAAGGCTTTGTCAGGAGGAGAAAGGCCGGCAGTGCTGTGGCACAGACCATCCAGGCATTCCTCCATACCCACAATGGTGCAGCAGAACGCTGCTAAGAAGCGTCCCCCTGGCAAGGAGCGAGGTGAGAGCCAAGTCTCCCTCCCCACAGATGGCAGAGGGGGAGCGGCCAAGAGCAGCAGAAAGGGGAAACAGGAGATCCACAGAATCACCCCAGAGTAGAGGCCCTCCTCTCATGGGCCAGAGGAGCCAGGCTGGGCTGTGGGCACCGGCACTTCCCCTGCCCTTTAGCCAGTCAGCAGGGCCTTGGGGACAATGCTGCAGGGACATTTCCTGAGCTCTACAAGGTGCTCACTCCCCCTGCCCTCTCTCTCTCTCCCCAATGCACACCGTGTCACCGGGCAGAGGCAGACGCAGAGAGCGGCAGCTGCCTCTCCGGACATGCCAGGCCGGACCAGGCTCGTCGCCGTTCATGGAGACAGCAAGCACAAGACTCGGGCAGCCAGAAAGGAAAACGCATCCGGCTCAACCGCGTGCCACTGCTGCGTGCTGAGACCAGCAGCCCCAGCACCGCCCCTCAGGCGGTGTCAGGGCAGTCCCAGGCCGTGGGGCTGGTCACCAGCAGCAGCTTGCCCTGCCGAAAGCAGGGCCTGAAGCGAGGCCACCCACGGGGAGACACGGAGCCTCAGGCACCCAAGAGCCCACTGGCAAAGCGCCGCAGGTTGGAGGATGGTCCAGCCCCTCAGGAGGTGTCAGGGTGGTCCCAGGCCGTGGGGCTGGTCACCAGCAGCAGCTTGCCCTGCCGAAAGCAGGGCCTGAAGCGAGGCCACCCACGGGGAGACACGGAGCCTCAGGCACCCAAGAGCCCACTGGCAAAGCGCCGCAGGTTGGAGGATGGTCCAGCCCAGAGTGCTGGTACCACCAGCCAGGTGGCATTGAGGCTGTCCCAGGAATCTCAGTCATCCAGGAAACAAACAGCCCCATACATACCCCCCTGGATCTTGCCCCGCTCCCAATCCGGGCCAATTCGTGTGAGGCACGTCTTGCGGCGGCAGCTGCGAGATAAAAAGCCCTACAGTCGGCCGGAAAACCAGGGCAGGACCAGACGAGCACCCACCCCTGTTGTTTGGCCCCCTCATCCCTCAAAATAAAGTTTTCTGGTTTGTTTGTTTGAACTGGGAGATGCCACATTCTTTTTTCCAGTCGTCTGCAGCTGATCTCCAAATAGGGGCCCCAAGCTCAGTGGGACAAGTGTGTGCCTTCAAGGACTCACCTGTCCCATGGCAACACCCAGCGTCACCACGTTCCATGGCAACACCCAGTGTCACCATGTCCCCTGGTCTGGAGATACCAGCCCTGCTTCTGCCAGGGAAAAAACAGAACTGTGCAAAAGGAGCACGGGGATTTTGCAAGCATTCCTGGCTGAGGCAGCCTCAGTGGGAGGGCACAGCTCTGCCTGCTGCAGGTGCCCAGGAGGGAAAATCATGGATGCAGTAGGATTATTCCCCTCCCAACCCAGCCCAGGCACAGTTCAATCTACCACTGCTGCCACTGGGGTTGCACGTACCAGCCTGGAGAGTAACTGGAATAAGAGAGAGTAACTTCCCAGCATCAGTGCAGCTGATGCTGGGAAGGTAAAACTAAAGCCAGTCCCGCCCCCAGTAAAAATACACTGCACCTGAAAAAAAATAGCCAGCACCCTCCTGTTCTCTGCAAATGGGACCAAAAATTTCAAAAGCATTAAAAAAATTAACCAGGCTTTGGAGCAGTTACAGGTCAGACTACATGAGGCTGGAAAAGATTGTACAGGTGACAGTTCTCAGAGGAAAATTAGCAGGAAATCCCTTCTTTCTGCTATTAAAATCTCAGGCTGTTGCCATGAGACACTCAAGCCACAAGAAAAGTACTTCAGCACCAGCATCCAACTGAGCACCTGTTTGATCCACTTCAGTGGAAAGCCATCACTTTGCCAGCAGAATTCCTCCTCTGGGTTACACACAACATATTTTTTTCTATCTGGGAGTGCCACTGGATTTTTTTACCTAGCATTTAATATTAAATTGTGGAAGTATTTTAAATTAAAAGGGAATGAAAAGATGGACCCACGAGATGGGACAGGAGGAAGCCGGGCAGCCCTTTAAAGAGGGAGATGCTAAGCTGTACATCCAGGAGAGCTCCTCTGAGCACAGAGCAGCCACAGAGCACACCTGACCACAACATTTCTAGTTCACCTGTGTCCTTATAAATGGGAAAAGAACAAAACAGTGGCAGGAAAGGAGGCAGAAGTCAACTGTGAAAGTTTCATTCACAACACATGATTCTCTGCAAGAAGCACTGGAGAAGTGCATGGGGTAAGAGTTCTGCAAGTGCCAGGCTCTTCTGCAGCAGAAAAGGTCTAAAAAAATCAAAATTCTAGCAAGCAAAATAAATCCATCCTTTAGGGCTTGTAAATACTCCGATGAATCTCAGTTACTTTGGGACAAAAACAAACACAGGGCAAACTTTCCCAAGTATGGTTTCATGACAAAATTCCCATTTGTCTGCTCCTGTTTGTCGGAGAAGACAAGGTTACAAGCTGCCCAGCTCAAGAAGGAAAGGAGGATCTACACTTCCCTGTCATATTTTCCTACTGACAAAGGATTTAAGACAGAGAATTTGGGTAAATGGAAGGATAAGACTGGAGTACGGATGAAGTTTCACATCTAAGATACTTCATTTGCTAAAATAGAAGCACTTTTGTTGTACATGGATCTCCTTGCTAAACCTCTTTGTCTTCAAACTCCCTTCCTCCATGGCAGAACTGAGCAAGCTCCATGTGTCAGAGCTTCGAGTTAAAAGCTCTATGATGAGTTAGTTTTAATGGATCCATTTCCAGTCCGTGGGGTTGCTGTCATGAGGAGCTCAGGTGGCTTTTTGTTGAGATCAAAATCAATGAGCCATTTGTCCCAGCTCCACCTGTCCTGAGGCAGCACTGGCTCCACTGTGCCATTTCTAATGAAAATTGAACCTCCTAAAGAAGCCAGGCCAAAATCACAAGAGAGTAGTCACAAAAACTAATTTCGGCAGTTTACTGGGTATTGATCTAACAGCTACCACCTTCCCAAAGTCCAGGCAACAGTTAACAAGGCTCTTTGCTCTGTAAACGGCCTTTCAATTGGTAGTGTTTCATACCCATGCAGAAAAACAAAAAGCCACTTCCACTGTAGAAACATGAGCTGCAGCTATGCAGTAAGTTGTGCTCAGTAGCTGACCTGCTGCTTTAGTTTTGGGGCAGGAGATACTGCCATAAAATTTCACAAGGAAACTATCAAGTATCTAAACTATGCAGCATTATGTTATTTTCTACCTCCAGTATTGCCAGCACATAGCTTAAGGAAGACAGGTATTTACCAGCCACCATAGATGAAAAAATTAGAATGAAAAATGGCTTTTAAGGAAATCAGAGTGATGGCCACCAGTCATTTTCCAGCTTTGCAGGATTTTGGTTCACAGTCAATCTAAACAAGCCTGCATATGTCTAGCAAGAAGGAAATCACAGAAACATTTCATAGATTGTAGCAGTTTGTTTGGGGGGGGGGGGGGGGGGGTTCCCCGGGGAGTCCCCGGAGGGCCCCCTGGGCTGTGAGTTCGCTGGCAGCAGCAGGCACGCAAGGAGACTCCACACGGCTTCTGAGGGTGCTGATTAGATGAGGGTTTATTGGGGGTCCCAGCCCCGGGTGTAACATGGTTTCAGAGGGAGAAGGGGGAAAGGCAAAAGGAAGGGGGAGAGAGGGCGAGCCTAGGGGAGAGATGGGCCATGAGAGAATCTGGTCTTCCTCGCACAGCTTAAGAGGGAAATTCAAAGTGGGCACGAAATAAGATTTGGGCCAATGGGATTGCAGATTCATGGGACTTCAGGGGAGGAACACAGGTTGGAATAAATCATACATTTTTGAGGGGTACATTTTCAAGATAGAGCATACCATTTGAATGAAATGCAACACCACAATAGATTAATATGATAGATGATAGATAGATAGATAGATAGATAGATAGATAGATAGATAGATAGATAGATAGATAGATTGACAAGGAAAATAGAGACATATGGATGCACTTGCCTGTATAACTTTGTATAGAAAAGGATGGGGAAGTGAGAGGTTATTCTTTTCCACACATGGGAAACTGTCTTTTTCCCAGAAAAATCAGCTTTCTTCTTCAGTGACCACCAGGGTATCTGAAGACCCCACCAAGAAGGCCCTGTGATGCCATTGGCCTGTGCATCCAGCAAGTCAAGAAAGTAAGGCCTGCCTCTTAATACTACAGTGGTGTTAAAGAGGTTTATTCTCGGTTTTTGGTACCAAGAGGAACAAACTGAAGCCACTTGCCATAAAATGCCTGCACAAGCACCAGTGCAAATCACAGCCAAAGGAAGGATGAAGCCAAGGTGTCCCACAACCACAGCCCAAGCGGCCAGAGATCCTCCTTCAACCCTGGCTGCATTGAAGCCCCACTGACTGCCAAGAAGAAAAGCACCCTACTGAGAGCAAGCAAACTTAACCCTCTGGCAGGACACAAATTCAGAGGGAAAAAAATTTTAAAATCCCCACACCACCAGACACACTTCCCAGTGAGAAGGGTTGGAATACTCTGCCCCTCAGCACTTCCCCGGCAGGCAGGTTCCCAAAGGTGCTGGGAGCTAAGCTGTGCCCTGCGAGGGAACAGAGCCAGCCTCCCTTCAGTGGCAGAAGGCGCGGCCTCAGCTGTAGCCCCGGGTGCCTGCGGTGGCCCAGGGCACGGCCATAGCTGTCAATGTGTTGGGCTGCAGCACAGGGCAGGCCGGAGCTCAGCAGCCTCAGCAGAGCCCAGGGCCGCGGCCCTTCCCTGCCGGGGCCCGAGCCTGGCCCGGCCCGGCCTGAGCAGCCCGGACTGGCCCAGGGGATGGGCTGCGCCCGCCCGCTGTGGCCACAGGCTGGGCCCAAGCCTTTGCAAGAGGCTTTCTCCCAGCTTGGCAAAACCTCGGCCAAGTGTCCCTGTGCTGTGCTGAGAAGAGTAAAAACCCTCTCAAATTTAACCCTGCTGCCCAACACATGAGGGATCCCTGCACACCTTAGGAGAGGCCATCAATACTCCTTTGTGCCTCATGAGGGATCCCTGCACCCCTCAGCAGGGACACCAAAATATCCCTTTGAGCCTCTTCAGGTCCAGGCCCAGATGATGCCACGGAAGGAAATGTGCCCTCAGCCCAGGGACGCTCAGCATGGGCTCCCCCATCCCCTCGGGGCCCCGCCGCTGGGCACAGCAGCCCCTGCCTGGCTCCTGCCTGCCCACACCGTGGCCATCCACGGCTGCTCCTGGGCATGGAGCTCAGTGAGTGCTGGTGCCGGGTGGGCTTTGTTAGTGCTACCAACCGGACATAGCTGTGAAAACTCTAATTCTTTATTTAAACATAAAATGTGGGACAAGCCCTGCCCTGCCAGGCAAGGGCTGCCCACCTTCAGTCCTGGCTGGGGAACAGGACCAGGGGGCTCAGGGGCAGAGGGTCTTGTTGAGGAGGGGTGGGTTTTGGGACGGCCGCATGGCGGGGATGCAGCCACGGCAGGGCAGATAGGGGCAGAAGGGAAGAGCTGGGATAAACTGCCAGGTTGTCATTGCCTCTGTTTTTAGGTTTGTCTTCTGAAGATACACGCGAGCACCTGTGAATAGAGGGGTGGCTGAGGCCCCAGCTGCCAGTGGCACACAGGGACCCTCGTGCACAGCAGGGCCCAGAGCTGGCAAGGCTCCCCAGCACGGCTGGAGCTGCTGGCACAGCTGGGCCCAGCTGGACAGCTGCCCCTCAAGGCCCCGGCCAGCAGGGCACGGCTCTGGGCAGGGTCCCTGGCCAGGAGCGGGCCCCAGAGCGCCACTGCCTTTCAAGGGCAACCTCGGCCCTGCTCTTTCTCCTCCCCACCTCCCTCTGCCTCTGCCCCGTGCCCCTGGGGCTGCTCTTGGCCAGCCAGCCTCAGTGGGAGCCAGCTCTGGCTGCAGCCCCAGCGGGGCCCTCAGGACAAGGCCCAGCAATTGAGAGGCCAATGGAAGCACTGGGCAGCAGCAGAACCCTCAGGAGAGTTATTTGGACTATCATGGACTGGCCACAACTCCACTGCAGCCTCAATGGGAATGTTCCCTGTCCATGTTAGACTTTCAAAAGAAGCTGTTGGAGGGGGAGAGCACAAAACACTCACTGTTTTCTGTTCCAAGAATACCAGATTCCAATGCAGAACAATATGAAGACAAGCTCCAAATAAAGCACGCCTGCCAGAAACCCTAGCCAGCAGCCTGTTCACTGACAGAAACCACTTCCGAGGCCATCCTGGGCATTGGGAACAGGTCTTGTGGTGCCAGCTGCATCTGTAGGAGCAATGGCAAGCGTGAGCCCGTGCTGTGCTGCACTGCTGAGCTGGCAGCACGGTGAATACGGGCAGGACGTTCTCTGTTTCCCCCAGAGCTGGGGCCTGCAGGCACCTTGCCGGCCCTTGGCACAGGCTGTGCCAGCCAACAAAGCCCAACAGGCCGGGAGGAGATCCCGGGGCAGCGCAGCTGCTTGGGCAGTGGCTGCTGCCAGGGACACGGGCCAAAGCCATCCCTGAGCAGCCACTGCCAGCCCTGGCACTCCCTGCCCCGTGACAGCTCCCCCAGCCCCAGGGGACAGGCTCAGGCCCTGTCAGGAGCCAGCGCAGCCCCTGCCCAGTCAGGAGCCAGGGCTGGCTCTGGCCCTGGGCTGGTGGCAGGGCTCCCGCTCGGGGCTGCTCCTGTGCCTTGGGCCTCTGGGCACTCAGGGCCAGCTCCGCAGCAGCTGCAGCGCCAGGGACGTTGCTGCACCAGTCCCGTTTCCCCGGGGCTCTGAACCAGCTCCAGAGGCCTGGAAGCCGAGGCGCCTCCAGCTTTGGCTGCTGCCGGGCAGGGCAAGGGCAGGCCCTGGGGGAAGAGCTGCTGCCACACAGCCCCGGCCAGGGCTGAGCCCGGCACAGCAATTACCTGCTGTGCCTGTGCCCGTGTCTGGCATCGCCTTCCTTCCTGCAGCAGGGGCTGGCACCGAAGATGGAGTGCTTCCTTCAAGAAATGCCAACTTCCACTGAAGCACTATGTCCATCTCTTGACAAAGGAAGGGAGACAGCTAGATCAGATGGGGCTGTTCCCAATTGGGTGGTGGTATCAGTGGTAATATTTGTGAAATTTAATTAGCAGGAAAATGGTCAGGTTATGGTGGCATGATGAGAGCACTTCCACCTCCAAACAGCCACCCTTTTCCTAATCTGCAGGGCTGGATATAGTGGGGGATCTCAGGGTGTGTTACAGTTAGGGATGCCTGTCAGTTGATGCCAAATAACTTCCTACAGAGGCTGGGCAGAAGCTGCAGCCAGGCCAGGCTGGGAAACAGCCCTGCAGGGCGTGAAAGCAGCAGCGGGGCAGCGAGGCTGCCATGGATCCCTTCCTGCTGTGCCGGGCACGGCGTGTCCAGATGTGCAGCCAAAGCCCCCGGCTGCTGAGTCCCAGGGGAAGCATGAGGGAAATGCACCCACCTTGTCTTGTCTGCAGGAGATCCTTCAGCTCTTGCCTTATCTCTTTGGGCGATTCCAGGGATATCTTGTTTGATCTGTCTTGGATCTTCCCTGTTGGAGTACCTTAGAGAAAAATATTTCCATTTCCCAGGAATGGATCCCACAAAAGCAAGGCTTAACCTTTGGGGTCAGCAGGGACACACTACTCACCCCTGTGATGGGAGCTGGGCTTGAGTGCAGCATCCAAGGTAGGAGCTGGAGAAGTCCTCCCTGTAGACACACCTGTAACACAAAAGCCACAGAAGCTTGTGTCACCTGCTTCCTGCACCGCTTGTCTACAATTCTTCCTTGGTGGCACACTGAGAACATACCTGCAGGAGGCTCCAAGGGCTTCAGAACTTTCTTCATCCAAGCTGATGGAGAAGCCTTCCCAGCACCCTCATCTAGAATGGAGCACAGATGAGAACACTTTCCAGTGTGTGCTGGGATCCCCTTCTGCCACAGAGAAGTGGGCACTGCCAGGGGGTCGGGTAAGGCCGTGGGAGCCAGATGTGAATAGACATGGCCAAAGGTGCACAGGGGCCTGGGGAGCTCTGGGCTGCCTCCTGGTCACTCTCCACACTCTTTCCCTGCCCTCAGCAACATCCCTGGGAGGGGTGGCTGGAGCAGCGCATGGCCCCGGGCCTCTCTCCTTCACATACAAAAGAAATCCTCCCTAAAGCATGGGGGAAAACTGCAGCAGGCAGTGCCACAGCTATCCATCCTGCCCTCCCTCTGTCCCTCCTGCCCTCCTTCTGTGGGGAAACCCCCCAGATCCCAAGGGCAAACAGCCAGGCCCTCTCAGGACACACTGGAGCCTTGCTCTCCCCCTCTGTCCTTTCCCCACCCTGGGCACCCCGTGCAGTCGCTCCCAGGTTTCAGGACATGTCTCCCATGGAGGGACCCCAGCAGGACTGCTCAGTACCCGAGTGCCCTGAGCCTGCTCGGGATAATTCCCCTGGGCTGTGCTGCTCTAGTCCAGGCTGTGCCCGCACTGCCAAACAGCAGAGAGGGCAGCTCAAGCCTCAGCAGGGCTCAGGCCCAGAGGCACAGCAATTACCTCCTGTGTCTGTGCCTGGCATGGCCTCCCTTCCTGGAGCTGAGGCTGCATGCAACCACTGCTTCTTCCGGGAAATGCTTCTTTCTCCGCAGGCTCTCCTTTCATTTCTGGAGAAAGGAAAAGAGACAGCTGGATCAGATGAAAACATTCCTGACTGGGAATGGGGAAGGGGACAATTTCAGGAGGCATCACCTGTGAAAGGAATGCATAAGGATCAGAAAACACCCAGGATTTTGGGACAACCCAAGGCTGCTTCCTTCCCCAAACAGCCCCAACATCTGATCTGCCTGGACACCAGGAAATTGCAGGGCATCTGAGGGTGGGCATGGCCTGTGGTGCATTTGGGGCTGTCTGCCAGCTGATGCCAAATGCCTTCCTGCAGATGCTGGGCAGAAGCTGCAGCCAGGCCAGGCTGGGAAACAGCCCTGCAGGGCGTGAAAGCAGCAGCGGGGCAGCAAGGCTGCCATGGATCCCTTCCCACTGTGCCGGGCACGGCGTGTCCAGATGTGCAGCCAAAGCCCCCGGCTGCTGACTCCCAGGGGAAGCATGAGGGAAATGCACCCACCTTCTCTTGTCTGCAGGGGTTCCTTCAGCTCTTGCCTCATCTGCTTGGATGGTTCCAGGGATATCTTATCTGTTGTATCTTGAATTTTCCCTGTTGGAGTACCTTAGAGAAAAATATTTCCATTTCTCAGGAATGGATCCCAGAAAAGCAGGGTTCAGCCTGTGGGGTCAGCAGGGACACACTACTCACCCCTGAGATGGGTGCTGGGCTTGAGTGCAGCATCCAAGGTAGCAGCTGGAGAAGCTGGAGAAGTCTTCCCTGTAGACACATCTGTAACACAACAGCCACAGAAGCTTCTGTCACCTGGTGCCTGCCCGCTTGTCTACAATTCTTCCTTGGTGGCACACTGAGAACATACCTGCAGGAGGCTCCAAGGGCTTCAAAACTTTATTCATCCAAGCTGATGGAGAAGCCTTCCCAGCACCCTCATCTACAATGCAGCACAGATGAGAACATTTTCCAGTGTGTGCTGGGATCTCTTTCTGCCACAGGGAACTGGGCACTGCCAGGGAGTCGGGTAAGGCCATGGGAGCCAGATGTGAATAGACATGGCCAAAGCTGCCCAGGGGCCTGGGGAGCTCTGGGCTGGCTCCTGGTCACTCTCCACACTCTTTCCCTGCCCTCAGCAACATCCCTGGGAGGGGTGGCTGCAGCAGTGCAGGGACCTGGAACTCTCCCCCTCCCACACAGAAGAAATCCTCCCTAAAGCATGGGGGAAAACTGCAGCAGGCAGTGCCACAGCTATCCATCCTGCCCTCCCTCTGTCCCTCCTGCCCTCCTTCTGTGGGGAAACCCCCCAGATCCCAAGGGCAAACAGCCAGGCCCTCTCAGGACACACTGGAGCCTTGCTCTCCCCCTCTGTCCTTTCCCCACCGTGGGCACCCCGTGCAGTCACTCCCAGCTTTCAGGACATGTCTCCCACGGAGGGACCCCAGCAGGACTGCTCAGTGCCCTGAGCCTGCTGGGGATAATTCCCCTGGGCTGTGCTGCTCTAGTCCAGGCTGTGCCCGCACTGCCAAACAGCAGAGAGGGCAGCTCAAGCCTCAGCAGGGCTCAGGCCCAGAGGCACAGCAATTACCTCCTGTGCCTGTGCCTGGCATGGCCTCCCTTCCTGGAGCTGAGGCTGGCATGCAACCACTGCTTCCTCCGGGAAATGCTTCTTTCTCCGCAGGCTCTCCTTTCACTTCTGGAGAATGGAAAAGAGACAGCTGGATCAGATGAAAACATTCCTGACTGGGAATGGGGAAGGGGACAATTTCAGGAGGCATCACCTGTGAAAGGAATGCATAAAGATCAGAAAACACCCAGGATTTTGGGACAACCCAAGGCTGCTTCCTTCCCCAAACAGCCCCAACATCTGATCTGCCTGGACACCAGGAAATTGCAGGGCATCTGAGGGTGGGCATGGCCTGTGGTGCATTTGGGGCTGTCTGCCAGCTGATGCCAAATGCCTTCCTGCAGAGGCTGGGCAGAAGCTGCAGCCAGGCCAGGCTGGGAAACAGCCCTGCAGGGCGTGAAAGCAGCAGCGGGGCAGCAAGGCTGCCATGGATCCCTTCCCGCTGTGCCGGGCACGGCGTGTCCAGATGTGCAGCCAAAGCCCCCGGCTGCCGAGTCCCAGGAGCAGCATGAGGGAAATGCACCCACCTTGTCTTCTCTGCAGACGTTCCTTCAGCATTTGCCACATGATTTCTAATGGGTCCTGGAATTTCCTGCCTGCCATGTCTTTGGTCTCTCCTGTCAGAGGACCTTAAGAGAAAGTAGTTCCATTTCCCAGGAATGGACCCCACAAAAGCAGGGCTCAGCCTGAGGGGTCATCAGGGACACACTACTCACCCCTGCCATGGGAGCTGGGCTTTTGTGTAGGAATCAGCAAAGCAGCTAGACAAGTCCTCCCTGCCGACACACCTGGAACACAAGAGCCACAGAAGCTTCTGTCACCTGATTCCTGCCAGGTTCACAACAATTATTCCTTGGTGGCACACTGAGAACATACCTGACTGTGGCTCAGATAGGACCAACACTTTATGCAGCCAAGCTAATGGAGAAGCCTTCCCAGACACCTCATCTAGAAGGGAGCAGAGATCAGACCCATTTCCATGGTGTGCTGGAGTCCCCTTCTGCCTCAGGGAACTGGGCACTGCAATGGGGTCGGGTAAGTTTGTGGGAGTCGGATGTGAATGGATAAGGCCAAAGCTGCACAGCAGCCTGGGGAGCTCTGGCCTGGCTCCTGGTCACACTCCAGACTCTTTTCAGGCCCTGTGAAACATCCTTGGATGTAGGAATGTAGGAGAGTGCCCCCTAATTACAGAGTGGCAAAGCTAACCTTTATCCCCCAAAAAAGGAAAGAAGCCCAGAAGTTTCTCCCAACGATCAGGTGACAAGCCACCTCAAAGGACCCCAGAGGCTTCAGTAAAAACTCTGGGTCACCTAACTGGATAGAAGCCAAAAAGTCCCGCCTGACCCATCAGGTAGAAAAGGGGAGGACAAAAGAACCAAAGGGCTTTTGTGAAGGTGTTTCTACCAGTGGCAGACTGCTGTACCTGCATCGGATTTTTCTTTTTGTTATTTTGCCTTTTATTAAACCTTTTTGTTTCTAACACTGCAGCAGAAGCCATCCTGCTCATTATTTGCCTCCAAAGGTAATAGCTGAGCTATCCTTGGGTGTGCTGGGTTCCCTTTTTGAAGGTTTATAACACCTGGCTCCAGAAAAAAGAACCCAGCATGTGGCACCCGGACAGTATTTCTCCTATTGAGGAAGATGGTCTAGGGATTTTTTGATTACCTCCATCAAAATAGGACATTTTTACTTGATATTTGCATGTTTTTGAGGGAGCAGGCCTGCACCTGAGTTTTTTGTCCCTTTAAAATAGAAAACTCAGAAGAAGGCATTTGAGATTGAGAGGGAATCTCGAATCAAAGCCTCATACTGGTGAAGAGGAGGCTGTAATTGGAGACGGGACTGGAGCAGCATCGCAGCCTCAGAGGACTCTGCTGCTCAGCTCAGCTGATTTGTCACTGTTGTGACCCAGGACCTGGGAAGAATTTCATACCAAGAAGGACAACTGGAAAACTCTGGTGAGTGCCACCATGGGAAATCGGTTGTCTTTAGCTGAGCAGGATTTTTTTTCATATTTCAATTATAAGTTAGAAATTCAAGATATTCAGTTTGACAACAAACAGCTTAAAAAGCTTGTAAAATGGGTCTTAACAGAGTTCCCAAACTCAGACATGTCTCAGAAACTCGATCCAGACTTCTGGGATTCGGTCGGACTGAAATTACATAACATGGAAAAGAATAAGAAGTCCAACTTAAAGCTGCATCCAATATTCAGGACGGTCTTAAAATTTGTAACAATGGAAAGTGCAAAGCAAGCAAAGAATGCACACAAGCAAGCAAAGATCAGGGACAGGGCAGAATGCAGGCAGCAACAGCAGGACCAGGAGGAGAGGAGAAAGAGGAGTTCTGAGGGGACCCAGAAGCCTTCCCTTATCCCAGTCGAGAACCAGAAACCCCGGAGGAGCGGCCGGGAGGTTTTTCCTGTGAGGTGCACAGCAGGTCCTGCACCGAGAGGGAGCTGGCAGCAGATCAGTTTTGCTGAGTTAAAAGAGATTTGCAGAGCCTCTCGTTTGTATGGTAGCGATTCTGCATATTTCAGAAGTCTTTTACAAGCCACCTTTACAGCAAATGTATTTACTCCACACAATTTAAAGCAGCTTTGCACATCCCTGCTGTCCCCAAGAGAATTTTCTCTGTGGGAACTGGCATGGAAAGGTTTGTTAAATGACCTTTTAGGAGGTTATGCAGGAACTCCAGCCACTGCAAATTTGACTATAGATCAGCTCAGGTGGAGGAGCTCATACAGATCCTCAAACACAAGCCCGAACTCTCAATAAACAAGTATTACAGGATATCAAAGAAGCAGCAAAAACAGCTTTGTTACAGGTTCCTGATGGCAACAAACCAGAACTAGATTTCACAGAAATAAAACACAGAATAGATGAGCCTTACATTAAGTTTTTGGGCCGTTTGAAAATAGCATTAGAAAAGCAAATTCCAATAGACGGAGCCAGACAAGAGTTATTAAAATGGCTCGCAATTTCTAATGCAAACCCGAGCTGCAAAAAAGTGTTAGGTGCATTGCCACAGGGTCCTGAGCCCACCCTGACCCAGCTCGTGGATGCTTGAACCGCCTGGGCACCCCTGAGCCTGCAGCAGCCATGCAGGCAGAGGTGCTGGCCAGTGCCATCACAGCAGCTCAGGAAAACACCCCAAAGCAGCAGGAAAAAGCAGCAGAAATGCAAACACAAGCCCTAGCAGAGGCTCTAAGAGCATTCAGAGGTGCAATTGAAAACCAGCAGACTCCAAGGGACACGTGCCATTCGTGTGGCCAGAGAGGTCATTTCAAAGGGGATGTCCTGGGGCCCGCAGAAGGCCACTGCCCAGAAACAGTGGATGCAGAGGTTTCTGTCACGTGCTAACAGCTGTCACCCAGCACAGGGCTGTCCGTGCCATCTGCCGGGAAACGTGCAGCCCGGCACGGGGCAGTGGCTGCCATGACACAGGAACCCTGCACCAGGGGCAGAGAGCACCACAGGCCACCAGGGTCAGAGCTGCAGCACGTCTGTGCAGGACTGCCGACCACAATGTCCCCAGGTGCCAGACTGGAGCTGTCCCCAGCCCAGCCAGTGGTGCTGACCAATGCCATTGCTCACACAGTGCCCACAGGACAGCTGGGGCCTGAACCACAACCACGTCAGTTCCTCATCGTGGGAGTGAGCAGATCCCATGCAGAAGGTTTTTATGTCATTCCAGCTGTGCTGTCTGTCACCTGTTCACAGGAAATTACAGCGTTAGCTTTGTGTCCAGACCCTCCATGCTTTTTACCCAAAGGACTGACCACAGCACAAGCTTTCCTCCTACCAGAGTCCCAGAACAGCACAGCTGCCATGGCCTGGACCAGGCTCATCAGCCGCGGGCGGCCTCAGCTCACCTGTGTGCTGCAGCCCCTCGGGCAGCCATCACCCTCAGTGGCCTGACAGATCCCGGAGCAGACGGCATCTGACACCGGAATGGCCACAGGACTGGGCCACGGTGCCTGCGCTGGATCAGCTGGCAGCTATTGGTGGTCACTGTGAGAGCTCTCGAAGCTCCCACTCAGGCACATTTGAGGGGCCTGAAGGTCGTGTTGCCACCACAAGACCATTCGTTGTAGGAGCTGATATTGTTCTTTGGGGCCGGGACATTTTGTCGCAACGGGGTGTGAGGTTAGAAACTGGATTTTAACAAAAGCTGTTGATGGACATAACACTTTAAAACTGACATGGACATCTAATACACCCATTTGGGTCAGCCAGTGGCCCTTACCCAAAGAGAAACTTGCTGCTTTAGAGCAGTTGGTACAGGAACAGTTAAACAAAGGTCACTTAACTCCAACTACTAGTCCCTGGAACACCCCAGTTTATGTAATCAAAAAGCCAAACAGTGGGAAGTGGAGGTTGTTGCAGGATCTCAGAAAAGTTAATGAAGTGATTCAAGAAATGGGTTCTTTACAACCAGGTTTACCCTCTCCTGTTATGATTCCAAAAGATTGGAAGTTAAGTGTTATTGATTTAAAAGACTGTTTTTTCAATATTCCCTTGCATCCAGATGATGCACCAAGATTTGCATTTTCCATCCCATCCATAAATCAGCGAGCACCCTTGAAAAGATATCATTGGCTTTCTCTACCAGAAGGAATGAGAAATTCCCCGAGTATATGCCAGTGGTATGTTGCAAAAATACTTTCCTCAGTTCGTGCACAATATCCAAATTCTCTCATATTACATTACATGGAAGATATTTTAGTAGCAGCCAAGGACCAAGCATCAATGCAGGAGACAACAGATCAGGTCATCTCAGCAGTGGAGAAAGCAGGACTCACTCTAGCAAAGGAAAAAATACAGACACTTCCTCCCTGGAAATATTTAGGATACAGGATGACAGAACAAACGGTAACCCCGCAGCCACTCCAGCTAAGGACAAATCCAAAGACATTGAATGAAGTGCAGCAGCTCGTGGGGACTCTGAACTGGCTTCGTCCACTACTAGGCCTTTCAAATCAGGACTTGGCTCCTCTGGCAGATTTGTTGAGAGGAGACACAGCCTTAAACTCACTGTGAGAATTCAACAAAGAAGCTCAAAATGCTTTGGACAAAGTGATGACAGCCATCCAGTCACGTCAGGCTCATCGGTATAATCCTAACCTGTCTTTTTTGTTTGCAGTTTTAGGAGAGAGTCCACAGCTTCATGGTTTGATATTCCAGTGGGATCTAGAGAAGAAGGACCATCTGATAATCTTAGAGTGGGTTTTCCTATCACGTCAATTGGGTAAAACTATAACAACTTTCCCTGAAATTATTTCACAATTGATTATCAAGGCTAGATCTTGAATGCTTTCCCTTGCAGGAAAAGATTTTGCAGAAATCTTCCTGCCTGTCACATCCATCTATTTAGAATGGCTAATTCAAAATTCAGAAGTCATGCAATTTGCTTTGGAAAATTTTGCAGGAAAAATTTCAGTCAATTGTCCCAAACATGAGCTATTAAGTTCATCTTTAAAATTAATTCATAAGCCTTTAAGAAGTAATGCACGCCTCGAGGCAATCACATTTTTTACAGACGGTTCTGGGAAGTCTAAAAGGTCTGTGATTGCTTGGCAAAATTCAGAGACAAAAAAATGGGAATCAGATATTGAGGAAGTAGATGGTTCTGCACAGATTACAGAGTTAGCAGCAGTTGTACGGGTCTTTTCAAAATTCACATTTCCTTTTAATTTAGTAACGGATTCAATTTACGTTGCAGGTGTGGTGGAAAGAGCAGAAGGATCTCTGCTGAAAGAAGCTTCTGATGATCAGTTATACGGTTTGCTTAAAAAGTTAATCCTACTTCTTTCCATTCAACAAGAACTTTACTTTGTAATGCACATTCGCTTACATTCTTCTCTTCCAGATTTTTTAGCAGAAGGCAATGCCATGGCTGATTTGTTAGCCGTGCCAATCCAGCACACACTTTTTAATGTTATTGAACTCTTCCCCTGTTGTTGTTGATTTAAGCTTCCACTCACCTTCCCTTCTTTTGGGTACCACTGTGCTTTTTCTTGATGTAATCCATTTAAAAATGTCTAGGGGACCTAAACTGATACTGTCCCATGGCCAAATTTCACTTAAGTGTGTCCCCCTGCACACTCAACAATGAATCAAATTAAATTCTTTTGTACCATATTGATAAAAAAGATTCTTTCTGTATATTTGTCCCTCTCTATCCCTTTGTCTTTTCAATTGCACTTCTTTCTCTTTGAATGTATCCTCTGAGTTGGTTTCACTTCCTTGTTCAAAGCATACCCATCTTTCTTTCACAGGGCACTCTCCTGACATCCTCTGGCTTGGGTTTGCAATATTTTTAGCCAGCCCATATAATTTATTTTCTTCTTTACAGGTTGTTAACTGGGAGTGATCGATGCATTTGGGATTCATGTCTGTGTGTACTCTGATGAGTACACGTACTGTATCTCCTCTATACAAGGGATAGTAACACTTCTCACAAGTGTTTCCTCCACTTCCTCCAAAGTGGGTGAGTAGTAGCATTGCTACCAGTGGGAGTCTGGTACGGGCTGGCCTCCTCACCTCTCGAACCACAGGGGTTTTCTCGGTGCCCAGAGAGTATTTCCTGGAGGTAATTCCCAATCCAGTCTTGCCTCCCACTTCTGGTTTTCCCTTCTTCTGGAGACATTCTGCCATGACCTTTATTGTACCGACTCCCTTTCTTCAATTTGGTCCCAATTAGGGTTGCAAGGAGAGTGCTCTATGGAACAGTACCAGAAACTGAGATCTTATTTTGATTGTCATTCTTAGCTGAACAAAACTTGACCTTGTACTATAACAAACATTAACAAGCTTTAAGGATTTAAGGATAACAATGTAGATGCTTCCTGTGGGGGGTTGTGTTCAGGGTTGCGCTTCTTTTGCTGTTTTCCTCAGGACCAATTTCAAGTCTTTATTGTCTCTGCTGCCTATAGTCCATTTGCTTGCCTCATTTGGGGGTTGTACTGGACCCTTCACTGGACTTGCATGTGTCCACCCCCGCTCCTTTGCTCTTCCTGCGGTGTTTGTTGTAAGCAGCACCTGGAAGGGGCCCTCAAAGCGAGCAGTGAGTGGAGAGGTTTTCCATGATTTAATCAATACCCGGTCTCCTGGGTTAATACTACGTATTTTACAGTTCAGTGGGGAAGTTTGGGGAAGGTGTCCCTTTTCCCTTAGTTCTTCCAGGGTTGCTGTTACTGTTTCTAAGTATTTTTGCATTGTCATGCCCCCTTCTAGATGTTCCCTGGTACTGTACAGGGTAAGCAAGAAAGGCAGCCCAAGCAGCATTTCATAAGGAGAGACCCCTAGATCTGTTCTGGCTCTTGTTCTTATTTGTAATAGGGCTAGATGTAAACATTTGACCCAGTTCTATTGGGTTTCTAAGACCAATTTTGTTAAGATATGCTTTAAGGTTTGATTCACCCTCTCGCCCTTCCCAGAACTCTGAGAGTGCCAAGGGGTGTGTAACTCCCACTTTATTCCCAGGGCCCTGATGACTTGTTGCAGAACACTGGATGTAAAGTGGGGCCACAGTCCAAATCAATAAGATTTACTAGCCCATATCTCAGAAGAATTTCTTCCAAGAGAACTTTTGTCACAGTTTGAGTTTCTTGTGGGGAACACTTCAACCCAGTGGGTTAGGTGGTTAACTATGACCAATAGGTGTTGCTACCCTGGGGCTGGAGTTAATTCAGTAAAATCAACCTGAATACTCTGGAAAGGTCTTATGGCTAATTTCCTCCCTCCTGGAGTTGTTTTTCACATTACCTTTTTGTTGACTTTTTGGCAGGTTAGACATTCTCCTGTGATGGATCTGGCCATTTCATATATTCCTGTCCCCATGCAATATTTCAGGAAATGATCATATATTCATTGTGTTCCCCAGTGAGTTAATTGGTATATCTCTTCCATCACTTTCCTGGTTATTATTCAGCTGAATATTTATCATCCATCTGGGGTCCAGCACTTTCCATCCCCTGTTTTTACTGCTCCCATTTGCTCTATTTCTTTTAGCTCCTTGTCCTTGAAAACTGGAACCCCCTCTTCCTTTATTTTCCCCTGGTCTTTTTTTACCCTTAGGACTATGACTGAGTCCAGCATTTCAAAGGCTGCTTTTTTGGCTGCCCGGTCTGCTAATTTGTTTCCTTGGATTTCAGGGGTATCCCCTTTTTAGTAGCCTTTAATATGGACTGTGGCAATTTCTTTTGGTCCTCTGAGGGATTCAAGTGCTTCCCTATCAGACTTTCATGTGCCAGATTTTTCCCCTTTGAGTTAAGGTATGCCCTCTCTGGCCAGATTTTTCCAAAGGTATGAGCTATCCCAAAGGCATATTGAGAATCCATGGAGATTGTCCCTATATCATCTAATAAATCAAAACCTCTCTTTAGGGCATATACCTCGCAGTTTGTGCAGAGCAATTTGAGGGTAATTTCCCTTTTTCTTTGTTTTCCTCTGCTTCAATAATGGCGTATCCTGATGCCCATTTTCCCATTACTGTTTGGGAGGATCCATCTATATACTGGATCCTTCCATATGGTAAGGGGTCTTCTTCTAGCTCTTCTCTTACATTTGTTTGCATCTCAATTAGCTCTATACAATTACGATCTAAATTTTCCATTTTTGGTTCCCCGGTTAAGAATTGAGCAGGGTTTCAACCTTTTGAGGTGACAGTCTCTAGATTCTTGACATTCATCAGGGTTATTTCATACCTCAGGATTCAGCTGTGTGTTAGCCACTGAGGAGTTTTTGGCTTAACACTGTCCTCAAATAATGGGATGTGTGTACTGAAATCCTTCCATTTAATGTAGGATTTGGAGTGTCTTCTAATAAGGTAGCTGTGGCTGCCACAGCTTGAATAGAGGCTGGCCACCCTCTTGCAACCACATCCAATAATTTTGACAGATAAGCCACCAGCTTCCTGCTTCCCCCCCAGCCTTGGGTTATCACTCCATATGCTATCCATTCATTAACATTAACAAACAGATCAAATGGTTTTCTTCAATTAGGCAGACTCAAAACTGGGGTTTTCGTCAATCGAGCCTTTAAGTCTTGGAACCGTTCGGTATCCTCCAGAGTCCAGACTACAGGTTCTGTGCTTGTTAATTTTTCATACAAAAATTTTACAGCTTGAGTATACTGATCAATCCATAATATACAAGAGCCCATTAGACCTATTATCTTTCTTAGTAAAAGTTAGTAATTTCTCCACCTTCACTTTGTGGGAAATTGTGGGGGCAAAAAAGTTCCAAGCAAAACAGGGCTCAGCTCAACTACAGCCCTCAGGTTTTGCATAGAGGATCTATTTAAAAAGCAGTGAAACATCATCCCAGCTGTAACTTTCTGTTGTTAAGGGATGCTTCAAAAAAAACATGCAGAGTGTACTTCAAAGTGGTCCTTAGATGAAAAATTACCCCATTTTGGAGCAAGCTTTAGATACTACAACGATGAATTTAATAACCTATCCTTTACTAGTCAAAACAAGAATTTGTTATCAAGATTCCTGCACAATTACCTTGGTTTACAAAATTCAAGATCCTTTATGCTTCCGTGCACCATCACTGACAACATCCAGACAATAAAAACCATGTTCCCAACTCCCCAGTGGCTGGTTTTTCATGTGAACCATAAATAAAGATTATTAAAAGGGAAAAAATCATTGAAGAGGATATATATTTAGAGAAACCTGCAGGAAAATAGGGGCAATATCAATTGTTTTGACTACAAAATCCACTAAATTATACACATTGTATACAAACATGGAGAGAGATATTAAATAAAAAGAAATTTTAATAAAAAGCACAGCTTATTGTTGGTTCTCTTTTTCCAAAGAAAGGTTCACTTCTTGAAAGCTGTGAGAGACATGTGATTTCTTACCCATTTATAGGGCTAGCTTTGAATTTTTATGTGTTAGACAGTAACTCTTCTGTAACTTTCACACACACGGAAAAAAATATATTTAGTTCCCCAAAACAACGACTTCAAACAAGTTTGCAACCACTCAATACATTCCACACAAAGTGCACACATGGTCAGACTTCCATTTCTCTACAGTTCTGGCCCAGATCAAAAAAAAAAGCAAAACATGCACTGAAATCTGTCAAAGTTTCATCCGAGTTGAAGTACAATTGTGCCGAGTTGCTGTCCGAGGTTTTTTTCTCTACTCCCCCGGGCGGGGGAGGAGGCTGCACCGGCCGAGCTGTGGCACAGCAACTGACAGCCGGGGGGGCACTGCCCAGATGCGCCGGGGGCGTCCGGGCAGCGCCTCAGCAGGAGGCAGCAGTGATCAGCAAGAAGGCGAAGTAGAAAAGAGGGACCCGAATCAGGGCAAAGTCCAGAGTGCTTTAATGTCTCCAGGGAACGCCAGCCGAGTCGGGACCACGAGGCAGGGGTACAGCTGATTAGAAAGGGACGGAACATAGAACATTTCAACCAATGAGAGAGAACTTGGGAGGGAACAAACTCGTGACAAATATGCCGGCTCGCCAATAGGGAATGCGACAGGGAGGGACCCTTGTTCCCGATCCAGTCACCCACCGAGGAGGGAAGAACTTTCTGGAAATAGGGAAGGGGACAGTGGCTGATGGACAGGAACTCAGGGAGGGATTGACAGAGGGTAACCAGGGGAACAGGGGTGGAGACAAAAAACTGACACTCTCAAAAGGAGGGGTTGCCAGGGCGGGTTGGGGGGGGGGGAACCCTAGGACCGAACCGTTATAACTTTAGGGGGAAACGGAAGAAACCAAATGAACCCTGCACCACAACACAATTGCAATAGTCATCAGATATTTAAAGATATTTAAAAGTCATATGCAGTACACAGTTACTTCTTAATTATTTTGTGGAAGATTGCTGATATATTCACTTGATCTTATTTAAGTTAATCCAAATTCCAGTGCACTGATTGTATGCTATAATGTGTATCATTGAAAATATTTCTGAAAAACCTCTGAATTAAAAACAATTTCATCTGGTTTTAAAATGCTTTCACAAAAATGTACACCATGTCCTTGGCTAACAACAACAGTTAAAAGGCATAAAGAAACTGATAACTTTTTTATTATCTATGTGCCCATGAAACAAAAGTGCAGGACATCTGGAACAAGCTGGATACTATCTGAACCTGGGGTTTGGATAAACCCCTCATAGCAAGTGAAGGCACATGAAAACCATGGACCTAAAGACATACCATACTCTGAAATTTTCCAAAATGTTGACGTTGAGAGCTGCATTACAGCCACATACACTGCTTAAAATTCAACAGTCTATGATAAAAAGATGACTTTACACTAAGAAAATTTACTCTTCATGGTAAAACCACAAGTGTTTAATTCCTTAAAATTTACTCTTCATGACAAAACCACAAGTGTTTCATTGACCATATTCTTTGGCTGTGGGTACTTGTCCTTTACCTCTCCTAAAGTTTGTCCCAGCTACCTTCCACAAACTACTACCCCATCATCCCCACCACACAGAGGCAGCCCAGTTGCCCACTGCTAAATAGATATTTATACATAGACAACACGAGGAGAAAGGCCAGTCCACATGCTGTGGTTCTTGTTTCAATGTGAAGTTTAATATGATGATGGTTTCCATTTTTAGAGGGCAATTTTCTGAACTGATAGGGAGATCTGAATCATCTGTAAATAACAGTGTCTTCAGCTTGGCATCAGCTCTCTTCTCTGCAGCACTAACCTTTGTTCTTGTCCTAATGACTTCTCAGCCATAGTTTTCCCCAGACTCTAATAATGCTAAATTTAGATCACAACAGATATTTTTTATTATATTCTCTGGCATCTTTGCACTACAACCATTGCCTTACATTAGCTGCACTTTTTTAGCTCCACTGCTTTTACTCCCATAGCTCTTTTTCCAAGAGTGCTCTAACAACTAATTATGTGAGCTAACAGATAAGAAAAAAGTACTTATTTTTTTCAGACCCTCATGTGAATATAATCATATTGTTAAGTAGATTTTACCTACTTTCATCCACATATTTATTTTGAAAAGTAACTGAAATGGGATAGTTTAGTCTTCATTATCATACAGGATCAAAAACTTAAATACAGCAGATTTTTATTTTAGACTGGAAAATAAAATTTAAAAAAAGGCAAAAAACCCAGCAACAACAACCCAACATGGGAATAAGAAAACACTGGAAATCAAAAATACTCCATAGGCAAATGTAGTGAACCTTAGGAGTTTTTGACACATATTAAATTGTTAAAAAAAATTAAAAAAAGCTTGACCAAAACATTGTTTCCAATTTGTGGAATTAAGTCAGATGCAAAGAGCACTGAAGTCAAAGCTTCTTTTTGACATACTTCAAGGGGCTCTGAATTAGACTGTAAGTAATAACCTGCTTCAACTTTAGTTTCATGTTATTTTGTACATTTAAGCTATTCAACATCCACAATTCTTTGATAATGACAGTTACGCTTTCTTAGGAATGACTGATTTTTAGTCGACATCTGTGTTCCTTCCTAAACCTACCACAGTAAAAGAACTACTTTTCAGCTTGGTCTAATTGGACAATTTTTTTGAGAAAATTATGTAACACAGGCCCAGCATGGAATTCTTTTAACATGAGAGGCCTAAAAATAAGCAAAGTCTTCAGATTTTACAAGGTCCCCTGGGTGCTGTGGTGGGGGGAACAATCATCACTGATGACCTGTAGTAAGACCTGAGCCTACTCAAGCCCATAAACCTGTTGATGGACCTGTTCCCATTTCTCCTCTTCCCACCGCAGCCATGCCTGACATGGACAAAGTCCCAGCCAGCACCCACAAGGACACCGTCCCCAAGTGAGGGGAGTGGGGCACGCAGAACTCACCGATTGTGAGGTCACGGGCACATCTCCAGGGAGGCCTGAGGTATAACCGTTGCTGTACATCAACATTGCACTCAGAGCTGAGGACAGGATCCCGAGAGGGAGCTTGCCCAAGGCTGCTGAGCGAGTTTTGGTGTCTCTGAGGCATCTCTCTTCACTCAAGGAAGGATTGGAAGGCTTTGTCAGGAGGAGAAAGGCCGGCAGTGCTGTGGCACAGACCATCCAGGCATTCCTCCATACCCACAATGGTGCAGCAGAACGCTGCTAAGAAGCGTCCCCCTGGCAAGGAGCGAGGTGAGAGCCAAGTCTCCCTCCCCACAGATGGCAGAGGGGGAGCGGCCAAGAGCAGCAGAAAGGGGAAACAGGAGATCCACAGAATCACCCCAGAGTAGAGGCCCTCCTCTCATGGGCCAGAGGAGCCAGGCTGGGCTGTGGGCACCGGCACTTCCCCTGCCCTTTAGCCAGCCAGCAGGGCCTTGGGGACAATGCTGCAGGGACATTTCCTGAGCTCTACAAGGTGCTCACTCCCCCTGCCCTCTCTCTCTCTCCCCAATGCACACCGTGTCACCGGGCAGAGGCAGACGCAGAGAGCGGCAGCTGCCTCTCCGGACATGCCAGGCCGGACCAGGCTCGTCGCCGTTCATGGAGACAGCAAGCACAAGACTCGGGCAGCCAGAAAGGAAAACGCATCCGGCTCAACCGCGTGCCACTGCTGCGTGCTGAGACCAGCAGCCCCAGCACCGCCCCTCAGGCGGTGTCAGGGCAGTCCCAGGCCGTGGGGCTGGTCACCAGCAGCAGCTTGCCCTGCCGAAAGCAGGGCCTGAAGCGAGGCCACCCACGGGGAGACACGGAGCCTCAGGCACCCAAGAGCCCACTGGCAAAGCGCCGCAGGTTGGAGGATGGTCCAGCCCCTCAGGAGGTGTCAGGGTGGTCCCAGGCCGTGGGGCTGGTCACCAGCAGCAGCTTGCCCTGCCGAAAGCAGGGCCTGAAGCGAGGCCACCCACGGGGAGACACGGAGCCTCAGGCACCCAAGAGCCCACTGGCAAAGCGCCGCAGGTTGGAGGATGGTCCAGCCCAGAGTGCTGGTACCACCAGCCAGGTGGCATTGAGGCTGTCCCAGGAATCTCAGTCATCCAGGAAACAAACAGCCCCATACATACCCCCCTGGATCTTGCCCCGCTCCCAATCCGGGCCAATTCGTGTGAGGCACGTCTTGCGGCGGCAGCTGCGAGATAAAAAGCCCTACAGTCGGCCGGAAAACCAGGGCAGGACCAGACGAGCACCCACCCCTGTTGTTTGGCCCCCTCATCCCTCAAAATAAAGTTTTCTGGTTTGTTTGTTTGAACTGGGAGATGCCACATTCTTTTTTCCAGTCGTCTGCAGCTGATCTCCAAATAGGGGCCCCAAGCTCAGTGGGACAAGTGTGTGCCTTCAAGGACTCACCTGTCCCATGGCAACACCCAGCATCACCACGTTCCATGGCAACACCCAGTGTCACCATGTCCCCTGGTCTGGAGATACCAGCCCTGCTTCTGCCAGGGAAAAAACAGAACTGTGCAAAAGGAGCACGGGGATTTTGCAAGCATTCCTGGCTGAGGCAGCCTCAGTGGGAGGGCACAGCTCTGCCTGCTGCAGGTGCCCAGGAGGGAAAATCATGGATGCAGTAGGATTATTCCCCTCCCAACCCAGCCCAGGCACAGTTCAATCTACCACTGCTGCCACTGGGGTTGCACGTACCAGCCTGGAGAGTAACTGGAATAAGAGAGAGTAACTTCCCAGCATCAGTGCAGCTGATGCTGGGAAGGTAAAACTAAAGCCAGTCCCGCCCCCAGTAAAAATACACTGCACCTGAAAAAAAATAGCCAGCACCCTCCTGTTCTCTGCAAATGGGACCAAAAATTTCAAAAGCATTAAAAAAATTAACCAGGCTTTGGAGCAGTTACAGGTCAGACTACATGAGGCTGGAAAAGATTGTACAGGTGACAGTTCTCAGAGGAAAATTAGCAGGAAATCCCTTCTTTCTGCTATTAAAATCTCAGGCTGTTGCCATGAGACACTCAAGCCACAAGAAAAGTACTTCAGCACCAGCATCCAACTGAGCACCTGTTTGATCCACTTCAGTGGAAAGCCATCACTTTGCTAGCAGAATTCCTCCTCTGGGTTACACACAACATATTTTTTTCTATCTGGGAGTGCCACTGGATTTTTTTACCTAGCATTTAATATTAAATTGTGGAAGTATTTTAAATTAAAAGGGAATGAAAAGATGGACCCACGAGATGGGACAGGAGGAAGCCGGGCAGCCCTTTAAAGAGGGAGATGCTAAGCTGTACATCCAGGAGAGCTCCTCTGAGCACAGAGCAGCCACAGAGCACACCTGACCACAACATTTCTAGTTCACCTGTGTCCTTATAAATGGGAAAAGAACAAAACAGTGGCAGGAAAGGAGGCAGAAGTCAACTGTGAAAGTTTCATTCACAACACATGATTCTCTGCAAGAAGCACTGGAGAAGTGCATGGGGTAAGAGTTCTGCAAGTGCCAGGCTCTTCTGCAGCAGAAAAGGTCTAAAAAAATCAAAATTCTAGCAAGCAAAATAAATCCATCCTTTAGGGCTTGTAAATACTCCGATGAATCTCAGTTACTTTGGGACAAAAACAAACACAGGGCAAACTTTCCCAAGTATGGTTTCATGACAAAATTCCCATTTGTCTGCTCCTGTTTGTCGGAGAAGACAAGGTTACAAGCTGCCCAGCTCAAGAAGGAAAGGAGGATCTACACTTCCCTGTCATATTTTCCTACTGACAAAGGATTTAAGACAGAGAATTTGGGTAAATGGAAGGATAAGACTGGAGTACGGATGAAGTTTCACATCTAAGATACTTCATTTGCTAAAATAGAAGCACTTTTGTTGTACATGGATCTCCTTGCTAAACCTCTTTGTCTTCAAACTCCCTTCCTCCATGGCAGAACTGAGCAAGCTCCATGTGTCAGAGCTTCGAGTTAAAAGCTCTATGATGAGTTAGTTTTAATGGATCCATTTCCAGTCCGTGGGGTTGCTGTCATGAGGAGCTCAGGTGGCTTTTTGTTGAGATCAAAATCAATGAGCCATTTGTCCCAGCTCCACCTGTCCTGAGGCAGCACTGGCTCCACTGTGCCATTTCTAATGAAAATTGAACCTCCTAAAGAAGCCAGGCCAAAATCACAAGAGAGTAGTCACAAAAATTAATTTCGGCAGTTTACTGGGTATTGATCTAACAGCTACCACCTTCCCAAAGTCCAGGCAACAGTTAACAAGGCTCTTTGCTCTGTAAACGGCCTTTCAATTGGTAGTGTTTCATACCCATGCAGAAAAACAAAAAGCCACTTCCACTGTAGAAACATGAGCTGCAGCTATGCAGTAAGTTGTGCTCAGTAGCTGACCTGCTGCTTTAGTTTTGGGGCAGGAGATACTGCCATAAAATTTCACAAGGAAACTATCAAGTATCTAAACTATGCAGCATTATGTTATTTTCTACCTCCAGTATTGCCAGCACATAGCTTAAGGAAGACAGGTATTTACCAGCCACCATAGATGAAAAAATTAGAATGAAAAATGGCTTTTAAGGAAATCAGAGTGATGGCCACCAGTCATTTTCCAGCTTTGCAGGATTTTGGTTCACAGTCAATCTAAACAAGCCTGCATATGTCTAGCAAGAAGGAAATCACAGAAACATTTCATAGATTGTAGCAGTTTGTTTGGGGGGGGGGGGGGGGTTCCCCGGGGAGTCCCCGGAGGGCCCCCTGGGCTGTGAGTTCGCTGGCAGCAGCAGGCACGCAAGGAGACTCCACACGGCTTCTGAGGGTGCTGATTAGATGAGGGTTTATTGGGGGTCCCAGCCCCGGGAGTAACATGGTTTCAGAGGGAGAAGGGGGAAAGGCAAAAGGAAGGGGGAGAGAGGGCGAGCCTAGGGGAGAGATGGGCCATGAGAGAATCTGGTCTTCCTCGCACAGCTTAAGAGGGAAATTCAAAGTGGGCACGAAATAAGATTTGGGCCAATGGGATTGCAGATTCATGGGACTTCAGGGGAGGAACACAGGTTGGAATAAATCATACATTTTTGAGGGGTACATTTTCAAGATAGAGCATACCATTTGAATGAAATGCAACACCACAATAGATTAATATGATAGATGATAGATAGATAGATAGATAGATAGATAGATAGATAGATAGATAGATAGATAGATTGACAAGGAAAATAGAGACATATGGATGCACTTGCCTGTATAACTTTGTATAGAAAAGGATGGGGAAGTGAGAGGTTATTCTTTTCCACACATGGGAAACTGTCTTTTTCCCAGAAAAATCAGCTTCCTTCTTCAGTGACCACCAGGGTATCTGAAGACCCCACCAAGAAGGCCCTGTGATGCCATTGGCCTGTGCATCCAGCAAGTCAAGAAAGTAAGGCCTGCCTCTTAATACTACAGTGGTGTTAAAGAGGTTTATTCTCGGTTTTTGGTACCAAGAGGAACAAACTGAAGCCACTTGCCATAAAATGCCTGCACAAGCACCAGTGCAAATCACAGCCAAAGGAAGGATGAAGCCAAGGTGTCCCACAACCACAGCCCAAGCGGCCAGAGATCCTCCTTCAACCCTGGCTGCATTGAAGCCCCACTGACTGCCAAGAAGAAAAGCACCCTACTGAGAGCAAGCAAACTTAACCCTCTGGCAGGACACAAATTCAGAGGGAAAAAAAATTTAAAATCCCCACACCACCAGACACACTTCCCAGTGAGAAGGGTTGGAATACTCTGCCCCTCAGCACTTCCCCGGCAGGCAGGTTCACAAAGGTGCTGGGAGCTAAGCTGTGCCCTGTGAGGGAACAGAGCCAGCCTCCCTTCAGTGGGAGAAGGCGCGGCCTCAGCTGTAGCCCCGGGTGCCTGCGGTGGCCCAGGGCACGGCCATAGCTGTCAATGTGTTGGGCTGCAGCACAGGGCAGGCCGGAGCTCAGCAGCCTCAGCAGAGCCCAGGGCCGCGGCCCTTCCCTGCCGGGGCCCGAGCCTGGCCCGGCCCGGCCCGGCCTGAGCAGCCCGGACTGGCCCAGGGGATGGGCTGCGCCCGCCCGCTGTGCCCACAGGCTGGGCCCAAGCCTTTGCAAGAGACTTTCTCCCAGCTTGGCAAAACCTCGGCCAAGTGTCCCTGTGCTGTGCTGAGAAGAGTAAAAACCCTCTCAAATTTAACCCTGCTGCCCAACACATGAGGGATCCCTGCACCCCTTAGGAGAGGCCATCAATACTCCTTTGTGCCTCATGAGGGATCCCTGCACCCCTCAGCAGGGACACCAAAATATCCCTTTGAGCCTCTTCAGGTCCAGGCCCAGATGATGCCACGGAAGGAAATGTGCCCTCAGCCCAGGGACGCTCAGCATGGGCTCCCCCATCCCCTCGGGGCCCCGCCGCTGGGCACAGCAGCCCCTGCCTGGCTCCTGCCGGCCCACACCGTGGGCATCCACGGCTGCTCCTGGGCATGGAGCTCAGTGAGTGCTGGTGCCGGGTGGGCTTTGTTAGTGCTACCAACCGGACATAGCTGTGAAAACTCTAATTCTTTATTTAAACATAAAATGTGGGACAAGCCCTGCCCTGCCAGGCAAGGGCTGCCCACCTTCAGTCCTGGCTGGGGAACAGGACCAGGGGGCTCAGGGGCAGAGGGTCTTGTTGAGGAGGGGTGGGTTTTGGGACGGCCGCATGGCGGGGATGCAGCCACGGCAGGGCAGATAGGGGCAGAAGGGAAGAGCTGGGATAAACTGCCAGGTTGTCATTGCCTCTGTTTTTAGGTTTGTCTTCTGAAGATACACGCGAGCACCTGTGAATAGAGGGGTGGCTGAGGCCCCAGCTGCCAGTGGCACACAGGGACCCTCGTGCACAGCAGGGCCCAGAGCTGGCAAGGCTCCCCAGCACGGCTGGAGCTGCTGGCACAGCTGGGCCCAGCTGGACAGCTGCCCCTCAAGGCCCCGGCCAGCAGGGCACGGCTCTGGGCAGGGTCCCTGGCCAGGAGCGGGCCCCAGAGCGCCACTGCCTTTCAAGGGCAACCTCGGCCCTGCTCTTTCTCCTCCCCACCTCCCTCTGCCTCTGCCCCGTGCCCCTGGGGCTGCTCTTGGCCAGCCAGCCTCAGTGGGAGCCAGCTCTGGCTGCAGCCCCAGCGGGGCCCTCAGGACAAGGCCCAGCAATTGAGAGGCCAATGGAAGCACTGGGCAGCAGCAGAACCCTCAGGAGAGTTATTTGGACTATCATGGACTGGCCACAACTCCACTGCAGCCTCAATGGGAATGTTCCCTGTCCATGTTAGACTTTCAAAAGAAGCTGTTGGAGGGGGAGAGCACAAAACACTCACTGTTTTCTGTTCCAAGAATACCAGATTCCAATGCAGAACAATATGAAGACAAGCTCCAAATAAAGCACGCCTGCCAGAAACCCTAGCCAGCAGCCTGTTCACTGACAGAAACCACTTCTGAGGCCATCCTGGGCATTGGGAACAGGTCTTGTGGTGCCAGCTGCATCTGTAGGAGCAATGGGAAGCGTGAGCCCGTGCTGTGCTGCACTGCTGAGCTGGCAGCACGGTGAATATGGGCAGGACGTTCTCTGTTTCCCCCAGAGCTGGGGCCTGCAGGCACCTTGCCGGCCCTTGGCACAGGCTGTGCCAGCCAACAAAGCCCAACAGGCCGGGAGGAGATCCCGGGGCAGCGCAGCTGCTTGGGCAGTGGCTGCTGCCAGGGACACGGGCCAAAGCCATCCCTGAGCAGCCACTGCCAGCCCTGGCACTCCCTGCCCCGTGACAGCTCCCCCAGCCCCAGGGGACAGGCTCAGGCCCTGTCAGGAGCCAGCGCAGCCCCTGCCCAGTCAGGAGCCAGGGCTGGCTCTGGCCCTGGGCTGGTGGCAGGGCTCCCGCTCGGGGCTGCTCCTGTGCCTTGGGCCTCTGGGCACTCAGGGCCAGCTCCGCAGCAGCTGCAGCGCCAGGGACGTTGCTGCACCAGTCCCGTTTCCCCGGGGCTCTGAACCAGCTCCAGAGGCCTGGAAGCCGAGGCGCCTCCAGCTTTGGCTGCTGCCGGGCCGGGCAAGGGCAGGCCCTGGGGGAAGAGCTGCTGCCACACAGCCCCGGCCAGGCCTGAGCCCGGCACAGCAATTACCTGCTGTGCCTGTGCCCATGTCTGGCATCGCCTTCCTTCCTGCAGCTAGCGCTGCCAGTGAGCCACTGCTTCTCCCTGAGTGTTCCTCCTCCTGCAGAGCCTTTTGGTCCATCACTTGAAAAAGGAAAAAAGGGACAACTGGATCAAATGGAAACATTCCCCACTGGGGAAGTGGCATCTTCATCAGGAAATGCTTGTCAAAGTCACAGATAAAGACCAGGAAAAATCCCAGGTAATTTGGGCTAGGCCAGTGCACTCCCATGAGCAAACAGCTACACCGCCTGATTTCTCAGAGACTGGGAAATGGCAGGGGATCTCAGGCCCACAGTACAGTTGGGGCACCCTATCAGCTAATGCCAAATTCCATCCTGCAGAGGCTGGGGAGGAATTGCAGCCAGGCCAGGCTGGGAAACAGCCCTGCAGGGTGTGAAAGCAGCAGCGGGGCAGCGAGGCTGCCATGGATCCCTTCCTGCTGTGCCGGGCACGGCGTGTCCAGATGTGCAGCCAAAGCCCCCGGCTGCTGAGTCCCAGGGGAAGCATGAGGGAAATGCACCCACCTTGTCCTCCGGGTGCTTCCTTCTGTGTTTCTCTCAGGAATTCATCTGCCTCATGAGACATTTTGGCTGCAGTATCTTGGGTCTTCCCTTTTGGAGGACCTTAAGAGAAAGAGTTCCATTTCCCAGGAATGGGTCCCGCAAAAGCAGGGCTCAGCCTGTGGTGTCAGCAGGGACACACTACTCACCCCTGCCATGGGAGCTGGGTTGGGGCCAAGCATCCAGCCCTGGAGCTGGAGAAGTCCTCCCTGCAGACACACCTGTAACTCAACAGCCACAGAAGCTTCTGCCATCTCTGCTGATCTGCACGGGCACCACTGAGCCGCAGGAGCGGTGAGGGGATCGCGCAAGGCGAGGGCACACACGTGCATGGTTCTGTGCTGGCACCTGCAGCGCTGCCTCCCTGGCCCAGCTTTGGGCTCTGAGCTGGCAGCTCTCCCAGGGGAAAGGCCTTGACCTACCCTCAGCATCTCCCAGAGCCTCAGTCCTGGATGTGGGGCCTTCACCGGCAGGTTCAGCTGCAAAGAAAGGCAGGACAGAAGAGCTCCTGTGGCACTGCAGGAGATCCTCAGGCTGCCCACAAGGCTCAGCCCTGGGGCACAGCCCTGGGCCCGGCCCCTTCCCTCTCTGCTCTTCTCTTTGACTGCACAGAGCACACGGAAGGACACACTGGCACAGCACACGGGAGGAGGACTGAAAGATCAATGCTCCTTCGTCCCACTGACAGCGATCCTGAGGGATCCCTCAGGGATCCAGAAGGGAGAAGGGAAAGATTCTCAGAATCCTTCAGCCTTTACATAATGTTAAAGGAAATGGTTTATAAATGAGCTTTTGTTGCATTGATCCTGATTATTCACTCAGGAAGGGCAGAATGAAAACTTGCCTCCAGCATCCTCCAGGAACTTCAAACCATCCTTCATCAGGACTTCCTGAAAACCCATGTCACGATTCCAGTCTAAAAGGGAGCAGAGATCAGAACCGTATCTGCGGCATGCTGGGATGCCCGAATGCTACATGGAAAAGGGCACTGGAAGGGGGTCGTGTAAGGCTATGGGACCCAGATGGGAATGGACATGGCCAAAGCTGCACAGGGGCCTGGGGAGCTCTGGGCTGGCTCCTGATCACTCTCCACACTCTTTCCCTGCCCTCAGCAACATCCCTGGGAGGGGTGGCTGGAGTAGCCCAGGGCCCTGGGGCTCTCTCCCTCAAACTTACAGAATACCCTCCCTAAAGCCCTAGGGAAAACTGCAGCAGGCAGTGCCACAGCTGTCCCTCCCTCCTACACTCCCTCCTGCCCTCCTTCTGCTGGGACAGCTCCCACATCCCAAGGGCAAACAGCCAGGCCCTCTCAGGACACACTGGAGCCTTGCTCTCCCCCTCTGTCCTTTCCCCATCGTGGGCACCCCGTGCAGTCACTGCCAGGTTTCAGGACATGTCTCCCATGGAGGAACCCCAGCAGGACTGCTCAGGACCCGAGTGCCTTGAGCCTGCTCGGGATAATTCCCCTGGGCTGTGCCGCTCTAGTCCAGGCTGTGCCCGCACTGCCAAGCAGCAGAGAGGGCAGCTCAAGCCTCAGCAGGGCTCAGGCCCAGAGGCACAGCAATTACCTCCTGTGCCTGTGCCTGGCATGGCCTCCCTTCCTGTAGCAGAGGCTGGCACGGAACCACTGCTTCCTCCGGGAAATGCTTCCTTCTGCACAGGCTCTCCGTTCATTTCTGGAAAATGGAAAAGAGACACCTGGATCAGATGAAAACATTCCTGACTGGGAATGGGGAAGGTGAGGCATCACTTATGAAAGGAATGGATAAGGATCAGAAAACACCCAGGATTTTGGGACAACCCAAGGCTGCTTCCTTCCCCAAACAGCCCCAACATCTGATCTGCCTGGACACCAGGAAATTGCAGGGCATCTGAGGGTGGGCATGGCCTGTGGTGCATTTGGGGCTGTCTGCCAGCTGATGCCAAATGCCTTCCTGCAGAGGCTGGGCAGAAGCTGCAGCCAGGCCAGGCTGGCAAACAGCCCTGCAGGGCGTGAAAGCAGCAGCGGGGCAGCGAGGCTGCCATGGATCCCTTCCTGCTGTGCCGGGCACGGCGCGTCCAGATGTGCAGCCAAAGCCCCCGGCTGCTGAGTCCCAGGAGCAGCATGAGGGAAATGCACCCACCTTGTCTTCTCTGCAGACATTCCTTCAGCATTTGCCACATGATTTCTAATGCGTCCTGGAATTTCCTGCCTGCCATGTCTTTGGTCTCTCCTGTCAGAGGACCTTAAGAGAAAGTAGTTCCATTTCCCAGCAATGGACCTCCCAAAAGCACGGCTCAGCCTTTGGGGGCAGCAGGGACACACTACTCACCCCTGTGATGGGAGCTGGGCTTTTGTGCAGCATCCAAGGTAGGAGTTGGTGAGGTCGTCCCTGCAGACACGCCTGTAACACAACACCCACAGAAGCTTCTGTCACCTGGTTCTTACCAGTCAGTCAAACATTACGCCTTGGTGGGCCAGTGAGAACATACCTGCAGAATGCTCAGAGGGCTTCACAACTTCAGAGCGCCAGGCTAATGGAGAATCCTTCCCAGCATCCCAGTCTGGAAGCAAACCAAGATGAGAACTGTTTCCATTGTGTGCCAGGGCTGGCTCTGGCCCTGGGCTGGCGGCAGGGCTCCCGCTCGGGGCTGCTCCTGTGCCTTGGGCCTCTGGGCACTCAGGGCCAGCTCCGCAGCAGCTGCAGCGCCAGGGACGTTGCTGCACCAGTCCCGTTTCCCCGGGGCTCTGAACCAGCTCCAGAGGCCTGGAAGCCGAGGCGCCTCCAGCTTTGGCTGCTGCCGGGCCGGGCAAGGGCAGGCCCTGGGGGAAGAGCTGCAGCCACACAGCCCCGGCCAGGGCTGAGCCTGGCACAGCAATTACCTGCTGTGCCTGTGCCCGTGTCTGGCTTTGCCTTCTTTCCGGCAGCAGGGGCTGGCACCGAAGATGGAGTACATCCTTCAAGAAATGCCACCTTCCACTGAAGCACTATGTCCATCTCTTGACAAAGGAAGGGAGACAGCTGCATCAGATGGGGCTGTTCCCCACTTGGGTGGTGGCATCAGAGGTAATATTTGTTAAATTTATGGAGCAGGAAAATGGCCAGGTTACAGTGGCATGATGAGAGCACTTCCACCTCCAAACAGCCACCCTTTTCCTAATCTGCAGGGCTGGATATAGTGGGGGATCTCAGGGTGTGTTACTGTTTGGGCATGGCCTGTCAGCTGATGCCAAATAACTTCCTACAGAAGCTGGGCAGAAGCTGCAGCCAGGCCAGGCTGGGAAGCAGCCCTGCAGGGCGTGAAAGCAGCAGCGGGGCAGCGAGGCTGCCATGGATCCCTTCCTGCTGTGCCGGGCACGGCGTGTCCAGATGTGCAGCCAAAGCCCCCGGCTGCTGAGTCCCAGGGGAAGCATGAGGGAAATGCACCCACCTTCTCTTGTCTACAGGGGTTCCTTCAGCTCTTGCCTCATCTGTTTGGATGGTTCCAGGGATATCTTATCTGTTATATCTTGGATTTTCCCTGTTGGAGTACCTTAGAGAAAAATATTTCCATTTGCCAGGAATGGATCCCAGAAAAGCAGGGCTCAGCCTGTGGGGTCAGCAGGGACACACTACTCACCCCTGAGATGGGAGCTGGGCTTGAGTGCAGCATCCAAGGTAGCAGCTGGAGAAGCTGGAGAAGTCTTCCCTCTAGACACATCTGTAACACAACAGCCACAGAAGCTTCTGTCACCTGGTGCCTGCCCGCTTGTCTACAATTCTTCCTTGGTGGCACACTGAGAACATACCTGCAGGAGGCTCCAAGGGCTTCAAAACTTTATTCATCCAAGCTGATGGAGAAGCCTTCCCAGCACCCTCATCTAAAATGCAGCACAGATGAGAACATTTTCCAGGGTGTGCTGGGATCTCTTTCTGCCACAGGGAACTGGGCACTGCCAGGGAGTCGGGTAAGGCCATGGCAGCCAGATGTGAATAGACATGGCCAAAGCTGCCCAGGGGCCTGGGGAGCTCTGGGCTGGCTCCTGGTCACTCTCCACACTATTTCCCTGCCCTCAGCAACATCCCTGGGAGGGGTGGCTGCAGCAGTGCAGGGACCTGGAACTCTCCCCCTCCCACACAGAAGAAATCCTCCCTAAAGCATGGGGGAAAACTGCAGCAGGCAGTGCCACAGCTATCCATCCTGCCCTCCCTCTGTCCCTCCTGCCCTCCTTCTGTGGGGAAACCCCCCAGATCCCAAGGGCAAACAGCCAGGCCCTCTCAGGACACACTGGAGCCTTGCTCTCCCCCTCTGTCCTTTCCCCACCGTGGGCACCCCGTGCAGTCACTCCCAGCTTTCAGGACATGTCTCCCATGGAGGGACCCCAGCAGGACTGCTCAGTGCCCTGCGCCTGCTCGGGATAATTCCCCTGGGCTGTGCTGCTCTAGTCCAGGCTGTGCCCGCACTGCCAAACAGCAGAGAGGGCAGCTCAAGCCTCAGCAGGGCTCAGGCCCAGAGGCACAGCAATTACCTCCTGTGCCTGTGCCTGGCATGGCCTCCCTTCCTGGAGCTGAGGCTGGCATGCAACCACTGCTTCCTCCGGGAAATGCTTCTTTCTCCGCAGGCTCTCCTTTCATTTCTGGAGAATGGAAAAGAGACAGCTGGATCAGATGAAAACATTCCTGACTGGGAATGGGGAAGGGGACAATTTCAGGAGGCATCACTTGTGAAAGGAATGCATAAGGATCAGAAAACACCCAGGATTTTGGGACAACCCAAGGCTGCTTCCTTCCCCAAACAGCCCCAACATCTGATCTGCCTGGACACCAGGAAATTGCAGGGCATCTGAGGGTGGGCATGGCCTGTGGTGCATTTGGGGCTGTCTGCCAGCTGATGCCAAATGCCTTCCTGCAGAGGCTGGGCAGAAGCTGCAGCCAGGCCAGGCTGGCAAACAGCCCTGCAGGGCGTGAAAGCAGCAGCGGGGCAGCGAGGCTGCCATGGATCCCTTCCTGCTGTGCCGGGCACGGCGCGTCCAGATGTGCAGCCAAAGCCCCCGGCTGCTGAGTCCCAGGAGCAGCATGAGGGAAATGCACCCACCTTGTCTTCTCTGCAGACATTCCTTCAGCATTTGCCACATGATTTCTAATGGGTCCTGGAATTTCCTGCCTGCCATGTCTGTGGTCTCTCCTGTCAGACGACCTTAAGAGAAAGTAGTTCCATTTCCCAACAATGGACCTCCCAAAAGCACGGCTCAGCCTTTGGGGTCAGCAGGGACACACTACTCACCCCTGCCATGGGAGCTGGCCTTTTGTGCAGCATCCAAGGTAGGAGTTGGTGAGGTCGTCCCTGCAGACACGCCTGTAACACAACAGCCACAGAAGCTTCTGTCACCTGGTTCTTACCAGTCAGTGAAACATTACGCCTTGGTGGGACAGTGAGAACATACCTGCAGAATGCCCAGAGTGCTTCACAACTTCAGAGCGCCAGGCTAATGGAGAATCCTTCCCAGCATCCCAGTCTGGAAGCAAACCAAGATGAGAACTGTTTCCATTGTGTGCCAGGGCTGGCTCTGGCCCTGGGCTGACGGCAGGGCTCCCGCTCGGGGCTGCTCCTGTGCCTTGGGCCTCTGGGCACTCAGGGCCAGCTCTGCAGCAGCTGCAGCGCCAGGGACGTTGCTGCACCAGCCCCGTTTCCCCGGGGCTCTGAACCAGCTCCAGAGGCCTGGAAGCCGAGGCGCCTCCAGCTTTGGCTGCTGCCGGGCCGGGCAAGGGCAGGCCCTGGGGGAAGAGCTGCTGCCACACAGCCCCGGCCAGGGCTGAGCCCTGCACAGCAATTACCTGCTGTGCCTGTGCCCGTGTCTGGCTTTGCCTTCTTTCCGGCAGCAGGGGCTGGCACCGAAGATGGAGTACATCCTTCAAGAAATGCCACCTTCCACTGAAGCAATATGTCCATCTCTTGACAAAGGAAGGGAGACAGCTGCATCAGATGGAGCTGTTTCCCACTTGGGTGGTGGCATCAGAGGTAATATTTGTGAAATTTATGGAGCAGGAAAATGGCCAGGTTACAGTGGCATGATGAGAGCACTTCCACCTCCAAACAGCCACCCTTTTCCTAATCTGCAGGGCTGGATATAGTGGGGGATCTCAGGGTGTGTTACTGTTTGGGCATGGCCTGTCAGCTGATGCCAAATAACTTCCAGCAGAGGCTGGGCAGAAGCTGCAGCCAGGCCAGGCTGGCAAACAGCCCTGCAGGGCGTGAAAGCAGCAGCGGGGCAGCGAGGCTGCCATGGATCCCTTCCCACTGTGCCGGGCACGGCGTGTCCAGATGTGCAGCCAAAGCCCCCGGCTGCTGACTCCCAGGGGAAGCATGAGGGAAATGCACCCACCTTCTCTTGTCTGCAGGGGTTCCTTCAGCTCTTGCCTCATCTGTTTGGATGGTTCCAGGGATATCTTATCTGTTGTATCTTGGATTTTCCCTGTTGGAGTACCTTAGAGAAAAATATTTCCATTTGCCAGGAATGGATCCCAGAAAAGCAGGGCTCAGCCTGTGGGGTCAGCAGGGACACACTACTCACCCCTGAGATGGGAGCTGGGCTTGAGTGCAGCATCCAAGGTAGCAGCTGGAGAAGCTGGAGAAGTCTTCCCTCTAGACACATCTGTAACACAACAGCCACAGAAGCTTCTGTCACCTGGTGCCTGCCCGCTTGTCTACAATTCTTCCTTGGTGGCACACTCAGAACATACCTGCAGGAGGCTCCAAGGGCTTCAAAACTTTATTCATCCAAGCTGATGGAGAAGCCTTCCCAGCACCCTCATCTACAATGCAGCACAGATGAGAACATTTTCCAGGGTGTGCTGGGATCTCTTTCTGCCACAGGGAACTGGGCACTGCCAGGGAGTCGGGTAAGGCCATGGGAGCCAGATGTGAATAGACATGGCCAAAGCTGCCCAGGGGCCTGGGGAGCTCTGGGCTGGCTCCTGGTCACTCTCCACACTCTTTCCCTGCCCTCAGCAACATCCCTGGGAGGGGTGGCTGCAGCAGTGCAGGGACCTGGAACTCTCCCCCTCCCACACAGAAGAAATCCTCCCTAAAGCATGGGGGAAAACTGCAGCAGGCAGTGCCACAGCTATCCATCCTGCCCTCCCTCTGTCCCTCCTGCCCTCCTTCTGTGGGGAAACCCCCCAGATCCCAAGGGCAAACAGCCAGGCCCTCTCAGGACACACTGGAGCCTTGCTCTCCCCCTCTGTCCTTTCCCCATCGTGGGCACCCCGTGCAGTCACTCCCAGCTTTCAGGACATGTCTCCCATGGAGGGACCCCAGCAGGACTGCTCAGTGCCCTGAGCCTGCTCAGGATAATTCCCCTGGGCTGTGCTGCTCTAGTCCAGGCTGTGCCCACACTGCCAAACAGCAGAGAGGGCAGCTCAAGCCTCAGCAGGGCTCAGGCCCAGAGGCACAGCAATTACCTCCTGTGCCTGTGCCTGGCATGGCCTCCCTTCCTGCAGCAGAGGCTGGCACGGAACCACTGCTTCCTCCGGGAAATGCTTCCATCTGCACAGGCTCTCCTTTCATTTCTGGAGAATGGAAAAGAAACACATGGATCGGATGGAAACATTCCTGACTGGGAATGGGGAAGGGGACAATTTCAGGAGGCATCACTTGTGAAAGGAATGCATAAGGATCAGAAAAGACCCAGGACTTTGGGACAACCCAAGGCTGCTTCCTTCCCCAAACAGCCCCAACATCTGATCTGCCTGGACAGAAGGAATTTGCAGGGGATCTGAGGGTGGGCATGGACTGTGGTACAATTGGGGCTGCCTGTCAGCTGATGCCAAATGCCTTCCTGCAGAGGCTGGGCAGAAGCTGCAGCCAGGCCAGGCTGGGAAGCAGCCCTGCAGGGCGTGAAAGCAGCAGCGGGGCAGCGAGGCTGCCATGGATCCCTTCCTGCTGTGCCGGGCACGGCGTGTCCAGATGTGCAGCCAAAGCCCCCGGCTGGTGAGTCCCAGGAGCAGCATGAGTGAAATGCACCCACCTTGTCTTCTCTGCAGACGTTCCTTCAGCATTTGCCACATGATTTCTAATGGGTCCTGGAATTTCTTGTCTGCCATGTCTTTGGTCTCTCCTGTCGTAGGACCTTAAGAGAAAGTAGTTCCATTTCCCAGGAATGGATCCCAAGAAAGCAGGGCTCAGCCTGAGGGGTCAGCAGGGACACACTGCTCACCACTGCCATGGGAGCTGGGCTTTTGTGCAGCATCCAAGGTAGGAGTTGGTGAGGTCGTCCCTGCAGACACGCCTGTAACACAACAGCCACAGAAGCTTCTGTCACCTGGTTCTTACCAGTCAGTGAAACATTACGCCTTGGTGGGACAGTGAGAACATACCTGTAGAATGCTCGGAGGGGTTCAAAACTTCAGAGCACCAGGCTAATGCAGAATCCTTCCCAGCATCCCAGTCTGGAAGCAAACCAAGATGAGAACTGTTTCCATTGTGTGCCAGGGCTGGCTCTGGCCCTGGCTGGCGGCAGGGCTCCCGCTCAGGGCTGCTCCTGTGCCTTGGGCCTCTGGGCACTCAGGGCCAGCTCCACAGCAGCTGCAGCACGAGGGACGTTGCCGCAGCAGTCCCGTTTCCCCAGGGCTCTGAACGAGCTCCTGAGGCCTGGAAGCCGAGGCGCCTCCAGCTTTGGCTGCTGCCGGGCCGGGCAAGGGCAGGCCCTGGGGGAAGAGCTGCTGCCACACAGCCCCGGCCAGGGCTGAGCCCGGCACAGCAATTACCTGCTGTGCCTGTGCCCGTGTCTGGCTTTGCCTTCCTTCCTGCAGCAGGGGCTCGCACCGAAGATGGAGTGCTTCCTTCAAGAAATGCCACCTTCCACTGAAGCACTATGTCCATCTCTTAACAAAGGAAGGGAGACAGCTGCATCAGATGGGGCTGTTTCCCACCTGGGTCGTGGCATCAGAGGTAATATTTGTTAAATTTATGGAGCAGGAAAATGGCCAGGTTACAGTGGCATGATGAGAGCACTTCCACCACCAAACAGCCACCCTTTTCCTAATCTGCAGGGCTGGATATAGTGGGGGATCTCAGGGTGTGTTACAGTTTGGGCATGGCCTGTCAGCTGATGCCAAATAACTTCCTACAGAGGCTGGGCACAAGCTGCAGCCAGGCCAGGCTGGCAAACAGCTCTGCAGGGCGTGAAAGCAGCAGCGGGGCAGCAAAGCTGCCATGGATCCCTTCCCACTGTGCCGGGCACGGCGTGTCCAGATGTGCAGCCAAAGACCCCGGCTGCTGACTCCCAAGGGAAGCCTGAGGGAAATGCACCCACCTTCTCTTGTCTGCAGGTGTTCCTTCAGCTCTTGCCTCATCTGTTTGGATGGTTCCAGGGATATCTTATCTGTTGTATCTTGGATTTTCCCTGTTGGCGTACCTTAGGGAAAAATATTTCCATTTCCCAGGAATGGATCCTACAAAAGCAAGGCTCAGTCTGTGGGGTCAGCAGGGACACACTACTCACCCCTGTGATGGGAGATGGGCTTGAGTGCAACATCCAAGGTAGGAGCTGGAGAAGTCCTCCTTGTAGACACATCTGTAACACAACAGCCACAGAAGCTTCTGTCACCTGGTGCCTGCCCGCTTGTCTACAATTCTTCCTTGGTGGCACACTGAGAACATAACTGCAGGAGGCTCCAAGGGCTTCAAAACTTTATTCATCCAAGCTGATGGAGAAGCCTTCCCAGCAACCTCATCTGGAATGGAGCACAGATGAGAACATTTTCCAGGATGTGTTGGGATCCCCTTCTGCCACAGGGAACTGGGCACAGCAAGGGGGTCGGCTAAGGCCGTGGGAGCCAGATGTGAATAGACATGGCCAAAGGTGCACAGGGGCCTGGGGAGCTCTGGGCTGGCTCCTGGTCACTTTCCACACTCTTTCCCTGCCCTCAGCAACATCCCTGGGAGGGGTGGCTGGAGCAACGCAGGGCCCCGGGGTTCTCTCCCTCAGACACAGAGGAAATCCTCTCTAAAACCCCGGGGAAAACTGCAGCAGGCAGTGACACAGCTATCCATCCCTCCCTCTGTCCCTCCCGTCCTTCTTCTGCTGGGACAGCTCCCAGATCCCAAGGGCAAACAGCCAGGCCCGCTCAGGACACACTGGAGGCTTCCTCTCCCCCTCTGTCCTTTCCGCACCGTGGGCACCATTGCAGTCGCTCCCAGGTTTCAGGACATGAAATAAATGGGCAGGAGATCTTTCTCCTTTTTAATGCCTTTATTAAGAAGAATCAGCTCACGTGGGGAGAAATTGACGGGTTGCGCCCTCGCCGCCGTTGCTCCCAGGCGTGGCACGAAGAAGGAGGATGATGCAGTTTTGTCCGCTGGTCTGCAGACAGAACTGGGGACTCTGTCCTCACAGGAGAGTCATTGAGTCCTTGGTTTGTTTTGTTTACAAACCCGGGGGGTCTCTTTAATCAGTGTCTTTTCAGGTTAGGGTGAGAAAATAAAAAGGTCCAAGCAGGTACGGGACTATGCTCCCATTCTTAGACCACTTAAGTCACTTGTTGGCTCGTGATTTTAGGTTTTTTTTCCTTGTAAAAACTGTAAAACTGTAAAAACCCAGGGTGCACTGCATTTCTTATTTGCATGTTGTCTCTGGTGTCACTGCCCATTCTCTTTACCCTGGAGGGTTTCCCTTGGTATCTTCTTGGCATGCGGCCAGCATCAGGGAAACAATCAGTTAATCACCTGCCATTAACAGGCATTTGAAGAGCTTTCCTTCGGCAGCGAAACCAAAGGAGTCTGACTCGGTCTGGCTTGGTTTTTTTTAACTCTGAAACTTAAAAAAAATACAATTTTCTATTCATAACAGGACATGTCTCCCATGGAGGGACCCCAGCAGGACTGCTCAGTACCCGAGTGCCCTGAGCCTGCTCGGGATAATTCCCCTGGGCTGTGCCTGACTTGTCCAGGCTGTCCCTGCACTGTCAGGCAGCAGAGAGAGCAGCTCAAGCCTCAGACGGGCTCAGGCCCACAGGCACAACAATTACCTCCTGTGCCTGTGCCTGGCATCGCCTCTCTTCCTGCAGCAGAGGCTGGCACGGAACCACTGCTTCCTCTGGGAAACGCCGCCTCATGCCCAGCCTCTGCATCCACTTCTGGAGAAAGGAAGAGGGACAGCTGGATCAGGTGGGGCTGTTCCCCACTGGGGAGGTGGCGCCTTCAGAAGGGAATGCTTGTCAAAGACATGGCTAAGAATCGGGAAATCCCTATAAACATTTTGGGAAGGCCAGGGCCCTCCCTTCTCCAAACTGCTGAGCTTTCTGTTCTACCCGGCGACTGGAAAATTGCAGGGGATCTCAGGCCTGTGGTGCGATTAGGTGGCCTGTCAGCTGATGCCAAATGCCTTCCTGCAGGGGCTGGGCAGAAGCTGCAGCCAGGCCAGGCTGGGAAACAGCCCTGCAGGGCGTGAAAGCAGCAGCAGCAGCTGTGGGGCAGAGAGGCTGCCATGGATGCCTTCCCGCTGTGCCAGACACAGCGTGTCCAGATGTGCAGCCAAAGCCCCCGGCTGCTGAGTCCCAGGGGAAGCATGAGGGAAATGCACCCACCTTCTCCTGCCTGCTGCATTTCCTTCAGCATTTGCCTCATGTTTTCGGATGGATCATGGGGTTTGTGGTGTCCTGTGGCTTGGTCCTTCCCCCTCGGAGGACCTTAGAGCAATAGAATTCCATTTCCCAGGAATGGATCCCAGAAAAGCAGGGCTCAGCCTGTGGGGACAGCAGGGACACACTACTCACCCCTGCGATGGTTGCCAGGCTTCTCTGTAGGAATCAGCAAAGGAGCTGGAGAAGTCCTCCCTGCAGACACACCTGTAACTCAACAGCCACAGAAGCTTCTGCCATCTCTGCTGATCTGCACGGGCACCACTGAGCCACAGGAGGGGTGAGGGAATCCCACAGGGCGAGGGCACACACGTGCATGGTTCTGTGCTGGCACCTGCAGCGATGCCCCCCTGGCCCAGCTTTGGGCTCTGAGCTGGCAGCTCTCCCAGGGGAAAGGCCTTGACCTACCCTCAGCATCTCCCAGAGCCTCAGTCCTGGACGTGGCTTGGGAAGCTGCACCACCTTCACCAGCAGGTTCACCTGCAAAGAAAGACAGGACAGGAGACCTGTAAATCCACCAACAGAAACACCAGCCAAACCTCACTAAAATGTCACCACTACTCCTTGAAGTAAAATAGACTGATGCATGTTAATACCTAAGCTTGTAAGCTGTAAAACCCATTGTTAGGAGAAGTAAAATATTTTATTTTAAAGTGTATTATTCATGAAGTTGTTTTAAGTGAACTGAATATTTAAGGTGTGATATGCAAATTTATTTCAAAAAAAAAATATTTTTGTGCTTTTGTTATAACAGACAAAAGAAATAGAAGCAAAAGCTAATGAAACACTGTAAAGAATATATTAGAACAATAATATGATTCGTGAAAAATTGGAAAAAAAAAAAGTATATAAGATACAAACCAGATTTAAGTTCCAAGAAACACTAAAAGTAACATTAAATCAGATAGGATATAACAAAAGCTGTTAGATATTTAATAAGGATCAAATTAAAATAAAGGAAAAAAGCCAAGTATAGCTGAAAGAAAGAGAAGTGTACAGACTAATTACAACTTTAGAGCTAAAATGTCAAAGAAATAAAACTATAACAATTAGAAATAAGCAGATGCTATCCTAAATCCTGAAAAACAATTTAAAAGGCTCTTATAAATCTTATGAAGTAAATACTGAGAATGAGACAAATGACATCAGTGACTAGATCCCAAGGTGTAAGCTCTGCTACCAAGAAGATACACATCTTGGCCCTTTGGCTGCAACCCAAAGGGGCTTTGAGAGAGCTAGAGTGTTAAAACTGCAGAGGATTATTGTCACTGTATTAGTCATCCAAGCCCAAAAAGAATGAGCCATATGCACACTCCCAAGTTAGTGTAGTACGCTATAATTTTAACAAATTCAGAAGGTGCACTATGAGTAGTAAAAGACACTGGAATAAAGAAAATGTGAAATAGAGCAAAAAGAAGAAAATGGCAAAATTTGTAAGCAATATATTAAAACTTTTTGTTCTGGAAGAGCTAGAGAAGAAATAAATCCTGAGAGTAGAATAAAGCAAATTGCTCAAGAATTAGAAAACAAGAACATGAGACAGTTATAAAGACACATTTTAGCAGGCAACATAAGAAAACATGAAAAATTTATTTTACAAATATTACCAGCCTTAAACGACTATGGAGTCAAAATATATCTAAAGTACAATAAGCACATGCATTGATATAAAAAAATATAATTGACAATTCAAAGAAAAGAAATTAAAGATTTAGAATAATCTACCTTATGAGAAGAGCTGTTAATTTTATACCCTGACTAGTAGTATAAAAGTGTAGTTGTTAAGTTTTATAAATACTAAACATAAAATTAGAAAATAAGTAAGCTTTGTCAAAGTGTATCCTAAAAGTACAAAATTAATAAATTAATAGAGAAAGGGAGGAATTCTGATAGATTGTATGTACAAATTCATGCTGAGACTACAGTAATCTCGCCTAATGAAAATCCTAGCATACCAAAAGAGGGTTCAGGGCAATCAACATGCACCAAAATCCTAGCCTGAATATTCATCCCCGGAAATGCTGATTCCAGAAGATTATTTGTCTGACCAAATCTCAGCAATATGCATTCAACATGCATCATCTATAAGATAAATGTGTGCCTCCTAGAACGCATATTCCAGGAGATTTTCCTCTAACAATGTGAATTATTTACCAGTTTTTGGGAAACTCTCAGCAAGAGCTGCAGCAAGAAAGGAAAAACTACATGAAAATGCAAAAAGGATAAGATCAACCATAAGAAAGCAGAAAAACGGCTGCCCCCAACAACCCTTGGAGCTTGGAAATGTACAAAAATCTTTATGAAAGCTGTCCCTTCGTGATGCACAGGGGAGAGAAATGCCCCACCTGTCTCACCTGACGCTGTCAGCCTGCTTCAGGGCCAATCTGATATTTGCTTCTAGACATTCTAAGACTGTATTTTAATTATGAAATAAATTCTCCTTATTAATCAAAAAAAGCTAATTATTTAAAACATGCGGGACTCCTGGGACCCTCATCAGGGACCCCAAAAATATCCCTTTGTGCCTCTTCAGGTCCAGGCCCAGATGATCCCACAGAAGGAAATGTGCCCTCAGCCCAGGGACACTCAGCATGGGCTCCCCCATCCCCTCGGGGCCCTGCGCTGGGCACAGCAGCCCCTGCCTGGCTCCTGCCTGCCCACACCGTGGGCATCCATGGCTGCTCCTGGGCATGGAGCTCAGCCACTGCTGGTGCTGGGTGGGCTTTGCTGGTGCTACCACCAGGACAATCTGGTCACAGCTGCATCTCTCTACTGCAACAGAAGAGCTGATTTGGGAAGTGCTGTGCTGCCCCATTTCTTCAGCCCCACTAGCTGCCCACACCCACAGTGGCACTGGGCTGCCCCCAGAAAACTGTCGAATCTGGGCTGTGGCTGCAGGGCACAGCTGCTCTACAGCACAGCTGGACTGCCTTGGGGGTAGGACTGCCCTGAGAGTAGGGACAAGGAACAGGGTGAGGTCTGCTCTATGTTTTCCTAAGGTGATTACTCTACAGACCATCAGGGCCAGACCAACACTGCATTAAAGGCATACATCAACTTAAAAACTTGGCAGGGTCCCAGGGCAGGATACAATCTTTAGCCAATTGGGAGAAACTGAGGGTGGAACACCAGGCGGGGAATACAAGGTTTAAACCAATTGGGGATTACAGGGGAGGGGAAGAACTTAAACAAACCAATGGGATTCCGAAGGATACAAAATTGATAGGGAAGTTTCTAGAGCAAGGGGCAGGCTTGGAGAGGGACTGACATGCAATGGGAGGAGGAACAGTGAACAAAAGGGCAGGTCTTTGGGGAGATGGACAAGTGGGGCAAAACCAACATCACAGGGGGTAAAGGAGCAACCCATTGCTAATAAAATATGCTATAACAATAGAAAATAAGGGGAGGGGTATAAAACTGACTGCTAGGACTGAATTACCGTCAAAAATTTTGTTATATTTCTCCAATTACTGTATCATGAAAGAAAACCAAGCAAATTAAATGTTGCAGCAATTTTAATGAAGTAGCTGAAAAGTATATGAAATTGAATCCACTCAAAATATTGACAATATAATTTGGTTATGATAAGGGATAATTTGGTTCTTATAATAGCGCATAAGGAAAAATAACCGTGCGGGGTACACGGGGGGTACGGAGGGCAGGGCTTGACCCCTGTCCCCTCACATACAAATTGCCAAGCCTAAAATTCTCCTTTTTACACTGTACATCATCACCATCTCCTCCCATTTTCAATTTGTCACACTTGTATCTCCAACTTCATTATCACTTTTACCACGCATGCTCCACCGTTTTTTAGGTGGTTGCACTGTTCTTTGGGGTCATCTCTGATGAAGGCCTCTCCTCTTCCTCGATGTCCTTTGATTCACCTTTTGGATTACACATGCGCAACAAGCTGGTATAATGTAAGTCAAAGCTAATATCATACAAGCCAATACTATGTTCTAGCATCAAAGCAATAAATCTCCTATAATTAACATTTTCCTGGATGTCCAACCAAACTTTCCTCTCTTCCAACTAAATTCAGTAATACTTATCTCTTTCTTCTTCCTGTTCTGAACATCTGCAGGAGAAGGGGGGGAGCCCCTGCTCTCCCTTTCTTCCTTGGCATTACACCTTCTAACTGTTCTACTGTTTCCAAATATTAATTATTATATCAATATTAATTACTTTACAATTTTATCAGCAGGAATCACACCTATTTATTACAACATGAACTGCAATGGAGAAGCTCTGAGTAAAGGCTTGGATGAGCTCTTCAAATAATTTCCTGGCAGAAACAGATAGCCAAACTTGCCCTTATCCCATGCAAACAGAGGGTTCCAAAAATAGCAACACCTTCCGAGGCCCTTCTGGGCATTGGGAACACGTGTTGTGGTGCCGGCTGCATCTGTGGGAGCGATGGGGAGTGTGAGCCCGTGCTGTGCTGCACTGCTGAGCTGGCAGCACGGTGGATACGGGCAGGACGTTCTCTGTTTCCCCCAGAGCTGGGGCCTGCAGGCACCTTGCCGGCCCTTGGCACAGGCTGTGCCAGCCAACAAAGCCCAGCAGGCCGGGAGGAGAGCCCGGGGGCAGCGCAGCTGCTTGGGCAGTGGCTGCTGCCAGGGACACGGGCCAAAGCCATCCCTGAGCAGCCACTGCCACCCCTGGCCCTCCCTGCCCCGTGACAGCTCCCCCAGCCCCAGGGGACAGGCTCAGGCCCTCTCAGGAGACACTGGAGCAATCACCTGCTGTGCCAGTGCCTGGAACTGCCTGTTCTCCTGCAGAAGAGGCTGCCACTTAGCCGCTGCTTCATCCTGGAACAGCCACCTTCTCTGCCAGCTTTTGGGTCATCGCTGGAGAAAGAAAAGGGACAGATGGATCAGATGGGACAGTTCCCCATGGGGAGGTGTCGTCTTCAGAAGCTAACACTGGTGAAAGTCATGGACAAGGATGAGGAAATCAGATGAGCTTTTGGGATTGGACAGGCCCCTCCCTTCTCCAAACCACCACCTCTCGTGATCTGCCTGGAGACTGGGAAATTGCAGGGGATCTCAGGGTGGGCATAGCCCATGGTGCAGTTTGGGCTCCCTGGTGGCAGATGCCAAATGCCTTCCTGCAGAGGCTGGGCACAAGCTGCAGCCAGGCCAGGCTGGGAAACAGCCCTGCAGGGCGTCAAAGCAGCAACGGGGCAGCGAGGCTGCCATGGATCCCTTCCCGCTGTGCCGGGCACGGCATGTCCAGATGTGCAGCCAAAGCCCCCAGCTGCTGAGTCCCAGGGGAAGCATGAGGGAAATGCACTCACCATGGCACCTCTCCAGATCACTCAGCATCTTGTGCAGAGATTTGGCTGCCTCCAGAGACTTGCTGTCTCCTGTGTCTTGGTTCTTCCATCTCCTGTGTCTTGGTTCTTCCATCTAGGAGGACCTTAATGGAAAGTGATTCAATTTCTCATTCAGGCCTGAGTGGCAGTGAGGGCACCTGGGTGACTGGTGCCCTCCAAGGCACTCCCTCAGCTCTGCCTCCCACTCAGGAGCACAGGTGGTTTCTCAGTGAGCTTTGCTGGGGTGGTATGTGCAAAGTGGTCAGTTATTGGTGGATCAGGCTCTGATGTTGTACAGTTCAAGAAGCTGATGACATAGAGAGCCTTGCAAAGTCTTGCAACTGGAGAAATGATTTTTGTTTCTCTCTATTGCTGATTGAGGACTCTTTTGAGGGTTTGATGCGTCCTTTCTAGGATGGATTGTCTTGTGGGGTTTGCAGGTATACTTGTCTTATGTTCTATTCCCCAGTCACTGAAGAACTCTTTCAACTTGTGAGAGGTATAGGCAGGTCCATTGTCTGTTTTGATCTCCTTTGGTACTCCCAGGGTAGCAAAGGCCAGGAAAAAATGTTTTATGGTGTGCTGCGCAGTTTTTCCTGGTTGTGTTGATCCAAGTACTGCTCCTGAAAATGTATCGACCGATACATGCAAGTATTTTGACTTTCCAAAAGGTGCAAAGTGGGTTACATCTGTCTGCCACAGCTGGCAGCTGTTTAAACCTCTGGGATTGACTCCCGTCCCCATAGATGGTATCTGGTAGTTTTTACAGTTCGGGCACATGGCAACAGTAGCTTCTGCTTGATCTTTTGAATGCTTGAACATTCTCATAAGGGCAGGCACATTTTGATGAAAAAATGAGTGTGACAACTTTGCCTGGTCACAGATGTTAGGGACATTAGCAGTCTCTATTGCCATGGCTAAGGTGTCTGCTTTCCTGTTCCCTTCTGTAATGAAACCTGGGAGGTCAGTGTGTGACCTCATGTGCATTATATGGTAAGGTTGTTTTCTGTGGGAAATTAAGCGTTTTAATGTAGAAATCAATTGGTATAACTTTGGATTGGAAACCTCTTTGAGAAGAGCATGTTCTGCTCTCATAGCTATGCCAGCAACATAAGCTGAATCTTATGTGACCAGATTAAAAGATTCGTTTTTGAATTTCTCAAAGGCTCTGATAACAGCTGCTAATTCTGCAATCTGTGGAGATCGCTCCACTATTTCCGTGTCAGATTCCCAGTTTTGGGTCTTAGGGTCTTTCCATGTCATTACTGACTTGTGGGATGACCCTGAGCCATCTGTAAAGATGGTTAGAGCTTTGAGAGGTGTTCTACTTTGGATTAATTTTGGGGTCAGATGAAATGTTACATCACTATTAAAAAGCTTATGTTTTGGGATATGTACTGAAATTTGGCCTGTATAGCTGTCTAAGGCATACTGGAGATTTTCATTGGTCTGGAGCAAATGTTCCACGTCCCCAGTGGTCACTGGCAAATATATGCATGTGAACTCACACCCTGCAAGGGAGCGGAGGTGAGTTCTAGCCTTTTTATTTAATGTGCCATAATTTCTTGGAAGGTGGTAATTGTCTTTGTGGGTTGGTTATTTGTAAAGATCCATTCCAGTATTAGTAAAGGGTCACGAAGTTGAGTGTCCCATTGGAAGATCAGTCCATAGCACCAAGGTGCTTTTCCCAGAATGACGAACTGGAAAGGCAGGCTGGGCTCAAAGCGATGGGTTTTGAGTGAAGACAGGGCTTCTTGGACCTTGGTGACGGCATCTCGGGCCTCTGCTGTAAGAGTGCATGGAGAGTCCAGATCCTCCTTGCCCCGAAGAAGGTTGAACAGTGGAGCGAGGTCCTCTGTTGTAATTCCTAGCAGTGGACGTACCCAGCTGATGGATCCGCACAGACTGTGTAAGTCTCTCAGGGTTTTTGGGTCGTCTCGGATGGCGAGCTGCTGGGGTACGATGGTCCTTTCCCGGATCTGGAGTCCAAGGTAAGTCCATGGGTTGGTGTACTGTATTTTGTCCTCACGGATCTCGAATCCTGCCTTTTCTATGGTTTCAATAGTCCTTTTAACTGCTTTGTCCAAGTACATTTTTTCTGGTGCACAGACCAGGATATCGTCCATATAGTGATGGATGATTGCATCTGGGAATAGGTTCCGAACAGGAGACAGGATGTGAGCAACATACCACTGGCATAGAGTGGGACTGCACTGGAGACCTATAGGAAGAAAAAGCCAATGATATCTTTTGAGTGGAGCCTCTCTGTTAAGAGAGGGGACGGAGAAGGCAAACCGTGGGGCGTCCTGGGGATGCAGCGGGATGCTGAAGAAACAGTCTTTAATATCAATGATAGCAAGTGTCCAGTCTCTAGGCAGCATCGATGGTGAGGGCAGGCCAGGCTGGAGGTGACCCATGTCCTCGATGACCTCGTTGATTTTGCAAAGATTGTGGAGGAGCCTCCACCTGGCCGTTCCAGGCTTTTGTAGTACGAAGACTGGAGAATTCCAAGGGCTGGTGGTCTCTACGATGTGGCCTTTGGTGAGCTGTTCATCCACAAGGGCATGCAGTGCACGCAGTTTGACTTTTGGGAGGGGCCACTGCTCGATCCAGATTGGGTTATGGCATTTCCAGGTGAGACGAGGAGTGTCTGGCAGTGCGCGCTCCTCAGTGGTCCCAGTTAGAAATCCGGACTGGGAATATACATAGGGAAGCACCCCACTGACATAAAATGTCCCGTCCGTACAAGGTGAGGGGGGCCCTTACCACCAATGGGCGGATGGTTGCCAACTTGCCTTCAGGCCCTTCGACAAGGATGTAGTTCTTGCTCCGCATGGAAACTGTAGCTCCACCGATCCCTGTAATCATGCCTCCCACAGGTTGTAGCTCCTAGTGTGCTGGCCATTCTGAGCGGGCGATGATGGTCACGTCTGCACCGGTGTCCAGCATCCCTGGTAGGTGGAACTTCTCTCCTCTGCAGGTAAGACCGCACTCGATGACAGGCTTACTCGGTCCCACAGCTTGTGTCCACATTGCTGTGGGGTTGAGAGGAAGCTGTTCCCTGTGATTCTTAGGGAGTAAAAAGGCTTGTGCAAACGGAGTACCCTTTGGAAGAAAAAATGGTAAGTCTGTGCAGTACATCTGGACAGAGATTTCTTGGCCCGAGTACACTGTTTGTACTTCTGGAACAACAAATATTTCCTTTGGGCTACGGAGAGTATCACCTATAATTAGGATGTTAGAAGGACCACCTTTTGGCCCACGTTTGCCTGTGGGAACACGATAAACATTGTCATTTTTAAAGTCAATGGACATAGCAGTTACCAGTAGCTGGCAGGTTCCCCTCGGTATTGCTCTGTGTGTTGGGTCCTCCTCATGTGGTCTGGAATCTCCTGGGATGGTGCGTGACTGGCTCTGGATGGCCTTTGATTTGGTGTCCTTGCCTGGGGCCCCACCACGCTCCACTGGAAGTTTCCCGGACGCGGCTGATAGTACTGCTGATTCTGGGACCTTTGGTAGAAATTGCGAGGGTACCTGGGAGGTGACCTCTCTGGACAGTCCTTTATAAAATGTCCAAAGTCTCCGCAGTGGTAGCAGCGGACCTCGTCTTTAGAAGCTATTATTGCATATGCACCAGAAACTCCTTCTGCAACACCCTTAGTAACTGCTTGGGCCACTGTGTCTTCAGTGGACAAGTGGCGTGTGCAGCTTTCCAGCATTTGCTCTATGGTAGGTTCTGTGTCTAAGGGTAAGACTCTCAGAATTGCTTTACATTTTTCATTTGAATTACTCATGGCAAGCTTACACAACGGTTCTTTCCTTGCCTCTGTGCTCTCTATCTGTTTTTCCAGAGCATCCTTAATTCTATCCACAAATTTGATAAAGCTTTCACCTATTCCTTGTTTAATACTAGAAAAGTGTTGGGTAGAAATAGAGTCATCAGGGGTAAGAAGTAAGGAGGTTTCTGCTGCAATAACCATGTCTTGTAGTGTCGTCTTAGGTAAGGTATCAGCTTGGTGAGAGGGTTTCTGCAAATCCCCTTCACCAGCCAGCTGTTCGAGTGTAAAGTTTGACTTATCAGCATCTGCAGCGTAGTTATCTGATAATGTTTTTAATTGCTTTTTCCAATGCCTTTCCCAAAGCATGTACTCGGCGGGAGAAAGGAGGCACTGGGCAATATTTTTAATATCGTGGGGTACCAGAACATGTGCTGAGAATGTAGATTCTAGGGAATTTCTAAAAATATGTGAACTTCTACCATGTTCTTTTGTACAAGTTCTTTATTTGTAATAGGTTCCCATGTCTTTCTAGTAGTAGCACGGCCCCTTTTTTCCTTTTTATAATCTACTGGAAAGGCAGTAATTCTCTGAGCCAAAACGGAAACAGGCGCAGTTGCACTCGGAGATAACGCAGAGCAAGGTCGCTCGCAGGATGCCGCGGGCTGCACAGTGGAATTCACGTCCAAGGGGGAGGAGGGGACACAGGCAGGAGCCTCGGGCACGGCAGGGGTGGGGGAGGCGGAACAAGGGGAGGGGGGACGGCAGGACACTAGGAACCAGGGGAAGAGTGGAGGGTGAAGGAATGTTATCAGCACGATTAGCATTTGATGGAAAGGGTTCTGGTGAAACAGATAAGTTAGCACTTTGTTCATAAAAGGCTCGCACTAAAGTTACAGGTCTTTTGTTAGTTGTTTCTATGGCTTTGGTTATAATGTGAAATATAGGGATAAACTGAGTTACAGAAAAATCTTGGTTAGTTTGAAACTTATATATCGTGGTCCCAATTGTATCCCAAAAGGAGTCTAAAGTGGTAGTGTGTGTGTTAGTATCTGGAAAGTGGGAAAGAATCCATTTTATAAATTTTTTCAGGTTAGTTTTTGAAAGGTTACCTTTAGAAAAAGAAAAGTTGTTAGAAGATAGGATTTCTAGGATTAGTAAGTATAAATCCCTCTCGTTCCGGGATTGTTTTAACATACTGAGCTTCGATCCCATGTTCCCGTTCCCTGCCAGCAGAAAAAAAGAGAAAAAAAAAAAACCAAACAAAAAAAGGACCCAAGGAAAAAGTTTTTTGCGTGCAAGAAAGGCTGTTTTAAAACTTACACTTCTTCAGCCAGATGTGGGTCAAAGGTCTGCCAGCAGGTAGTCTGCTGAATCAGTCTCCTCGAGCACTTTTTGTGCCCAGATGTCAGCGGTTTGAGGGTTGACTGACAGCCTTTCAGAAGAGTCCTGCTAAAACGGAGGGCTTCTTCTTCCAGGACGTCTGGTGAGCGAAGGCAGTGACAATTTCAAGAAGAAATGCTGCTCCTCTGAAATGCCAGGTCCAGCATTCAGTTTGGGTGCCAGTTTATCACGGCAGTTTCCCACCAGGCTGATGCCCAGCAGGGTGCCGGAGCCAGGATAACTCAGTGGAGGCTCAAGCAGCCTAGGCAAGCTATAGTGATTGGAGCTCTTAGTGATTATCAGCTCAGTGATTTCAGCTCGTGGCTTGCTAGGTGCTGCAGCAGCAGACGCAGGGAGAGAGAGGAGAAGGCCGTGTGAGGTTCCACAGGATTCTTTATGCAGGTGTGCCACGAAGGTTCCCAGTGACAGCTCTTCTGCCGAACCGGGCAGAATCGGGGGGTTTTATACCCTACAGGGGTTTTGAAAACTGTCCAATAGAAAGGGTCAGGGGAAAGTGACCTATGGGCTTACAGAGAGATAAGCAGGGTCCGAAAGGCGGAAGAGAGGGGCTGCTAGGGTCCAGTCATGCTGACCTGGCATTTCCTAGCTCAGGCGTCTGACCGCCAAGGAGGCCATGCAGGCCCTGGGCCTGCTACACTGACCCACAGGGTGTCAGGTCCTGCTCTGACCCTGGCTGTGGGTTTTGGGTTTTTTTCTTTTGTATTGTTGCATTTGTATTTTTAGTTTTCCTAGTAAAGAACTGTTATTCCTATTCCCATATCTTTAACTGAGAACTTTTTAATTTCAAAATTACAGCAATTTGAAGGGAGGGGGTTGACATTGTCCATTTCATGGAAGGCTCCTGCCTTCCTTAGCAAAAGCTGTCTTTTCCCACCAAGACACCTCCAATGCTCTTACAGAGAAAAAGAATATGGACACTTTATTAAGTAATCGATTTCTAAGCCACCTCCAATCTAGTATAGAAAACAAAGCTAACTCATATTTGGCAAGAACAATTCACGTCAAACCAATCCAGTTTCCTTTTCTGACAGGGCAAATGGCTCAATGGGTGAAAGAAGCAGTAGATGTGACATTTGTACTGTAGTAATATTTTAATGTGTGGTATTTTTAGAAACAACACTTAAAAATCATAGGATTCCATTAGAACATGGAAGATGTCACCTTGTGCTGCAGCAGAACTTACAGCGGGGGAAAAAGGGAGTTTAGGGAATAGTGACCAATGATTTGTCCTGTGAGAATAAATCCCTGGGCACTGCATAAAAATGGGACTTGCCTGACTTCCTAAACTCTCCTGTCATCAGGCACTGGCAACTACACACTCTTGATACAACACCAATAGTAAGTATACAATTTCTTGTGATGTCTTTTGCACTGAAATGAATTGAACTCAAGCTTTTCAGGAAGGAATTTATGGAAATTTACCTTTAAAGTTGAGCTGACTCACTAACTTGACAGGGATTAAAAAGTAAAAGCTGAAAGATAGTCCAGACACAAACCTGGCACACGCATCAGAGTAGGAAGATCAGGATGGGCACCTGAAGAAAAGAACTATGAACTATTTGGTCAACTAGGCTGGTTTAGGAACCCAGTGACATGACAGGGGCAGTTCAAACCCTGGCACAGGAACTTGTGCTCTCAGAAGAAGTTCATGTTTAAGTCATACAGATTGCAGGAATATGAGTCTGGAATATGAAATCAGGAATAGGTGATTATAATTACACACTCCAATTCAGGACAACATTTAATCACTTGCAGGTACTTAAACACTTTCTTGACTAAATGCAAACTCTTGTTTCCTGCATTAGGGATTATAACTTAAGGTCATGGCTGGGATTTCAGATCTAAGTGATAGCAAGTAGGTCTCAGATGAAGGTCTAGAAGAGGGATTTAGATGCTAAAAGAGCTTTTAAAATCTGAGCCTAAAAGGAGAAAGCATTTCCTTGATAAATATGAAACTATAAACGTGAGCAGTGTGTAAAGCTTACAGGTTGGACTCTTTCTTGAATATGATCCTCTCTGGAAGAAAGTGGACTTTAGCTGGAGGAAACCTGTGGCTCACCAAGCCAGTTAATGGAGATTCTCAGAAGAGATATCTCCAATTGGCAATGCTTCCTGCAGAACACCCAAATCCCCCCCCATTCCTCTCCAGCCCTACCTTGCAGCATTTACAGATGGCTCAGGGTCGTCCCACAAGTCGGTAAGGACCGGGAAAGACCCTAAGACCCAAAACTGGGAATCTGACATAGAAATAGTGGAGCGATCTCCACAGATTGCAGAATTAGCAGCTGTTGTCAGAGCCTTTGAGAAATTCAAAAACGAACCTTTTAATCTGGTCACATAAAACTCAGCTTATGTTGCTGGCATAGCTATGAGAGCAGAACATGCTCTTCTCAAAGAGGTTTCCAATCCAAAGTTATACCAATTGATTTCTACATTAACACACTTAATTTCCCACAGAAAACAACCTTACCATATAATGCACGTGAGGTCACACACTGACCTCCCAGGTTTCATTCCAGAAGGGAACAGGAAAGCAGACACCTTAGCCATGGCAATAGAGACTGCTAATGTCCCTAACATCTTTGCCCAGGCAAAGTTGTCACACTCATTTTTTCATCAAAATGTGCCTGCCCTTATCAGAATGTTCAAGCATTCAAAAGATCAAGCAGAAGCTATTGTTGCCACATGCCCAAACCGTCAAAACTACCAGATACCATCTATGGAGACGGGAGTCAATCCCCGAGGTTTAAACAGCTGCCAGCTGTGGCAGACAGATGTAACCCACTTTGCACCTTTTGGAAGGTCAAAGTATGTGCATGTATGGGTCAATATATTTTCAGGAGCAGTATTTGCATCAACACATCCAGGAAAAACTGCGCAGCACACCATAAAACAATTTTTCCTGGCCTTTGCTACCCTGGGAGTACCAAAGGAGATCAAAACAGACAATGGACCTGCCTATACCTCTCGCAAGTTGAAAGAGTTCTTCACTGAGTGGGGAATAGAACATAAGACAGGTATAGCTGCAAGCCCCACAGGACAATCCGTCATAGAAAGGATGCATCAAACCCTCAAAAGAGTCCTCAATCAGCAATAGAGAGAAACAAAAATCATTTCTCCAGTTGCAAGACTTTGCAAGGCTCTCTATGTTATCAACTTCTTGAACTGTACAACATCAGAGCCTGATCCACCAATAATTCACCACTTTGCACATACCACCCAAGCAAAGCTCACTGAGAAACCACCTGTGCTCCTGAGTGGGAGGCAGAGCTGAGGGAGTGCCTTGGAGGGCACCAGTCACCCAGGTGCCCTCACTGCAACTCAGGCCTGAAGGAGAAATTGAATCACTTTCCATTAAGGTCCTCCTAGATGGAAGAACCAAGACACAGGAGGAAGCAAGTCACTGGAGGCAGCCAAATCTCTGCACAAGATGCTGAGTGATCTGGAGAGGTGCCGTGGTGAGTGTATTTCCCTCATGCTTCCCCTGGGACTCAGCAGCTGGGGGCTTTGGCTGAACATCTGGACATGCCGTGCCCGGCACAGCGGGAAGGGATCCATGGCAGCCTCGCTGCCCCGCTGCTGCTGCTGCTGCTTTGACGCCCTGCAGGGCTGTTTCCCAGCCTGGCCTGGCTGCAGCTTCTGCCCAGCCCCTGCAGGAAGGCATTTGGCATCTGCCACCAGGGAGCCCAAACTGCACCATGGGCCATGCCCACCCTGAGATCCCCTGCAATTTCCCAGTCTCCAGGCAGATCACGAGAGGTGGTGGTTTGGAGAAGGGAGGGGCCTGTCCAATCCCAAAAGCTCATCTGATTTCCTGATCATTGTCCGTGACTTTCACCAGTATTAGCTTCTGAAGACGATATCTCCCTGATGGGGAACTGTCCCATCTGATCCATCTGTCCCTTTTATTTCTCAAGCGATGACCCAAAAGCTGGCACAGAAGGTGGCTGTTCCAGGAAGAAGCAGCGGCTCAGTGGCAGCCTCTTCTGCAGGAGAACAGGCGGTTCCAGGCACTGGCACAGCAGGTGATTGCTCCAGTGTCTCCTGACAGGGCCTGACTGTCCCCTGGGGCTGGGGGAGCAGTCATGGGGCAGGGAGGGCCAGGGGTGGCAGTGGCTGCTCAGGGATGGCTTTGGCCCGTGTCCCTGGCAGCAGCCACTGCCCAAGCAGCTGCGCTGCCCCCGGGCTCTCCTCCCGGCCTGCTGGGCTTTGTTGGCTGGCACAGCCTGTGCCAAGGGCCGGCAAGGTGCCTGCAGGCCCCAGCTCTGGGGGAAACAGAGAACGTCCTGCCTGTATCCACCGTGCTGCCAGCTGAGCAGTGCAGCACAGCACGGGCTCACGCTCCCCATTGCTCCCACAGACGTTATCAATGAAACAGGAATATATGCCCCGGATCCAGTGCGCTTCCCAAGAATTGTCTGCCTCCAGGATGTGCGCAGGACATGCATGATAGGCACGGTGGTGACAGTGTTCACTGTGCCACTTGTGCTGATAGGCTGCTATCTTGGCATTCGCAAGCTGTACGAGAACAGATGGTCAGTTGTTGATTTTTCTCCACAGTTTTCTTATAACTCTGCTCCTGCATACGTAGCCTGACTGGGAGTCATGCTGCAGTGGAGTTGTGGCCAGTCCATGGTTGTCCAAATAACTCTGCTGAGGCTTCTGCTGCTGCCCCGTGCTTCCATTGGCCTCTTAATTACTGGGCCTTGTCCTGGTGGCCCGCTGGGGCAGCAGCCAGTGCTGGCTCCCACTGAGGCTGCCTGGCCAAGAGAAGCCCCAGGGGCACAGGGCAGAGGCAGAGCAAGTTCTCCACAGTATTTGGGCAGCACAGCTCAGGACAGGACAGGACAGTGCTTATTTAGTACCTCATGTAAAGTTTTACAGTAAGAGTGGTGTTGCAGGTCAAGCAAATTTGCTCCAGATCAGTGTTAAAACAAATCCAACATGATGAAGGTTTGGCTTTGGCCTTGAGACTTTCCTCTTTGTGTAGGCCTTGCTCTGGATTGATTCCAAATCAGTCTTGGAACTGGTTTTGGGTGAAGGCTCATCCCAGCCCTGAGCCTTGGCAGTTCTCTGGCCTCAAAGGGACAGCTGAGGCTGCACTGCACATGACTGGGATTCGGGGTTCCATTATCAAAGAGATTTGAGATGTTTAAATTACTGTATTCTTACTACATGGTTTTCTTTATGAAATTCATTCATTAGTTTTTAAAACTTAGTTGTAAAAAAACTTCTTCTTCAGTGCTTTTTCCCGTTTTTTGATATAGTGAGTGATGGCCTAATTATCTCATGACTGAATTAGAAGACTGTAAGTATTATAAAATGAAATAATGTTGACACTCTTATGTCTTCCACAGACTCCTGAAACTTATGTTGGTTTGATGTGACCAGCAGAAGAGTTTGGCTCTGCTTTTAATTTAGACAAGCAGAAGAGCTGGAACCTGTTGAAAAGAGTCTCTTCACAGCTAAAGCAAACTGCCAGGGTTCTTTTTTTCCAGCTCTGGGCAGGACAATAAAAATCTCTCAGCAGTAAATACTCCTGACCAGTAACTGATATAAACTAGGCATTTGGGCTGTTTGCTGCCTTACCCCGGAGTTCCTCAGAGCTGCAGCTCCCTGTTCTCTTGGCAGACAGGGGCTGGCTAAGGATGACAGTCACGTCTCTGGCCTGGTGCACACCAGGTCCACACATGAGCTGAGGGATCGTCCTTGCACACCCCATCCTGGAAGAACCCAGTTCATTGATGAGTCTGACACAATTTGGTGCATGGCAGCAAAAGAAGGCAAAATAAAGGCTAGAATTGGTACCATTCTGTAATATGTGATATAGGTAATTTGTGCTTATGTAGAATATGAGAGGAAGATATGTTATAATGTTTAAAAGAAATACACAAAAGCATTTTCAAATCCACATGGAATTGCTTCATGCTTAGAGACTGCTGCATGCCATTGCAAAACTGCAGACAGCAGGAAGGAGGGGGTCTAATTTGCAATTAAAAGAGCCTAGCTGGGGAAGGAGATGGATCATTTCTCAAAGGCCACCTGGGCGGTCAACGCTCATCAAGCACTGAGATTGAGATAGCAGAAGTTATCAGGGAACTTGCATCCCAATACCAGGTTCCCCCTACTCTCAGCATTCACAGCTTGCCAGGAACCACATTGTCCAGTGCAACTTGGAGAAAGAGGACATCATGAATGTGTTTGACTATGAAAAGAACAAGAGAGACGCTGCCTCGAGCGACAGAAAGGGTATAAAACCTGACTGTACCAGACTGCCTTAGTGAACAGAGCGGGTCTGATGCGATAGAGGTCGGATCAGTGTTCACCCAGTGTCCATCCAGGCTCAATGCTGTCCCTTTGATTGTGGATCTCAAAACTGTATATCAGTCGCACAATAAATTATATACATATATTTATTATTATTAAATTGGTTTGATGAGTTTTTATCTACAACAATCTTAGTGACCCCTACATGATCTGATTTAGGGGTTCTGGGGACCCCCTTCCTCTGGTCAGGATGTGCCCTGGTCATTTCAGTGGCCCAACAAGGTTGGGAAGCCCTGTAGGACCAATCAGACAAACCAAAAGCTAAAAGATACAATCTGGGACAAGATTTAAAGAAAAAAAGGGGGCCCAAAAATAGCTCTCAGGTATTTGGAGGTGGGTCTCCGAGGCTGCGGCAACATTTTTTCACTCATAGAAGTCTACGTGCACGAAGAATCCACACGGAAAAAAGAATCATATCATGTGGTTGAGTGAGGTGTGATTGAGCGCGTGTGTGAGACATGATACTATCACAAAGCGAGTGCAAACTCCAAGATCCCAGCTCCCCTCTCCCTCGAGGGAAGGGGTCGGTCAAGGGGGAAGCAGAGGAGCTCATTTCACACGTAAAGCCTGTAACTCCGGGGAGGGGAGTTCAGGGGTTTGATCACGGGCGGACCAGAAAGGGAGGGTACGTTCCCAGGCGTTCGGAAGCTGGTAAATTTTTTTGGTCCAGGACTTCAGTAAGTCCAGGTAAGAGAGCCTTCTACCAGTCGGCAAACCGACACTGTGAGCCTAGCAGGCTGGTAACGTTCAATTAGGATTAAAAACAGGTACGGTACTGATTCAGGGAAAACTTTAGGACTCATATCGAAATACAACACAGGAACACGGTATGGAGAGACTAAAAGAAATAGACTCGAGGAAGGTGGGGCAGAAAAAGAGTAAGATGCAGGGAAAAACTCAGGGTAAATCAAAAAAGGAACAGGAGAACGGTTTACCTGAAATTCCGAGAAATAGTCCATTGGGGTGGATGTTAGAACACTGGGAGGACTGCCTCAAGAGAAGTATGAGATCCAAGGAACGAATGATACATTATTGCATTGAGGTATGGGGAGGAAAAGAGATTAAAAGACACCTAACGTGGCTGATGTTTGGCACTTTCGAAAGGTGGACTTGCCGAGCTTTGCACGACTACGTGTACGATGAGTACCTGCCAGAAAGTGAGGAGATGAGCTATGCCAAACTATGGGAATATGCTATCACAGTTAAAACTTACAGGAGTGCCATGATTCAGGGAGAAACGTGGGAGCCCTTAGATAACCTTCCGCCTCCATATCCTCTGCAGGCTCAGGTTCCTTTGCCTGCATCCTTGGATCCTTCACACCCACCCACACAGGCACAGGCACCTCCGCTCCCAGTGCAGCAGCCGTAAGTCCTGCTCCCACAGGGACAGGCTTGGCTCCATAGTATCCACAAGATAGTGCTCAGCGCCCCCCCCTACTGCTGCCAGTGGAAAGCAAGTGGCAAGCCTGTCATACTGGGGAAACCAGTTCTCCTCCAGCCAGCCGAATACGGCACAAGACAAGGAGGGTGGCCAATGATGATAGTGAGAGCGAGGAGGACAAACAGAATCTCTTTAAGAGAAATGCCCATTGCCCCAGGAATAATTTGGTACGTAAATGTACCAATTAATACTGAGGATGTAAGGGCTTTCAAGAAAGAGATGGGGAGTTTGATGGACAATCCGATAGGAGTAGCAGAAAGCTAGATGAATTCCTGGGGACAAGCGTATACACTTACGATGATATAACGGCATACGAAGGTCATTGTCTTATCATAAGGGATATGATAAGACAAGTGGCGATATGAGACTGGGATCACAGGAATCCCCAAGGGACATGGGGGAACCAGAAGTGGCCAGATCAGAGGCTATCATGGAATGCTCAGAATGAGGAGGACTGAACAAAAATGATAGAACTGAGAAATATGGTAATACAGGGTATAGGGAAAGCAGTGCCAAAAGAACAAAATATCAGTAAGGTATTCCAGGAATGCCAATGAAAAGATGAGACACCCACAGAATGGCTAGAGAGACTAAGGAAAGGACTTTGAATGCATTCGGGGACAGATCCGGACTCCCCTGTCAGGGAGGTTATGCTAAAAACACAATTCGTTGCGAAATCATGGGAGGATATATAGAGAAAACTAGAGAAAATAGAAGGCTGGCAGGAAAAAGGATTACAGAAATTACTAAGGAAGGCTCTAAAGGTTTATATGAGAAGAGACGAGGAACAACAAAAAGCACAGGCAAAGGTCCTGGTGGCCGCCGTCAGGGAAGCCCAAAAGCAGGAACAGACTCAAGACTCTATGAAACCAACACAGAGTCATCCGCCTCCGAGAAAGCCAAACCTTCCTCAGAGAAGGCACTCGAACAGTAACAAGTACAACCCCGAGTGCTTTTACTGCAAGCCCAGGGAGCACCTTCGGAGGGAATGCAAGAAAAGAGTGAAGGATGAGAAAATCTTTCAGGAAGATTAGAGGTGTCAGGGGCTTTTTAATTTGGGGTCCAGAACATCCAACGAGCCCTTAATAAAATTAAAGACAAGACCCCGAAACAGGAATTAACTTTTCTAGTAGATTCAGGAGCAGAGCAGAGCACCATTCAGCGGCTGCCACCAGGATGTATAAGAAGCAAAGACACCATGGTGGTGATCGGATTGAAGGGAGACCTTTTTAAGGTACCTGTGATTAAAAATGTTAAGATAGAATCAAAGTTTTGCTTCGGGAATATGTTACTGGTGGAAGAGGCAGATTATAACCTACTAGGAAGGGATCTGATGGTAGCCCTGGGGATAAGTATAATTGCACAGGAGTCTCAACTCATGCTAAGTTTATATAAACTAACCACTGAGGACAAAAGCAAAATAAATTCAAAGGTTCGGCATACACAAGGAGAGGCTGGGAGGCTGCATATGGAGCCAATTTGTATTGAAATCGAAAGACCAGAGGATCCAGTTAGAATTAGAAATACCCTATACCTATGGAAGGTAGAAAAGGGCTGAAAGCAATAATAGAGGAATTCATCACAAAAGGAACACTAGAACCGTGCATGTCTAGACATAATACTCCTATTCTGGCAGTATGGAAACCAGTTGGAAATTACAGATTAGTACAGGATTTGAGGGCTGTGAATGGGAGGACAAAAATGCTATTCCCCACAGTTTCCAATCCTTACACTCTGCTAAATAATATTTCTCCTGAGGGTACATGGTATAGCGTAATAGATTTAGAAGATGCTTTTTGGACCCGTCCTTTAGCTAAAGAAAGTAGGGACTATTTTGCATTTCAATGGGAGGATCCAGAGACGAATAGGAAGCAACAGCTCAGATGGACATCTGCCTCAGAGGTTCGTGGATTCACCAAACTCATTTGGACAGGCTCTTGAGCAATTTCTAAGCCAATTTGTACCGCCAGAGGGTATCAAGCTACTGCCGTATGCAGATGACTTACTGGTAGCAGGTCCTAAGGAGGAAGATGTAAGGGCCAGCACAATTTCATTGTTTCTTAGGAGACAAAGGATTAAAGGTCTCAAACTCCAAGCTACAGTTTACTGAGCCCGAGGTAAGATACTTGGGACGCTGGTTGTCCTGAAAGAGTGGCACGAATTGTTGCTTTACCCTCCCTGTGGACGAAGAGAGAAATCAGACAACTGTTGGGACTTTTAGGATATTGCAGGCAGTGGATCGAGGGATATAGTGAGAAGGTGAAGTTTTTCTATGAGAAATGGACCACTGATAGACTGAAATGGACACAGCAGGATGAGGAAGGATTTAAGCAGATAAAAGAGACCCTGACGGCAGCTCCGGTGTTGAGTTTGCCTGATATAAAAAGACAATTTCAGTTGTTTGTGGACATGAGTAGCCATACTGCTCACAGGGTACTAATGCAGGATTGGGCAGGGGATAAGAAACCAGTAGGATATGTATCTAAGCCTTTAGACCCGGTGGTGGCCCACTTGTCTGCAAGCTATTGTAGCTGTGGCATTATTAGTGGAGGAAGCGAAAAAGGTAACTTTTGGAGCCCCACTAGTGGTATACACTCCTCATAGTGTGAGGAACATATTGCAACAAAAGGTCGAGAAATGGCTCACTGATGCCAGGCTTTTGAAATATGAAGCCATATTAATCCACTCCCGTGATCTTGAACTACAACTGACTACTGCAAAAAATCTGGCACAATCTTGTTCAGGGAAGCCTCAGGGGAACCAGCGCATGATTGCATCGAGGTGGTGGAATTGCAGACCAAGATAAGACCTGACCTAGAAGAAGAGGAATTAGACGAGGGAGAGAAATGGTTTGTAGACGGCTCAGCCAGAGTCATAGAGGGGAATAGGAAATCTGGATATGCTGTAGTGGATGGTAAGATCAGAGAAGTAATAGAATCAGGACCCCTGAGTGTTAGCTGGTCAGCAGAAGCATGTGAATTATATACAGTAATTAGAGCCCTATGGAAATTAAAAGGCAAAAAGGGAACGGTTTTCATAGATTCTAAGCACTCGTTTGGGATAGTCCATACCTTCGGAAAAATTTGGGAGGAGTGAGGATTACTTAACACCAAGGGACGAGAACTAGTGCATGGAGAATTAATAAAGCAAATCTTAGAAGCCATCAGGGAGCCAGAGGCAATATCAATAGTCCATGTGAAAGGGCACCAAGCAGGAATGCAGTTCTGGACCCGAGGGAATAATCTAGCAGGGAAGCGAAAAACACTGCTCTATTGCAGGTAAGTACCCCAGAGATCAAAGAAAGCGGTACCCAGGAATATCCTCTGTATCCTTCTCCCAAAGAAATTGAAGGGTATGAGAAAATAGGGGGAAGATTAGAAGAAGGTAAGTGGAAATTACCAGATGGGAGAGAATTACTGTCTAAAGACTATACCAGAAGGATATTGAAAAGATTAAACCAGCAGACGCTTTGGGGCGCTCAGGCCCTTGCAGAACAGTTTCTAAAATTTTTCGGATGTAAGAGGATTTATGAATTAGCCAAACAAGGAATACAGGGATGTATGGTTTGCCAGAAAGTTAATTGAGCCAGGGCACGACAGGTAGCATTGGGAAGGCGTCCAACAGCATACTGTCCTTTGGAGAGGATTCAGGTGGATTTTACAGAACTGCCTAAGGAAGGAAGATGCAAATTTTTACTAGTACTAGTGGACAAAATGACCCATTGGGTAAAGGCCTTTCCAAGCTCTAGGGCTATGACTCAGGCAGTATCAATATTTTTACTAGAAGAAATCATACCTCGATATGGGTTGGTGAAATATACAGATTCAGATCAAAATATATAGATTCAGATCAAATTCTAAAATCATTAAGCAACTAGCAGGAGCCTTGGGGATCAGGTGGGAACACCATACTCCATGGTACCCACAGAGTTTGGGACAGGTTGAAAGGATGAACCAGACGCTGAAGGCTCAATTATCAAAGCTGATACTTGAAACCAAGATGTCCTGGTCAAAGTGCCTCCCCTTAGCTTTGCTAAACATCAGGACCATGCCCCATTCAGAGACAGGGCTGTCACCTTTTGAAATGTAATATGGGATGCTGGTAGGACACCCAAGAAAAGAGGATGGCCAGATACAGCCATACCTGATAGAGATAAGAATCTGCAGGAATTACGAAAGCAGGATATAATAACTCAGGGCACCCCCTTGGGGTTTGCTGTACATAGGCTACAGCCCAGGGATTGAGTGCTCATAAAAACATGGAGAGAGGTCCCTCTCTCCTCACTGGGAAGGCCCTTTTCTCATCCTATTGACCACAGACACCGCCGTCAGGACAGCAGAGAAAGGCTGGACCCACGCGTCTCGAGTAAAAAAGATTGAGCACCGGGAGGAGATGCCTGAGTGGAAGGCTACCACTTCCCCTGGAGACCTAAAGATAACTTTATGTCGGCCAAGTAAATGACCAAACGGGATCAGATAAGTTGTGCAACTCCTAGGTGTAGATGTTATCCATTTGTGCATTTTAAGTGTGAATATTGTAACAAGGTGTGGGTGGTACATTGTAGAAGGGGATATCGACCAAAGGGCTTGTGTGATAAGTGCCTAGAGGACAAACTGTACCTGACTAGCCATGTCTTAGAGCTCGCTACTGCTTTGGGTATAATAGAATTAGATTCCTGGGAATGGTTTCACCTGTTTCAAAACAGGGTGGGAGGAAAATTAAACTCCAGAGCTCAAATTATAACGGTTGAGTGCCAGAGGTTAAAAAAAAGTTCCCTGCAGCGCTGATGCCATTAAACTTGTGAGGTGGGGCTCCTTTAAGAGGATGTATGCAGTTCGGTCCAGGACCCTGGAAGAATATTCCTGCTGCTGAAAAGATGGCTTATCTCGCTGTTGGTGGCAACCCAGTGGGTGCAGGCAGAGGCAGAGGGATACAAATATGGGGAGTTCTGATGAGCCTGAGTCTAGTCACGTGCCACTTGATTAGCCTGCACCAAGAGACTTCACCCAGCCAGAAAGGGTCAAGTCTCGATAACGGGTGCAGGCAGTGTGTGGAAATTGTCCGGGGGAGGACAAGGAGAAGCGGAGACTCTGGCATACCCAGCCCCAGGAAATTGCAACATGAATAAGCAAAGCAGGTTCTGCTTTATAAATGGCACTCAATATGTGAGTTGAATGGAAAGATGATATGTTATTCACAAAAGGCAATCTAAGGACAGGCAGTCAGAACATAGACTACATAAACAGAATGTTGAACAGATGTCTATTCCTATCTGTAACAAATGCAATCACATGGTATGGGTAGGAGGAAAAACAGAGTCAGGATTTGTAGCTTACTTTCAGGTTAACAAACTATGTTATGATAATAGCCAACTGGAGATGTGTGCAATGGGAGGAAAACATATTGGATTGGAAAGAACTTGAAATATGAAGGCAGGGTATCCCTCAGAAATGAACTGGTCTTTCTTGACCTCCTTGAGGAACATGATGACAGAGCCTGTCTACAGTTTGACAAAACATTCTGCCTTTCAAAGAATAAGGATGGTATAGACCCAGAGGGGAAAATGAAACAGGTAGCCCAAGAATTGAAAAGACAGGAATCAGAAATGAGGAAAAAGAGAATAGAGCAAGAAAGGCTAAGAACTCTAAGTGAACAATACAACCAATTGGAAAAGCAGTATACTGGCTGGGGGCTGCCTGCTTCAGAGAGAAATTTATTTATAGATCTAATGCAAGAAATTGCTACTGAACTGGGTTTATCAAATTGCTGGATTTGCAGAGGGCTTAAATCAGCGGACAAATGGCCTTGGAAAGGTGAGAGCTTAACTCCAGAGCAGCTGCTAAAATGGGATAACACTGAGATTTCAAGAACAATACAGAGGCCTGAGAGGTGGGTCTTGGACCAGTGGGGAATTGGGATGGTTTGTATCAGCCAAGAAGGGAGAGAATATAACAAGGTAGTGGGATATACCTTATTTATCTCTACCTTATCAGTAAATTCAACTAATAAAAGCAGGACCTGGCAACCAGAACCTCCTGCTGGATATTGGAGCCGGGAAAAAGGGACCACTTGTGAGTGGAACGAAATAATTGCGCTCTGCTGGAACAAAGGCTCTGGAGTTAATCCTTACCAATCCTTGGGAGACCTAAAGGGATACTGGAACTCCCCAAAGGGAGCCAGAAAATACCGAGGGGAATTGGAAAAACCCCAAATGGTATATATTGGATCTGTGGGAGAAAAGCATACAAAAAATTACCCCTGAAATGGAAAGGGTCGTGCACCCTAGGAAAAATCAGGTTTTGTTCACACTCCCTATGTCAGAAAGTAGCTCATTGGGAGCACCCTTATATGAAACTTTAAGTAGGGGAAAAAGAGAAATAAAGAAGAAATTCCATGTGGTGGACGGTAGCCAGACATGGGGAGAGGAAGAGTGGCCTGCTGAGGGAATAATAGAATATTATGGCCCTGCCACGTAAGCCCCAGATGGAAGCTGGGGGTACAGAACCCTGATTTTTCTGTTGAACAGGCTAATATGACTTCAGGCTGTAGTTGAGATAATTTCAAAACATACATCAGATGCCCTTGAATTGTTATCTAGACAGCATTCCCAAATGCGGGTTTTTGTATATCAAAATCAGATAGCCCTGGATTATTTGTTAGCTGAAGAAGGGGGCATCTGTGGAAAATTTAACAAATCAGAATGTTGCATAGAAATTGGCCATTATGGGGAAACCATCTGAGGTCTGGCAGCAGAAATTAAGAGGGTAGCACATGTACCTGTTCAGAAATGGAATTCCATTCTCTAAGCATCCTGGTGGGATCACTTATTCGAAGGAGCCTGGTGGAAGAAAGTAGTATTCTTTATACTATGTTCAGTAGCCAGGGTTATATTCCTACCCTGTTTTAATACCTTGTTTTATTAGACTGCTGTACTCAGTTGTGTAAGGTATGTAAGTAGCAGCCACGCCCATAGACCTAGAATGTGCTGCAGGAAAAGTAAGTCAAGTGTCTAAAATAATGAAATTAGAGGAAAAAGATAATAAAGCAGCTGAGGCCCTGGCAACATTTGAAAAACAAGTGAAGGGAGACAGGGCTGTCTGTAAAGTATATCAGGAGATATCCCAGGACAAATAGGAAAAAGACAGAGAGGCTGGGGAAAATTAAAAAGGTAACTATATTTCCTAAAAACACAAAATAGCTAACACACATAGATATTGAAGAAGTTACATGGGCTAAGGGAAAATTCACTAAATGAATTAAAGGATATTAGGACTCTAGCATGAATTAATGTGTTTATATAGAAGGGGAGGGATTGTAATATGTGATACAGGTAATTTGTGCTTATGTAGAATATGAGAGGAAGATACGTTATAATGTTGAAAAGAAATACTCAAAAGCATTTTCAGCGGAAGCCAAGGAATTGCTTCATGTTTAGAGACTGCCATATGCCATTGCAAAACTGCATACAGCAGTGAGGAAGGGTCTAACTTGCAATTAAAAGAGCCTAGCTGGGGAAGGAGATGGATCCTTACTCAAATGCCACCTGGGCAGTCAACGCTCCTCAAGCTCTGAGATCAAGATAGCAGAAATTATCAGGGAACTTATATCCCAATACCAGGTTCCCCCTACCATCAGCATTCACAGCTTGCCAGGAACCACATTGTCCAGTGCAACTTGGAGAAAGAGGACATCATGAATGTGTTTGACTATGAAAAGAACAAGAGAGGTGCTGCCTCGAGCGACAGAAAGGGTATAAAACCTGACTGTACCAGACTGCCTTAGTGAACAGAGCGGGCCTGATGCGATAGAGGTCAGATCAGTGTTCACCCAGTGTCCATCCAGGCTCAACACTGTCCCTTTGATTGTGGATCTCAAGACTGTATATCAGTCATGCAATACATTCCATTCTTTTCTTTTTTAATTCTTATTAAATTGGCTTGATCAATTTCTATCTATAACAATTCCAACCACTTGACATTCAGCTGTGTGTAATGGAGATAGGTACTACAAGTATCCTATTCATACACAATTTGCTGTCTGAGAGCACTCAGTTCTCAAAGTCACAGGAGCTTGCAGGTCTGTGTCTGAGATGACTTTAAAAACAAAAACAACCTTTATGTGCTACACCTGTATATCAAAACTTCATAATAGAAATCACAAGCTGATTCTGCTGTTGAGTGGATTAAAAAAAACCCACAAAAAACTATAGCAAAACTGTGACCAAATAAAATAGGTAAACAAAACAACCACCAAGAAAAAGCCAAAACCAACAGAAAAATCCCCACAAATCCAGAAAAAGGTAAAAATCAGGTGAAGGAGGCAGTGATCCAAGAGCAACAAATGGGCAGAGCAACTACAGAAGTGCAGAAAGGAAAGATAATAAGAAAGGAGAGATAATAAGTGGGTATGACACCAAACTAGCCAGGGGATCTGAGATACTGTTCTCACCCTTCTGGAAACAATCTGACATCAAAATACACTGAAAATCAATGATGGTGATTGTGATAACGGGAATCTCTACGTTTAGCTTTCATATATGCATTGTGTGTGAGTTCTGTTTTCCTGTGAAGTCGCATCATCTGGCAAGGGGGCTTTTCTGTCCAAAGAAAAACACTGCAGTGGAAAAGGAGGCCAGTTTGGAAAAGATTAAAAATAAGAGGTAAAAATAAAGTAATTTTTAATAATATGTTGTTTGGTTGGTTTGCTGTTTGTTCATGGGTTTTTTGCCTGTCTTTGAAAGCAGCCCCTCAGATGTTAATGCACACAGCAAGTCCTTTGTAACGGGCTGTCTTTGCAAAAAAATTGCCAATTTTGTTATGCAAGACAGAAACAGCTTCCCTTGGGCTACAGCTGGAAGGCTTAGAAATGTGTTCCAGAAACTCAGGATAGGGCAGAGTCTGAGTAAACGCAATTTAATGTCATGGAGTGCAAGATGCAAGTTACCCAATAAAGTAATCAGAGTATTTAAATGCCAAGCAGCGGGAAAGGGCTGTGCATTAGAATGACAGGGAGCAGCCACAGAGGCAGGATGGACAAGTTTCCCAGCCAAAGCAGACCAGAAGTGTTATGAATAAAAAGTTATCTATGTTTTTAAGGTTGCAGAGTTAAAACAAGTTGGACCAGTTGCTGTTCAGTTAGCTTCATTGTTAAGAGTTCTTCTTCAATTACCTGTTAATGGTTGGTGATTAACCATTGTCCCCATGAGGCTTGCCAGGGAGAGACACAGGGACCCTGCAGGTACCAGGAGAATGGGAGTGGCATCAGAGCTGGTATGCAGATGAGAAATGCATTGCACCAAATTTTGCAGTTTTCCAGGAAAACCCCTAAAAACAAGGAGCCAACATAGAACTAGGGGACCTAGGTGATGTCTAAGGATGGGAGCGTAGTCCAGTGCCTGCTTGGATCCTTTTTGTTTTTCACCCTAACCCGAAAAGATGTTGATTAAAGAGAAGCCCCAGGGTGTTAGACAAAAAAGATAGGAATCTCCTAATCTCTGGTGAGGACGGAATCCCCAGCTCTGCCTGCAGACCAGTGGACACAGCTGCATCATCCTCCTCCTCCGTGCCACGCCTGGGAGCACCGGCGGCGTGGGCGCGACCTTTTGATTTCTCCCCACCTGAGCTGATTCTTTTTAATTAAGGCATTAAAAAGGAGAAAGATCTCCTGCCCCATTTATTTCAAGAAGCACTGAGAGCACAAAGGGACACAGCCAGGAGGCCCAGCAGCTCCTTGCTGAGGACCCACTTCATGCAAGAGCTCACACTCAGAATATTAAATGAATTTAAAATAAAAGGGTGGGGGGAGGCAGCAGTGAGGTGTCCTCAGAGGATCAACTCTGCACTCTGCTTTTTCCAGCAACATTATCCAAGTTCCTGTGCTTGTTTTCCTGAAGAATTTGCACTCAACAGAGCTTCAGTGCCTTTGATCAAATCAGTCTTAAGAGCAGCTTGGGGCTGGTCAGTCATTTAGATGTGAGCACTGAAATAAATGGACAGGAGATCTTTCTCCTTTTTAATGCCTTTATTAAGAAGAATCAGCTCAGGTGGGGAGAAATCGACGGGTTGCGCCCACGCCGCCGTTGCTCCCAGGCATGGCACGGAGAAGGAGGGTGATGCAGCTTTGTCCACTGGTCTGCAGACAGAGCTGGGGATTCCATCCTCACGGGAGATTAGCAGATTCCTATCTTTTTTGTCTAACACCCCGGGGCTTCTCTTTAATCAACATCTTTTCAGGATAGGGTGAGAAGCAAAAAGGATCCAAGCAGTTCCAGGACAATGCTCCTATCCTTAGACGTCACTTAGGTCACTTGTTGGCTCGTAATTTTAGGGGTTTTTCCTGTAAAAACTGTAAAACTGTAAAAATTTGGGGCGCAATGCATTTCTCATCTGCATACTGGCTCTGATGTCACTCCTATTCTCTTCATACTTGGAGGGTCTGTCCCTGAGTCCGTCCCTGGCAAGCAGCCAGCATCAGGGGAACAATGGTTAATCACCGGCCATTAACAGGTAATTGAAGAGCTTTTCTTTGGCAGTGAAACTAAAGAGGTCTGATGGTCTGACTTGTTGTTAACTCTGAAACTTAAAAAAAATACAAGTTTCTAATCATAACAAGCACTGACTGGGGTACAGGCAACAAAACAACATTAGCTGCAGGCTACCCATACAGCTTTTCATCTTAATGAGCACAAAGCCTTTATTTTTGCAAAGGGATGGATATTGGGAGAATTTTTGCACCATCAGGCCGAGACAGAAGGCTCTGGATCTACACAGCACTTTGGTAAGGAGGGGAACACAGGTGGGGGCAATCCAGGCTGTTAGCAGTGCCCCCACCCCCTGATTAGGGACAGCACAATTGCTTTTAGAGCTCATTAACCAGATGGTGAAACACTGATCTTCTTTTCCTGCCCCTTGCATACTGACAGGTAAGTTGAACAGAAAATCTGCCTCTTCCTCCATGATCTCTGAGCACCAAAGCAAAGAACCAAGGAAAAAAAAAAAAACCAACAAAAAAACCCAAAAACACCCCAAGCAACTAAAACGCAAATATTATTTGCTCAGGCTAGGTTTTTTTAAGAGGCTTATAAGACTGACTAAGCCAGTGCTGATTTAAGAGTGGCACATGTTATGTGCCTTCCACAAAGTGTGGGACAGCTGCTGCAATGCAAAGTGGGTGCAGAGTCAGACCCTTTACTTCAGACCCAGCCCTGCCTTCCTGAGGGATAGAAATTCATCTGTTAGAATCCCTTGGAGCTTATGGAGCTGCTCTTGGCCGTCCTGTGATAACGGGACTACTGTGGAGCACTGGAGAACTTTCAGCTTGGTACCTGTTATATATATTATGGTAATTCATGCTGATAGAATATATATATATATATAGCTAGATAGATAGATACATAGATATATATATAATGGTAATTCATACTCATACTATATATATATATGTATATATATATATATATAAGAATAAAATATAAAACTTGAAATCACAGTAGCAAGGGAAGAGGGGATTGCTTCACAGGGTGAGGAAACCGCAGCTGGCAGTCGGGTAGGAGGAGTGTCATTAACATAGGAAGTGAACCCAGCCGGCACAGGAGATTGTCGTTCTCACTGGTGTGAACAGGAGGAGGCCCAGCGATGATGGCCCATGGAGATGTTCATCTTAGACAGAGGGGACCATCAAGGACATACATCTGCATACGGGATTCCGGTAACCAAAGAGTGGATACACATCAGTTCCTGCACAAGGTTTTGTCCAGCACAGGACGGAGAATAGAGGCATCATGAATGTGAAGAACCCTGAGGAAAGACAAAGGGACTCTGCCATGGGCTAGAAAAAGAGTATAAGAACGGACTCTGCCAAGCGGCATTGGTGAACAGGGGGGATTGGGTGCGATAGAAGGCGGATCTGTGTTCACCCAGCTTCCATCCCGGGGTCAGTGCTGTCCTTGATTGTTGGCTGTTGTGGCTGCATATCGGTTGTGAATAAATTTATATTTTATTTTTATTAAATTGGCTGGATCGATTTTTACCTATAATAGTACCAGGGTATAGGGGCCTGCAGAATCTAAGCAGCATCTTCCTTGGCTAACAACAGACTGGAAAGGGAAAACCAGCATCAGAAACCTGTGAGATGGAAAACTTTGGGCTGTTTGAGATCAAAAATGTCACCTAAAAATCTCAATGGCGAAGAACAACCATTCTCACAAGGATTCCAGTAGAATAAATGACACAGGTGTTGGAATAACAGCCAGTGCCCACAGCAATGACAATTCCTTGGTGAGGAGGGTCCCACGGAGAGTCGGCTGAGTAATGACACTCACAGCCAATGTGGCTACACGTCGTTCTCCTTTATTAAGCAACTTTGACATAGTTATTCTCCTCTATACACTGTCTCCTGCCACTAATGCTTAATGCTGATTGGTTAAGTAGCTATATTCACACATACATCTTAATTACTGATTGGTTGTCACACTATAAGCATCTTTAGCTAAGGTGTGCCAAATGAGCAGCTCCCACAACGTGCTTGGCGCATTTGGTTTCATCCTGGCACAATGCTCATTCTTCCTTGTTGTATCTATTTGAGGACAGCACATGGTCTATCTTGTTCCTGTTTGAGGACGATACATGGTTTTCAGAGTAACTCTGTAATCTGCAGACCAGGGCTGTCCAATTCCCACAGGGGAATATCATGGCATTGTTCAGCCAAGAATCCTTCTACACCTTGGAATAAAAGGCAGTGCCCACTGCAAAGACATTTCCCTGTCCTGTGGGCTCCACAAACCACACATGAACATGGCACTTTTCCTGAGTGCTTCCCAAAGCTTCTCTGCAAGAAGCACTGGGGAAGTGCATGGGGTAAGAGTTCTGCAAGTGCCAGGCTCTTGTGCAGCAGAAAAGTCATAAAATATGAAAGATTCTAGCAACCCCAATAAATCCATCATTTATGGCTTGTAAATATTCCAGTGAATCTCAGTTACTTCAGGGCAAAAACAAACACAGGGCAAACTTTCCAAAGTATGGTTTCATGACAAGATTCCCGTTTGTCTGCTCCTGTCTGTGGGAGAAGACGAGATTACAAGCTGTCCAGCTGAAGAAGGAAAGGAGGATCTACACTTCCCTGTCATATTTTCCTACTGACTAAGGAATTAAGACCAAGAATTTGGGTAATGGAGGGATAAGACTGGAGTATGGATTAGGGTTTACATCCTAAGATACTTCATTTGCTGAAATAGAAGCACTTTTATTGTACATGGATCTCCTTGCTAAACCTCTTTGTGTACAAACTCCCTTCCTCCATGGCAGAACTGAACAAGCAACATATGTCAGAGCCTCAAGTTAAAAGCTCTGTGATGAGTTAGTTTTAATGGATCCATTACCATTCTGTGGGGTTGCTGTCATGAGGAGCTCAGGTGGCTTTTTGTTGAGATCAAAATCAATGAGCCATTTGTCCCAGCTCCACCTGTCCTGAGGCAGCACTGGCTCCACTATGCCATTTCTAAATGAAAACAGAATCTCCTAAAGAAGCCAGGCCAAAATCACGAGGGAGTAGTCACAAAAAATAACTTAGGTCGTTTGCTGGGTATTGATCAAACAGCTACCAGCATCCCAAAGTCCAGGCTCCACTAAACAAGGCTCTTTGCTCTGTAATCAACCTTTCAATTGGTAGTGTTTCATACCCATGCAGAAGAACAAAAAGCCACTTCCACTGTAGAAACATGAGCTGCAATTATGCAGTAAGTTGTGCTCAGTAGCTGACCTGCTGCTTTAGCTGTGAGGCAGGAGATACTGCCATAAAATTTCACAAGAAAATTTTCAAGTATCTAAAATATGCCGTGTTATGTTATTTTCTACCTCCAATATTGCCTGCACATAGCTTAAGGAAGAAAGGTATTTACCAGCCACCATAGATGAAAAAAATTAAAATGAGAAAAGGGCTTTTAAGGATATCAGAGTGATGGCCACCAGTCATTTTCCAGCTTTGTAGGATTTCAGTTGAAAGTCAATCTAAACAAGCCAGCATATGTCTAGCAAGAAGGAAATCACAGATCATGTCTGCTCCTACACCCAAGCTTTTCTATATCAAAGATGGATGGTATTCTTTTCCAGCTCTCAAGAGATATGTCATAATTTACGAATAAACAAAATATCATGCATAGAAATATTTCATAGATTGTAGCAGCTCCTTTGAGGGGAGCTCCCCGGGGAGTCCCCGGAGGGCCCCCTGGGCTGTGAGTTCGCTGGCAGCAGCAGGCACGCAAGGAGACTCCACACGGCTTCTGAGGATGCTGATTAGATGAGGGTTTATTGGGGGACCCAGCCCCGGGAGTAACATGGTTTCAGAGGGAGAAGGGAGAAAGGGAAAGAGAGGGGGAGAGAGGGGGAGCCCAGGGGAGAGATGGGCCATGAGAGAATCTGGTCTTCCTCGCACAGCTTAAGAGGGAAATTCAGTGTAGGTGTGAAATAAGGTTTGGGCAAATGGGATTGTAGATTCATGGGACTTCAGGGGAGGAACACAGCTTGGAATAAACCATATATTTTCAAGAGGTACATTTTTGAGACAGAGCATACAATTTGAATAAAATGCAACACTACAATAGATTATTAAGATAGATAGATGATAGATAGATAGATAGATAGATAGATAGATAGATAGATAGATAGATAAATGGATTGACAAGGCAGATAGAGATAGATGAATGCACTTGCCTGTATCACTTTGTATAGAAAGGGAGGGGGAAGTGACAGGTTATTCTTTTCCACACATGGGAAACTATCTTTTTCCCAGAAAATTCAGCTTCCTTCTTCAGTGACCACCAGGGTATCTGAAGACCCCACCAAGAAGGCCCTGTGATGCCATTGGCCTGTGCATCCAGCAAGTCAAGAAAGTAAGGCCTGCCTCTTAATACTACAGTGGTGTTAAAGAGGTTTATTCTCGGTTTTTGGTACCAAGAGGAACAAACTGAAACCAGTTACTGTAAAATGCCTTCACAAGCACCAGTGCAAATCACAGACAAAGGAAGGATGAAGCCAAGGTGTCCCACAACCATGGCCCAAGCAGCCAGAGATCCTCCTTCAACCCTGGCTGCATTGAAGCCCCACTGACTGCCAAGAAGAAAAGCGCCCTACTGAGAGCAAGCAAACTTAACCCTCTGCCAGGACACAAATTTAGAGGGAAAAAAATTTGAAATCCCTACATCACCAGACACAGTTCCCAGTGAGAAGGGTTGGAACACTCTGCCCCCCAGCACTTCCCCGGCAGGCAGGTTCACAAAGGTGCTGGGAGCTAAGCTGTGCCCTGCGAGGGAACAGAGCCAGCCTCCCTTCAGTGGGAGAAGGCGCGGCCTCAGCTGTAGCCCCGGGTGCCTGCGGTGGCCCAGGGCACGGCCATGGCTGTCAATGTGTTGGGCTGCAGCACAGGGCAGGCCGGAGCTCAGCAGCCTCAGCAGAGCCCAGGGCCGCGGCCCTTCCCTGCCGGGGCCCGAGCCTGGCCCGGCCCGGCCCGGCCTGAGCAGCCCGGACTGGCCCAGGGGATGGGCTGCGCCCGCCCGCTGTGCCCACAGGCTGGGCCCAAGCCTTTGCAAGAGGCTTTCTCCCAGCTTGGCAAAACCTCGGCCATGTGTCCCTGTGCTGTGCTGAGAAGAGTAAAAACCCTATCAAATTTAACCCTGCTGCCCAACACATGAGGGATCCCTGCACACCTGAGGAGAGGCCATCAATACTCCTTTGTGCCTCATGAGGGATCCCTGCACCCCTCAGCAGCGACCCCAAAATATCCCTGTGTGCCTCTTCAGGTCCAGGCCCAGATGATCCCCCAGAAGGAAATGTGCCCTCAGCCCAGGGACGCTCAGCACGAGCTCCCCCATCCCCTCGGGGCCCCGCCGCTGGGCACAGCAGCCCCTGCCTGGCTCCTGCCTGCCCACACCGTGGGCATCCACGGCTGCTCCTGGGCATGGAGCTCAGCCAGTGCTGGTGTCGGGTGGGCTTTGCTGGTGCTACCACACGAACATAGCTGCGAAAACTCTATTTCTTTATTTAAATATAAAATGTGGGCCAAGCCCTGCCCTGGCAGACAACGGCTGCCCGCCTTCAGTCCTGGCCAGGGAACAGGACCAGGGGGCTCAGGGGCAGAGGGTCTCATTGAGGAGGGGTAGGTTTTGGGATGCCTCATGATGCTCATTCAGCCACCGCAGGTCAAAGAGGGGCGGAAGTGAAGATCTGGGGTAAACTATCAGGTTGTCATTGCCTCTGTTTTTAGGCTGGTCTTCTGGAGATACACAGGAGCACCTGTGAAGAGAGGAGGTGGCTGAGGCCCCAGCTGCCAGTGGCGCACTGGGACCCTCATGCACAGCAGGGCCCAGAGCTGGCAAGGCTCCCCAGCACGGCTGGAGCTGCTGGCACAGCTGGGCCCAGGTGGACAGCTGCCCCTCAAGGCCCCGGCCAGCAGGGCACGGCTCTGGGCAGGGTCCCTGGCCAGGAGCGGGCCCCAGAGCACCTCTGCCTTTCAAGGGCAATCTCGGCCCTGCTCTTTCTCCTCCCCACCTCCCTCTGCCTCTGCCCCGTGCCCCTGGGGTTGCTCTTGGCCAGGCAGCCTCAGTGGGAGCCAGCTCTGGCTGCAGCCCCAGCGGGGCCCCCAGGACACGGCCCAACAATTGAGAGGCCAATGGAAGCACTGGGCAGCAGCAGAACCCTCAGCAGAGTTATTTGGAAAATCATGGACTGGCCACAACTCCACTGCAGACTCTCTGGGAATGTTCCCTGACTATGAGCAGCCTGTAAAGGAAGCTGTTTGAGGTGGAGAATCGCAAAACACTCACGATTTTCTCTTCCAGCAATACCAGATTCCTGCACAGCACATCATCAGGCACAGTGCCGCACCAGCCACAATGGCCATCAACTTAATCAAACAAGGTGTTCCCCAGCAGAAAACTCTTCTCATGCTTTTCCAGATGATGTCAGAATGTGTTGAGGTGCTGTCTGCATCTGTTGGAGCAATGGGGAGCGTGAGCCCGTGCTGAGCTGCACTGCTGAGCTGGCAGCACGGTGGATACGGGCAGGACGTTCTCACTCCCTGTTTACCCCACAGCTGGGGCCTGCAGGCACCTTGCTGCCCCTTGGCACAGGCATGCTCAGTACCCAAACCACCTGAGCCTGCATGCCATAATTCCTCTGTGCTGTGCCCTTCTGCTCCAGGCAACACTTGTCAAAGACATGGATAAGGAGAATGGCCAGGGTTTTGGAGCTGCTCCAGGGCCCTCCCTCCTGCACAGAGCGGCCCCTCCAGATGTGCCCAGAGACTGGGAAATTGCAGGGGATCTTAGGGTGTGCATGGCCTGTGGTGCATGGATGCCTTCCCGCTGTGCCGGGCACGGCGTGTCCAGATGTGCAGCCAATGCCCCCAGCTGCTGAGTCCCAGGGGAAGCATGAGGGAAATGCACCCACCACGCTGGCTGTCCACATCACTCAGGAGTTTTTCCAGATATTTGGATTCCTCCAGGGATGTACGAGCTCCTGTAGGTTTCTTCTTCCGTCTTGGAGGACCTTAAGAGAAATATTTCCGTTTCCCAGGAAAGGATCCCACAAAACGAGGGCTCAGCCTGTGGGGTCAGCAGGAACAAACTACTCACCCCTGTGATGGGAGCTGGGCTTGCGTGCAACATCCACCAAAGGACCTGGGAAAGTCCTCCCTGCAGACACACCTGTAACAAAACAGCTTCTGCCATCTCTGCTGATCTGCACGGGCACCACTGAGCCGCAGGAGCAGGGAGGGGATTGCGCAGGGAGAGGGCACACACGTGCCTGGTTCTGTGCTGGTACTTGCAGCAATGCCCCCCTGGCCCAGCTTTGGGATCTGCGCTGGCAGCTCTCCCAGGGGAAAGGCCTTGACCTACCCTCAGCATCGCCCAGAGGCTCAGTAATGGGTATGCGTTGGGAATCCAAGTCATCTCCATTCACAGGATAGTCTTCGTCAACAGGCTCATATTCATCATCAGGATCATCATCAGGTTCATCTGCAAAGAAAGGCAGGACTGAAGAGCTCCTGTGACACTGTTGAAGATTCTCCTTCAGGCCCGAGTGGCAATGAGGGCACCTGGATTCTTGGTGCTCTCCAAGGCACTCCCTCAGCTCTGCCTCCCACTCAGGAGCAGGAGCAGGGGGAGCACGTTCCTGCAGTGGCCCCACACTGGGATGGAAGGAGTCCCTTGTGGGGCAGTCGGGGCAGAAAGGACTCCCTGGAGCTGCCAGCAGCTCTAAACCCAGCCACGGGCAGGGCCAGGGCTTGGCAGTGGCAACAGGAGCAGCTCAGGCTCCCTGGGGTCGGTAAAGGAGCTGCCAAAGGCTCAGCCCCGGGGCACAGCCCTGGGCCCGGCCCCTTCCCTCTCTGCTCTTCGCCCTGGCTGCACAGAGCACACGGAAGGACAGACTGGCATTGCCCACGGGAGGAAGATGGACAGCTAAATGCTCCTTCCTCCCACTGACAGCAATCCTGTGGGATCATTGTTGGGTACAAGAGTAAAAATTTGGAGGCTAGGATTTACAGAATCCATCAAACTTTGGAGGATCTTAAGGGAAGTGACAGAGGAATATTACTCTGGACAATGATTACACTTAGACAATGATTATTCTGTTAGCGAAGGGTTGCTGATAACCTACCTTCACCAAGCTCCAACATCCTTAAACTGTGCTTTAACAAATGATGGAAGTCACGTTCCCAGTCTAGAAAGGAGCACAGATGGGAACTGTTCCATGCTGTGCTGGGATCCCCTTGTATAGGGAACCGAGCACTGCAAGGGGGTCAGGTAATGCTGTGTGCCCGCACTGCCAGACAGCAGAGAGGGCAGCTGAAGCCTTAGCAGGGCTCAGGCCCAGAGGCACAGCAATTACCTCCTGGGCCTGTGCCTGGCATCGCCTCCCTTCCTGCAGCAGAGGCTGCCAATGAGCCACTGCTTCCTCTGGGAAATGCTGCCTTCAGCACAGGCTTTCTTTCCATCTCTGCAGAAAGGAAAAGGGACAGCTGAATCAGGTGTGGCTCTTCCCCAGTGGGAATGTGGCATCTTCAGGAGGCAATGCTTGTCACCAGGTTACTGGGGCTGCTCCAGGGCCCTCCCTCCTCCAAAGAGTGGCCCCTCCAGATGTGCTCAGAGACTGGGAAATTGCAGGGGATCTCAGGGTGGGCATGGCCCATGGTGCAGTTTGGGCTCCCTCGCAGCTGATGCCAAATGCCTTCCTGCAGAGGCTGGGCAGAAGCTGCAGCCAGGCCAGGCTGGGAAACAGCCTTGCAGGGCGTCAAAGCAGCAGCAGCAGCGGGGCAGCGAGGCTGCCATGGATCCCTTCCCGCTGTGCCGGGCACGGCGTGTCCAGATGTGCAGCCAAAGGCCCTGGCTGCTGAGTCCCAGGGGAAGCAGGAGGGAAATGCACCCACCACGCTGCCTGTCCACCTCACTCAGGACCCTATCCATGTGTTTGGATGCCTCCAGGGACTTCCTGTCTCCTATAGGTTTGTTCCTCCCTCTTGGAGGACTTTAAGAGAATTATTTGCATTTTCCCTGGGAGGGATCCCACAGAACAAGGGCTCAGCCTGTGGGGTCAGCAGGCACACACTACTCACCCCTGCCATGGGAGCGGGGCTTGTGTGCAGCATCCAAGAAAGGAGCCTGAAAAGTCTTTCTTGCAGACACACCTGTAACTCAACAGCCACAGAAACTCCTGTCACCCCGTGCCTACAAGGCTGTCCATGATTATTCTTTTAGGAACATTGACAACATACCAGCAGGAGGCTTAAGAGGCTGAAAATCTTCATGCAGCCACGCTGCTGGAGAAGCCTTCCTAGCATGCTCATCTAGAGGGGAGCACAGATCTGATCAGACCCATTTCCATGGTGTGCTGGGATCCCCCTCTGCCTTAGGGAAGTGGGCACTGCAAGGGGGTCAGGTAAGGCCTTGGCTGCCAGATGTCAGTGGACAAGGCCAAAGGTGCACAGGGGCCTGGGGAGCTCTGGACTGGCTCTGGTCACTCTCCACCCTCTTTGCAGGCCCTGTACAACATCCCTGGAGGGGCGGCAGGAGTAGCCCAGGGCCCGTGGGGGCTCTGTCCCTCCCACAAAGGAAATCCACACTAAATCCTTGGGGAAGACTGCAGCAGGCAGTGCCACAAGTGTCCCTCCCAACCTCTGTCCCTCCTTCTGCGGCGACAGCTTCCCCAGCCCACGTGGACATACCCATGCCTTCTCAGGACACACTGGAGCCTTGCTCTCCCCCTCGGCCCTTTCCCCACCATGGACACCCTGTGCAGTGTCTCCCAAGTTTCAGTTCGTGTCCCCCATGGAGGGACCCCAGCAGGACTGCTCAGTACCCGAGTGCCCCTGAGCCTGCTCAGGATAATTCCCCTGGGCTGTGCTGGTCCTCTCCGGGCTCTTTCCGCATTGCCAAGCAGCAGAGAGGGCAGCTGAAGCCTCAGCAGGGCTCAGGCTCAGAGGCACAGCAATTACCTCCTGGGCCTGTGCCTGGCATGGCCTCCCTTCCTGCAGCAGAGGCTGCCAATGAGCCACTGCTTCCTCTGGGAAACTCAGCCTTCAGCACAGGCTTTCCTTCCATCTCTGCATAAAGGAGAAGGGACAGATGAATCAGGTGGGGCTCTTCCCCAATGGGAAGGCGGCATCTTCAGGAGGCAATGCTAGTTGAAGATATTAATAAGGTTCAGGAAGTCATCCAAGCTTTGGAGCGGGACCAGGGCCCTCCCTCCTCCAAACCACCACCCCTCCGGAGCTCCCCAGTGAAGGGAAATGGCAAAGGATCTCAGGGTGGGCATGGCCCATGGTGCAGTTTGGGCTCCCTCGCAGCTGATGCCAAATGCCTTCCTGCAGAGGCTGGGCAGAAGCTGCAGCCAGGCCAGGCTGGGAAACAGCCCTGCAGGGCATGAAAGCAGCAGCAGCAGCAGCAGCGAGGCTGCCATGGATCCCTTCCTGCTGTGCCGGGCACGGCGTGTCCAGATGTGCAGCCAAAGCCCGCGGGTGATGAGTCCCAGGGGAAGCAGGAGGGAAATGCACCCACCACGCTGCCTGTCCACCTCACTCAGGACCCTATCGAAACCCTATGTGTTTGGATGCCTCCAGGGACTTCCTGTCTCCTATAGGTTTGTTCCTCCCTCTTGGAGGACCTTAAGAGAAGCATTTGCATTTTCCCCGGGAGGGATCCCACAGAACAAGGGCTCAGCCTGTGGGGTCAGCAGGCACACACTACTCACCCCTGCCATGGGAGCGGGGCTTGTGTGCAGCCACCAGGAAAGGAGCCTGAAAAGTCTTTCCTGCAGACACACCTGAAACTCAACAGCCACAGAAGCTCCTGTCACCTGGTGCCTACCAGGCTGTCCATGATTATTCTTTTAGGAACATTGACAACATACCTGCTGGAGGGTTAAGAGGCTGGAAATCTTCACGGAGCCAAGCTGCTGGAGAAGCCTTCCTAGCATGCTCATCTAGAGGGGAGCAAGATCTGATCAGACCCATTTCCATGGTGTGCTGGGATCCCCCTCTGCCTTAGAGAACTGGGTACTGCAAGGGGGTCCGGTAAGGCTGTGGGAGCCAGATGTCAGTGGACAAGGCCAGAGGTGCACAGGGGCCTGGGGAGCTCTGGAATGGCTCTGGTCACTCTCCACCCTCTTTGCAGGCCCTGTGCAACATCCCTGGAGTGATGGCTGGAGCCGCCCAGGCCCTGTGGGGGCTCTGTCCCTCCCACAGAGGAAACCCTCCCTAAAGCCCTGGCCAAAACCATCCCCAGCGCTTCCCAGGGAGCAGGGAGCGCTGTGCCGGGAAAGGGCAGCCAGGCTGCCGGCTCACCTGCTCGCCGCGCTTGCAGCAGAGCAGCCTGGGCAGCCCTGGCAGGCAGGGCCACGGCCAGGAGCAGCAGGAGTAGGAGGCGCAGAGCAAGGGCCATGCTGCCTTGCCCTCCGCCAGTCCCGCAGCTCTTGCTGCCACCGCTGTCCCGACACCGCTGTCCCAATGTCAGCACCGCTGCTGCCACCGCCGCTGCTGCCGCAACAGTTGTGCTCAGGGACTGACTGCTGGCTCCTTGTGCTGCTGTGCAACCACGGGGCTCTGGCACCTCTGGCACCTCTGTGACCTCAGGGCCTGCTGAGAGCTCAGCCTGCTGTGACCCGTGAGCCTGCTGTGACCTCATGGCCCGGGGCAGGTTTTTGTGGCAAAGGATCTCAAGAGGTGCCCTTCCAGCAAGGAGAGTGTGTCCCTGCTGGTAGTTATGTGCAATCTAGCTCTTTTTCACCAGAAGTGAGTTAGACAATATTGGGCATGTGAGACATTTCATGGTTCTACATGCCAAAGCAATGTCATGTCCAAAATTCATCTCACGTTGGCCATTCCCACTATTGCAGGCAGCCCCAGCCCTGCCCCGCTCCCACCAAGTCCGTGCTGTGCGCTGTGCTGGCCTTTGGCCCCTATTTCAAAAGTGAAGGACTTGATGCCATACAAAAGTAATGCAACACAGGCCATCAGGGGAGCTGCACACTTTAGGGGACACCCAAACCCACTGCACATCTTATGGCTATACCCTCAGCCACCCTAAAATCCCCCTGTGTGCCTCACAAGAGACCCCAGATCCCTGCTCTATTTACAGGTGTCCCTTGACCCCTGCACACCTTTCCACATACAGTAAATTCCCTGCACAATTTTGGGTGCCCCCAGCCCCTTGCACAGCACCGAGATGACCTAAAGCCCCTGCGTGCCTTTTAGAGGGAGCCAAACATAACACTCAGGGAGCAGCAACAGGGCTGAGCCACCTTCTGTGTGTGCTCACCATGTGTCCCTGGGTGAACAGATGAGGCTTGGGGGCAAATGGCCTCTCTGCTCATAAGAGATCTGCGGGTGCCACAGGCTCAGTCTCTGTCTCTGGGCTCTGAGCTCACCCCTCAGGCTATGAAGGACTTCCTTCAGAGTCCAGCCTCATTCCATTGATCTCAAGGCAAGCACTTTCTAGGTGGTTTCCCACTTTTCCTGGGCATGCCCCTGGACGGGGTCCAGGCCGAGATGATGCCAAAGAAGGAAATGTGCCCTCAGCCCAGGGATGCTCAGCATGGGCTCCCCCATCCCCTCGGGGCCCCGCCGCTGGGCACAGCAGCCCCTGCCTGGCTCCTGCCTGCCCACACCATGGCCATCCACGGCTGCTCCTGGGCACGGAGCTCAGCCACTGCTGGTGCCTGGTGGGCTTTGCTGCTGCTACCACTCGGACATAGTTGCGACAACTCCATCTCTTTATTTGAACATAAAATGTGGGACAAGCCCTGCCCTGCCAGACAAGGGCTGCCCACCTTTAGTCCTGGCCGGGGAACAGGACCAGGGGACTCCGGGGCAGAGGGTCTCGTTGTGGAGTGGTGGGTTTTGGGACGGCCTCATGGCAGGGGTGCAGCCACAGCAGGGCAGATAGGGGCAGAAGCGAAGACCTGGCATAAACTGTCAACTTCTCATTGCCTCTGCTTTTCTGCTTGTCTTCTGAATATGCACAGGAGCACCTGTGTAGAGAGGAGGTGGCTGAGGTCCCAGTTGCCAGTGGCAAACAGGGACCCTCGTGCACAGCTGGGCTCAGTCCTGGCATCCACGGCTGCTCCTGGGCATGGAGCTCAGCCAGTGCTTTTGCCAGTTGGGCTTTGCTTGTGCTACCACCAGGACACTGGGTCACAGCTGCATCTCTTTATTGCAGCAGAAGAGCTGATTTGGGAAGTGCTCTGCTGCCCCATTTCTTCAGCCCCACTAGCTGCCCACACCCACAGTGGCACTGGGCCGCCCCCAGAAAACTGTCGAATCTGGGCTGTGGCTGCAGGGCACAGCTGCTCTACAGCACAGGTGGACTGCCTTGGGGGTAGGACTGCACTGAGGGTAGGGACAAGGAACAGGGAGAGGTCTTCTCTATGTTTTCCAAAGGTGATTATTCTACAGGCAATCAGGGGCAGACCAACACTGCAACACTACATTTAAGCTTGTATTTATTTATGCGTTTTTTGTTCCCCAAGCAATTATTTTGACAGTCTTTTGTTCACTTCTCAGTTAATGTTCCATAGATGAACGGTTTGGACTCTCTTTTTATAGGAATATAAAGAGCTCAGAAAGCTCTATTTTTAATTTTGATAACATTCTCTCTCCCCGCTCCTAGCCTTTACAATGATCGTTTTTGAAACATCTCTGAGGATAGGTAGAGTTATTTGGGAAATAACCAATAGGCTTGGCTTAACCTGGGTATTGGATTATTATTTTCAGTGCTATAAACCTACATTGCTTCAAGGTTCACACCATGGTCCTGATTTGTGGCTCAATGCATGGATGCCTGTCTGAATTAAAACAATGTTTGTGAGGCAGCTGAAGAGCTTAGACCTCAGAGATTAAAATTCCTGGGAGGAGTAAGTGGAAGAAGAAAGGATAAAATCCTGATTCAAAGGGTTTTTCTCACTTCTAGTATGCCAGAAGTATGGTAGACTACACCTGTCTTCAGATGTCATTTAGTTACAGAACAACTCTCTACAGTGTCAGACTCCAGGAGAAATGACTCAGAGAGGTGGACAATGTGCTTTTCCAGTTATTTGATAGAGTGAATGATGGCATAATTACCTCATGACTTAATTAGAAGACTGTAAGTATTATAAAATGAAATAATGTTGACACTCTTATATCTTTCACAGACTCCTGAAACTTATGTTGATGTGACCAACAGAAGAGTTTGGCTCTGCTTTTAATTGAAACAAGCAGCAGAGCTGGAACCTGTTGAAGAGAGTCTCTTCACAGCTAAAGCAAACTGCCAGGGTTCTTTTATTCCAGCTCTAAGCAGGAAAATAAAAATCTGTCCACAGTAAATCCTCCTGACCAGTAACTGATATAAACTAGGCATTTGGGCTGTTTGCTGCCTCACCCCGGAGTTCCTCAGAGCTGCAGCTCCCTGTTCTCTTGGCAGACAGGGGCTGGCTATGGATGACAGTCACGTCTCTAGCCTGGTGCACACCAGGTCCACACATGAGCTGAGGGATCATTCTTGCACACCCCATCCTGGAAGAACCCGGGTCAGTGATGAGTCTGACACAATTTGATGCATGGCAGCAAAAGAAGGCAAAATAAAGGCTAGAATGGGTATCATTCCAACCACTTTACATTTTGCTGTGTATAATGGAGACAGGAGCTACAAGTTTCCTATTCATGCACAATTTTCTGTCTGAGAGCACTCAGTTCTCAAAGTCAAGGATCTTGCCGGTCTGTGTCTGAGATGACTGTAAAAACATAAACAGCATTTATGTGCTACACCTGTGTATCAGAACTTCACAACAGAAATCACAAGCTGATTCCGCTGTTAAGTAAATTTAAAAAAAAAAAAAAAACACAAAACAAAAGCAAAACTGGCCAAATAAATCAGGCAAACAAAACAACCACCAAGAAAAACCAAAATCAACAGAAAAATCCCCACAAATCCAGAAAAAGGTAAAAATCAGGTGAAGGAGGCAGTGATCCAAGAGCAACAAATGGGCAGAGCAACTACAAAACTGCAGAAAGGAAAGATAATAAGAAAGGAGACATAATAAGTGGGTATGACACCAAACTAGCCAGGAGATCTGAGATACTGTTCTCACCCTTCTGGAAACAATCTGACATCAAAACACACTGAAAATCATTGATGATGATTGTGATAATGGGAATCTCTACGTTTAGGTTTCATATATGCATTGTGTGTGAGTTCTGTTTTCCTTGTGAAGTCGCATCATCTGGCAAGGGGGCTTTTCTGTCCAAAGAAAAACACTGCAGCGGAAAAGGAGGCCAGCTTGGAAAAGATTAAAAATAAGAGGTAAAAATAAAGTAGTTTTTAATAATATGTTGTTTGGTTGGTTTGCTGTTTGTTCATGGGTTTTTTGCCTGTCTTTGAAAGCAGCCCCTCAGATGTTAATGCACACAGCAAGTCCTTTGTAACGGGCTGTCTTTGCAAAAAATCTGCCAATTTTGTGATGTAAGGCAGAACCAGTTTCCCTTGGGCTACAGCTGGAAGGCTTAGAAATGTGTTCCAGAAACTCAGGATAACGCAGAGTCTGAGTAAACACAATTTAATGTCATGGAGTGCAAGATGCAAGTTACCCAATAAAGTAATCAGAGTATTTAAATGCCAAGCAGCGGGAAAGGGCTGTGCATTAGAATGACAGGGAGCAGCCACAGAGGCAGGATGGACAAGTTTCCCAGCCAAAGCAGACCAGAAGTGTTATGAATAAAAAGTTATCTATTTTTTTTAAGGTTGCAGAGTTAAAACAAGTTGGACCAGTTGCTGTTAAGTTGGCTTCATTGTTAAGAGTTCTTCTTCAATTACCTGTTAATGGTTGGTGATTAACCATATTCCCCCTGATGCTTGCCAGGGAGTGACACAGGGACCCTGCAGGTACCAGGAGAATGGGAGTGGCATCAGAGCTGGTATGCAGATGAGAAATGCATTGCACCAAATTTTGCAGTTTTCCAGGAAAACCCCTAAAAACAAGGAGCCAACATAGAACTAGGGGACCTAGGTGATGTCTAAGGATGGGAGCGTAGTCCAGTGCCTGCTTGGATCCTTTTTGCTTCTCACCCTAACCTGAAAGGATGTTGACTAGAGAGAGGACCCGAGGTGTTGGACCAAAAAGGCGGAATCTCCTAATCTCTGGTGAGGACGGAATCCCCAGCTCTGCCTGCAGACCAGCGGACACAGCTGCATCATCCTCCTCCTCCGTGCCACTCCTGGGAGCTCCGGCGGCATGGGCGCAACCCGTCGATTTCTCCCCACCTGAGCTGATTCCTTTTAATAAAGGCATTAAAAAGGAGAAAGTTCTCCTGTCCCATTCATTTCAGCTTGGCGGCTCGTCCGGGATAGCCACACCTGAAGAGGACACCAGGACTGGGACGGCCGCCCACCCTGGACCTGCAGAACAGCTCGATATCAGGACCAGAGAAGATTGGCTTGGGACAGTGACACGGAGCAGCGCCGGACTGGTGAGAGTATCCGGCGGCAAGAGAGGGAGGCCAGCGAGTGTGTGTGAGTGAGACGAGGGCCGGCAGCCCGGCCCCTCGAAGCGAGCGAGGACCCCTCAGTACCGCGGTTCCGCACCCCCGCGAGGGGGCCGGCCGGGAACAGGGGGAAGCGAGTGGAACTGGTGATTGAGGTGCCTCCAAAGGGGTAAAGAGGACTCCCCTCCGGGCATGCAGAGGAAATAGCTGTGTGAGTGGCACGTACCCCAAAGGCCCTGATACAGGTCCTAACGAAGGAAGTTAGGTGATTTAGAATATCAGGCAGTTTTGTTTTTAAGTCCTGACGACAGAGGTCAGGCACGAGGTCTGGCAGAGGAAGCCTATCTTGAGTTTTTTCAAGCCCTGAAGCATAAGTCCTGACAGGGGAAGGTCAGGCAAACTGAAAATCAGGCAATACTTTTGTTTTAAGTCCTGACAAGAGAGGTTAGGCAAACTCAGAAGTCCCAAGAAGAATTTGGGCAAGTCTAAAAGTCCTGCAGGCAAACAAAGTCCTGATGAAGGAGGTCAGGCATACAGCCTCAGAAGCCAGGGTCTCGAGGAATTTTTTTGGTTCTTTTGTTTGTTTGTTGAGTCAGGGTGCGCGAGGCCAAGGCCTCAACAAAGTCCTGACGAAAAGGGTCAGAGAAATTGGAGTTTTGGCAGAGGAGGTCGGGACTTCTTAAGTAAGATATATTTCCTTTAAGATAAAATCATCTTTGTGATTTTTTTTTGAGGCTGAAAAAATGAGAGGGTGCAATAGTAAGAAAAGTGGCCAGAGACTGAGAACTATACCTCCCCACAGTCCCCTAGGTGAACGATTAGAGAGATGGGACTCTATAGAAGCCACAGAAGGATTAGATAAAGTTAAGATGATTCACTATTGTCTAGAAGCGTGGCCAGAATTAGATGTACAAGGAGGATGGCTGTGGTGTGGGACAAAAGACAAGTGGATGTGTCAACAACTGAGTCAGTATCTGACATCTCAAGAGGATACTGATCCTGAGCAATTGTTCTATGTAGCTTGTTGGTTGAATACCATCAAGGATGAAGGAGTGCGAATTTGTAAAGTGCAGAGGAAGAAAGAGGGGAATGAAAGAGGGGATGCTGAAGTTAAAGAGATTGCCGAAAGGTGGGACCCCCTAGACTACTTGCCTCCTGATGCCCCTCCACCTTATAATCCTCTCCTTCGAGCACCTCAAATAGCAGATCCAGTTCTTCCCTCGGCGGCCATGGGGGCCATTCCCTCACCACCCCCTTCGACTCCTTTAGCTGCTTCTGCACCACCACTGATACCTACTCCACCTGCTGCATGCTCCACCCCTTCTCCAGCTCCACTTAACATGCACTCAAGCTCTTCTGCCCCTCCTACTGCTGTCCCTCCTCCTAACTGGGACACAAATGCTTCCTTACCTAGTAACCTCTTATCACCAGGTACAGCCGCTGACCTACAGCAGGTCCAAGCTAGTGCTAATACCCCTCAAATGAGTAATTTTGTGTCTGAAGATGGGCCATACTGCGGTACCCGATCCAAGACCTCCAAAGTAGAGAGACTTTTTCCTCTTAGAGTAGTTCCTATGGAAGCAGTAGCAAGAGGTGTTGCTTTTGTAAACGCTCCTCTACATGCCTCTGAGGTGAGAGCATTCAAGAAGGAGTTAGGGAATTTAGTTGAAGCCCCTGTGGGCATTGCTAACCAAGTGGATCAGTTCTTAGGTCCAAATATCTACACTTGGGGGGAGATGAATTCTATTCTAAATATATTATTTTCCCCAGAAGAGTCCCGAATGATTAGAGCCGCAAGCATAAGAATTTGGGAAAAAGGTAATCGTCCAGGACCCCAAGTGCCATCAGGTGAAGACAAATTGCCACTAGTGGATCCCAATTGGAACCCTAATCAGGAGGAAGGGAGGAAAGCCATGATGGAGTACAGGTCTCTGATCATTAGAAGGATCAGAGAATCAGTTCCCAAAGGAACTAATACAAAATTGGCATTCGCGGGCGCACAAGAGAAGGATGAAACTCCTGCTACTTGGCTTAATCGCCTAAAGCGGAACTTTCAATTGTATTCTAGAATAGACCCAGACACCAAAGAGGGTGAAGTGCTATTAAAGGTCCAGTTTGTTACTAAATCTTGGCCTGATATACGGAGAAAACTGGAAAAGAATTAAGATTGGCAAGAAAAAGACATTAATGAGTTATTGAAGGAAGCATTGAAAGTGTATTTAATGAGGGAAGAAGAAAAAGCAAAGGCCAAAGCTAGGATCATGGTCTCTATAGCTAGAGAAAGTGTTGGAGCAAACAATTCTTTCCTACAGTCCAAGGCCACAAAAGAGTAGAGGAATCCACCACCAGGAGCAGATAAGGATAGGCCAGTACCATCAGGTACAAGAGGAACGGAGGCCTCAAGTCCCTTCAAGTGAAAGGCGTTGCTGTTACTGTGGGCAGACTGGGCACATTAGAAGGTTTTGTAAAAAGCTGACCCTTGATGAAGCAATAGCCAAAGAATAAGAAGCCTTAGAGAAAATGCTTAGAGATGATGATTAGGGGTGTCAAGGGCTCTGTACTTTAGGGGACCCAATGCAACATCTAGAGGAGCCCTTGGTAAACTTTGAAGTGGGAACCCAAAATAGGGAATTTGAATTTTTGGTTGATACAGGAGCAGATAAGTCCTGTCTCAAAAAAATACCAGAAGGTATGGTAATTGGTAGAAAATTTTGTGAAGTATTAGGGGCTGAAGGGAAACCATTTAGAGCCTCAGTGATCGAGAATGTAAAAATAATCAGAAACTCAAGGCAGTGTGAAGCAAATTTGATCTACCTGCCTAAACTAGAAAAAAGTTTGTTAGGGAGAGATCTACAAGTTCATTTGGGAGTAGGAATTGTCCCGAGAGAAGGGAAGATGGTGGTACAAATAATGAAGTTATCCCAAGGTGATGTTGCTGAAATAAGCCCAGAGGTGTGGGCTGAAGGAGGAAAGCGGGACATTCCTCCGATAACAATAAAAATGCAAGACGATACTTCACCCATATGGGTCAAACAGTATCCAATTTCCCTGGAAGGAAAGAGGGGGCTGGCCATAGTTATTGAACAATTGCTGCAAGAGGGAAGTTTGGAACCCTGTATGTCACCACACAATACCCCTGTACTGGCAGTTAAGAAAGCTGAAGGGAAATGCAGGCTGGTACAAGACCTAAGAGAGGTAAACAAGAAAACCATTGCTAGACATCCGGTTGTGCCCAACCCATATATCTTCTAAGCTGAATTCCAAGAGAACATGCTTGGTTCACTATTATAGATTTGAAGGATGCTTTCTGGGCGTGTCCTCTGGCAGTAGAATGTAGAGATTGGTTTGCCTTTGAATGGGAAGACCCAAGTACAAAAAGAAAACAACAGCTAAGATGGACCCGATTACCGCAAGGGTTTACTGAATCACCCCATCTCTTTGGACAATCCCTAGGAGGGTTTGTTAGAACAGTTTGTTCCTGAAAAAGAAGTACAAATCCTGCAGTATGTTGATGACCTGATGGTATCAGGGAAAGGAAAAAATCAGGTCAGAACAACTAGCATTAAACTTTTGAATTTTCTGGGAGAGAAAAGATTAAAAGTTTCCCAAGAGAAGCTACAGTTCGTACAATCAGAAGTAACATACCTTGGGCACATAATAGGAGAGGGATATAAGAAATTGAGTCCTGACAGAATTTCAGGCATCCTCTCTCTCCCAGCTCCACAAACAAAAAGAGATGTGAGAAAGCTTCTAGGCCTGTTTGGATACTGCAAGTTATGGTTGGATCAATACACACAAAGTGTGAAATTTTTATATGATAAGCTGGTAGCCCCAGATCCCATAATTTGAACAGCAGAAGACGATCAACAACTAGAGAACCTAAAAGAGAAGTTGTCTTCTGCTCCAGTCCTAAGCTTACCAGACCTCAAGAAGAGCTTTGATCTTTCTGTAAGTGCTGAAGGAAGTCTAGCCTACGGTGTACTAACTCAAGAGTGGGGAGGCTGCAGAAAACCTGTACCTTACATCTCCAAATTGTTAGACCCAGTGGCTAGAGGCTGGCCACTTTGTATACAAGCAGTAGCAGCAACTGCTATTCTGATAGAAGAGACCCAGAAGTTGACTTTACAAGGAAAAATTAAAGTACATACCCCTCATGATCTTAAAACAGTGCTGAGCCAAAGAGCTCAACAGTGGCTAACCAATGCAAGAATATTAAAATATGAAATAATACTAATGAACACAGATCATTTAGAATTCATCACATCAAACGCCCTCAATCCAACACAATTCCTTATGGGAGAGCCTATAGAGAGTCTAGAACATGAATGCCTTGAATTGATCAGTCTCCAAACCAAAGAAAGAGAGGATTTAGAAGATCAACCTCTAACAACTGGAAGAATTTTGTTTATAGATGGCTCTTCAAGGGTAGTAGGTGGAAAAAGAGATTCAGGTTATGCCATCATAGACGGAAAAACTTTACAAATTGATGAAAAAGGAAAACTACCCCAAACCTGGTCAGCCCAAAGTTGTGAAATATATGCCCTGAAAAGAAGATTAGACTTATTGGAGGGAGACCGGGGAACCATTTCTACAAATTCCCAATATGCATTTAGGATATTACACACATTTGGGAAAATATGGGAGGAGCGTGGATATCTAAGCTCAAGGGGAAAAAGCTTAGCTCATGAGAATCTAGTCAAGTCTGTATTGGAATCTTTACAGAAACCAACAGAAATAGCAATAGTAGATATAAAAGGGCACCAAAAAGGACACAGCCTTGAAGTTAAAGGAAACCGATTGGCTGATCAGATAGCAAAGGAAGCAGCTTTAGAACCAGGGGATCCAGTGAAAGTTTTTAAAACAGTAACCACACCCGAGGAGGAGGAAAGAGAAAAACCCATATTTAGTGAAAAAGAATTAAAGGCTATAAAAGATTTAAAGTTACACCAAAGGCAACGAGGGGAGTAGTTAACATCAGACGGACAGGTGTTTTTAAACAAAGCACTTGCCGGGACAGTGCTAACAGAACTAAATAAATTAAGCCACTGGGGAGTCCAAGGACTATGTGATCATTTCCTAAGAAATAACCTGTGCATAGGTGTATGTGACCTAGCAAAAGCAATCACAAAAGGGTGTTTAATTTGCCAAAAAGTAAATCAGAAAGTCATGAGAAAAGTAACACCTGGAGGGAAGGAACTAACTCAAAGACCTTTCCAAAGCATACAAATAGATTTTACTGAGATGCCCCCAGTACAAGGATACAAACATCTACTAGTTATAGTGGATCATCTCACTCACTGGGTAGAAGCCTTCCCAACCAAAAGGGAAACAGCCCAAGTCATAGCAAGGGTAATCTTGGAAAACATTATCCCCAGATACAGAATGGTGAATACCATAGACTCAGACCGAGGTCCACACTTTGTGGCCCAAACATTGCAAAATGTAATTGAAGCCTTAAGAATAAAATGGAGATTACATACTCCGTGGCACCCCCAGAGTTCTGGGAGGGTAGAACGGATGAACAAAACTCTCAAAAATGTATTGACCAAATTAATCAAAGAAACAAAAATGAATTGGCTAAAGTGTTTGCCCCTAGCGCTGTTGCGCATCAGAACAAGACCCCGGTCTGATATAAAGATTTCACCCTATGAAATGATGTTTGGACTGCCATTCTTCTTAACACCCTATAGCACAGAAGACTATTTGGAAGGAGAAGAAGTTACCAGAAAATATTTAGAAGTCATTGGAAGAACCCTAGAAAGACTTAGAAAAAAAGGATACCTCCCCCAAACCTCCCCTCTTGACACAAAAGCACACGACATCAACCCAGGAGACTGGGTTTTGATAAAATCCTGGAATAGTAGACCATTAATGCCTAAATTTGAAGGTCCCTTTCAGGCACTTGTCATCGCTAATTCTGCTGTGCGGAGCAGAGAAAAAGGTTAGACCCACATCACGAGAATTAAAGGACCAGTCCCACCCCCGGGCATTGGACAAGATTTGTCAGTGTCTCCCTCTGGTATTGGACCAGATTCCACACCACCCTCACACCCTAACTCAGGACAAGATTCAACCACATCAGGAGCTAATTCAGCTGAATATACTATGATAAAAGGACCAAATGACTTAAAGTTGACACTCAAAAAGAAGAACATAAAAAGACTGATGAACTGCATAAGACAAAAGTTTAGAATCATAACATGTCTTAAAGTGTTTCAAGAAATTTGTAAAAGTTAAAAACTGTTAATAAGTAATTCTGGTAAAGTCCTCCCAACTTAGTACCAAAGACTCCAGGTTAATCTTCTGCAGAGTGCTCCCCTAGGAGAGACCAAATTAGCAGAGACAGATCAAGAGAGGTTTAACCAGAAGAGCAAGACACTCTAAAGAGCTTGGAAACTTCTTCTCAGTAAAATCCTCAGGAGGCAAGGCCAGGTGGGCAGGCTGTGCAAGATGACCCATACCGGACTCTTGGGAAGGGTAGTAGTGATGGCTCTGACTGCTGGTGGTGCTCTGGGGAGCCCAAGAGAGCCGTGCAGTGAGTGCTACCAACCTCTCTATGAGAAAGAAGTAAGTTCCTTGCTGAGAGTCCACACCAATTTAAACTATAATTGTGTTAACCTCTCCCAATTGATCCTTTATCAAGAGAATGAGAAAATATATTGCACAGCCCAGAACACTGCCACATTTAGGCAGCCACTCCTGAGAGAGTACCCTGTAGGAGAAGCCTGGTGGTGCTTTGAACGTGATACTACTAAAGCAAGCCTGGTAAATCTGGTCAAAGGAAAATATATTTCTAAATATTGGGAGGGCACAACAAAACCTAATATATTTCGGGAAACCCCTAAACACCTGTTTTGGGTCAATGGTACCACAACATCCACTAAATTGCCAAGAGACTGGTCTGGCAGTTGCATCATTAGAATTATAAAACAAGCTTTCTTTCTATTACCCAAAGAATCTGGATCAAGTACAAGAGTCCCTATATACGATGATTTAAGGAAAAACAAATTGAAAAAGGGGCATATATTAAACCAAATTATGAAGCTACAAGCAATATTAGAGATAATAAGAAATCAAAAAAGGAATCCTGTACTTGATTCCAGTTGGTGGGATAATCTATGGACTTTCAAAAAAAGTTAGAAAACTACAACCTTCACAGTGTGTGCACTTGTTAGTTTGTTCTTATTCCCCTGTTTAATTAAAATAATGACATCTGCTGTACAGAATAACCTAAGGATCTCTAAAGAGATTAACCTGAAAAACCAAAAAGGGTAATGAAGTTGGGTAAATATGATCACCAGAGTGCTCAGGAAATTTATAATCAATACAAAAATATAAGAAATTCTATGTTAATGAGGCAAAAACTGTAAGTTGATGCAAGCTTAAGCTTAAGCCTGATCAAAGAAAAAGAGGGGGGACTGTTTTGAATAAAAAGTTATCTATTATTTTTAAGGTTGCAGAGTTAAAACAAGTTGGACCAGTTGCTGTTCAGTTAGCTTCATTGTTAAGAGTTCTTCTTCAATTACCTGTTAATGGTTGGTGATTAACCATTGTCCCCATGAGGCTTGCCAGGGAGTGACACAGGGACCCTGCAGGTACCAGGAGAATGGGAGTGGCATCAGAGCTGGTATGCAGATGAGAAATGCATTGCACCAAATTTTGCAGTTTTCCAGGAAAACCCCTAAAAACAAGGAGCCAACATAGAACTAGGGGACCTAGGTGATGTCTAAGGATGGGAGCGTAGTCCAGTGCCTGCTTGGATCCTTTTTGCTTCTCACCCTAACCTGAAAGGATGTTGACTAGAGAGAGGACCCGAGGCGTTGGACCAAAAAGGCGGAATCTCCTAATCTCTGGTGAGGATGGAATCCCCAGCTCTGCCTGCAGACCAGCGGACACAGCTGCATCATCCTCCTCCTCCGTGCCACTCCTGGGAGCTCCGGCGGTCTGGGCGCGACCCATCAATTTCTCCCCACCTGAGCTGATTCTTTTTAATAAAGGCATTAAAAAGGAGAACGATCTCCTGCCCATTTTTTTCAAGAAGCACTGGGAGCACAAAGGGACACAGCCAGGAGGCCCAGCAGTTCCTTGCTGAAAAGCCATTTCATGCAAGAGCTCACACTCAGAATATTAAATGAATTTAAAATAAAAGGGTGGGGGGAGGCAGCAGTGAGGTGTCCTCAGAGGTTCAATTCTGCACTCTGCTTTTGTCACCAACATTATCCAAGTTCCTGTGCTTATTTTCCTGGAGAATTTGCACTCAACAGAGCTTCAGTGCCTTTGATCAAATCAGTCTTAAGAGCAGCTTGGGGCTGGTCAGTCATTTAGACGTGAGCACTGCCTGGTGTCCAGGCAACAAAAAAACCTTAGCTGCAGGCCACCCATACAGCTTTTCATCTTAATGAGAACCAATTTTTGCAAACAAATGCTGGGAGGATTTTTGCACCATTGGGGCAAGGCACAAGGCTCTGGATCTACACAGCACTTTGGTAGGAGGGGAACACGGGTGGGGGCAATCCAGGCTGTTAGCAGTGCCCCCACCCCCTGATTAGGGACAGCACAATTGCTTTTACAGCTCATTAACCAGCTGGTGAAAAACTGATTTTGTTTTCATGCCCCCTGCATACTGACAGGCAAGTTGAACAGAAAATCTGCCTCTTCCTCCATGATCTCTGAGCACCAAAGCAAAGAACCAAGAAAAAAAAAGCCAAAACCACTCCAACCAATAAAATACAAATAATTTTTTGCCCAGTCTGCTTTTTTGGTTTTTGGGTTTTTTTTTGTTTTTTTTTTTTTGTTTTTTTTTTTAAGAGCTTTATCAGACTGACTAAGCCAGTGCTGATTTAAGAGTGTCACATGTTATGTGCCTTCCACAAAGTGTGGGATAACTGCTGCCCTGTAAAGGTGGGTGCAGGGTCAGACCCTTTACTTCAGACCCAGCCCTGCCTTCCTGAGGGACAGAAATTCATCTGTTAGAATCCCTTGGAGCATCTGGAGCTGCTCATGGCCCTCCTGGGATAACTGGACTGCTGTGGAGCACTGGAGAACTTTCAGCTTGGTACCTGTTATATATACTACGGTAATTCGTGGTGAAAAAATATATGTATATATATATATATATAGATTAAAATATCAAACCTTGAAATCACACTAGCAGGGGAAGAGGGGATTGCTTCACAGGGTGAGGAAACCGCAGCTGGCAGTCGGGTAGGAGGAGTGTCATTAACATAGGAAGTGAACCCAGCCGGCACAGGAGATTGTCGTTCTCACTGGTGTGAACAGGAGGAGGCCCAGCGATGATGGCCAATGGAGATGTTCATCTTAGACAGAGGGGACCATCAAGGACATACATCTGCATACAGGATTCCGGTAACCGAAGAGTGGATGCACATCAGTTCCCGGACAAGGTTTTGTCCAGCACAGGACGGAGAATAGAGGCGTCATGAATATGAAGAACCCTGAGGAAAGACAAAGGGACTCTGCTGGAGGCTAGAAAAAGAGTATAAGAACGGACTCTGCCAAGCAGCATTGGTGAACAGGGGGGATTGGGTGCGATAGAAGACAGATCTGTGTTCACCCAGCTTCCATCCTGGGGTTGGTGCTGTCCTTGATTGTTGGCTGTCGGGACTGTATATCGGTTGTGAATAAATTTATATTTTATTTTTATTCAATTGGCTGGATCGATTTTTACCTGTAACCATATCCATGTATGGGGGCCTGCAGAATCTAAGCAGCATCTTCCTTGGCCAACAACAGACTGGAAAGGGAAAACCAGCATCAGAAACCTGAGAGATGGAAAACTTTGGGCTGTTTGAGATCAAAAATGTCACCTAAAAATCTCAATGGCGAAAAACAACCTTTCTCACAAGGATTCCAGTAGAATAAATGACACAGGTGTTGGAATAACAGCCAGTGCCCACAGCAAAGACAATTCCTTGGTGAGGAGGTTCCCATGGAGAGTCGGCTGAGTAACGACACTCACAGCCAATGTGGCTACACGTCGTCCTCGTTTATTAAGCAACTTTGGCATATTTATCCTTCTCTATACACTGTCTCATGCCACTAGTGCTTAATGCTCATTGGTTAAGTAGCTACATTCACACATACATCTTAATTACTGATTGGTTGTCACACTATAAGCATCTTTAGCTAAGGTGTGCCAAATGAGCAGCTCCCACGACGTTCTTGGCGCATTTGGTTTCATCCTGGCACAATGCTCATTCTTCCTTGCTTATCTATTTGAGGACAGTACATGGTCTATCTTGTTCCTGTTTGAGGACGGTACATGGTTTTCAGAGTAACTTTGTAATCTGCAGCCCAGGGCTGTCCAGTACCCGCAGGGGAATATCATGGCATTGTTCAGCCAAGAATCCTTCTACACCTTGGAATAAAAGGCAGTGCCCACTGCAAAAACATTTCCCTGTCCTGTGGGATCCATAAACCACACATGAACATGGCACTTTTCCTAAGTGCTTCCTAGAGCTTCTCTGCAAGAAGCACTGGAGAAGTGCATGGGGCAAGAGTTCTCCAAGTGCCAGGCTCTTGTGCAGCAGAAAAGGTCTAAAAAATCAAAATTCTAGCAAGCGAAATAAATCCATCCTTTAGGGCTTGTAAATACTCCGATGAATCGCAGTTACTTCAGGGCAAAAACAAACACAGGGAAAACTTTCCCAAGTACGGTTTCATGACAAGATTCCCATTTCTCTGCTCCTGTTTGTGGGAGAAGACAAGATTACAAGCTGCCCAGCTGAAGAAGGAAAGGAGTATCTACACTTCCCTGTCATATTTTCCTACTGAAAAAGGAATTAAGACCAAGAATTTGGGTTAATTGAGGGATAAGACTGGGGTATGGATGAGGCTTTACATCCTAAGATACTTCATTTGCTAAAATAGAAGCACTTTTGTTGTACATGGATCTCCTTTATAAATCTCTTTGTCTTCAAACTCCCTTCCTCCATGGCAGAACTGAGCAAGCTCCACGTGTCAGAGCTTTGAGTTAAAAGCTCTGTGATGAGTTAGTTTTAGTGGATCCATTTCCAGTCCGTGGGGTTGCTGTCATGAGGAGCTCAGGTGGCTTTTTGTTGAGATCAAAATCAATGAGCCATTTGTCCCAGCTCCACCTGTCCTGAGGCAGCACTGGCTCCACTGTGCCATTTCTAAATGAAAACAGAATCTCCTAAAGAAGCCAGGCCAAAATCACAAGATAGTAGTCACGAAAAATAACTTAGGTAGTTTGCTGGGTATTCATCTAACAGCTACCACCTTCCCAAAGTCCAGGCTACACTTTACGGGGCTCTTTGCTCTGTAAGCAACCTTTCAATTGGTAGTGTTTCATACCCATGCAGAAGAACAAAAAGCCACTTCCACTGTAGAAACATGAGCTGCAATTATGCAGTAAGCTGTGCTCAGTAGCTGACCTGCTGCAGTAGTTTTGAGGCAGTTTTAGGCAGGAGGTACTGCCATAATATTTCACAAGAAAATTATCAAGTATCTAAACTATGCAGTATTATGTTATTTTCTACCTCCAATATTGCCTGCTCGTGGCTTAAGGAAGATAGGTATTTACCAGCCACCATAGATGAAAAAAATTAAAATCCATAAAGGGCTTTCAAGGATATCAGAGCGATGGCCACCAGTCATTATCCAGCTTTGCAGGATTTCAGTTCAAAGTCAATCTAAACAAGCCAGCATATGTCTAGCAAGAAGGAAATCACAGTTCAGGTTTGCTCCTCCACCCAAGCTTTGTTATATCAAAGATGGATGGTATTCTTTTCCAGCTCTCAAGAGATGTGTCATAATGTACGAATAAAGAAAATATCATGCATGGAAATATTTCATAGATTGTAGAAGTTCCTTTGAGGGGAGCTCCCCGGGAGTCCCCGGAGGGCCCCCTGGGCTGTGAGTTTGCTGGCAGCAGCAGGGACGCAAGGAGACTCCACACAGCTTCTGAGGGTGCTGATTAGATGAGGGTTTATTGGGGGACCCAGCCCCAGGAGTAACATGGTTTCAGAGGGAGAAGGGGGAAAGGGAAAGGGAGGGGGAGAGAGGGCGAGCCTAGGGGAGAGATGGGCCATGAGAGAATCTGGTTTTCTTCGCACAGCTTAAGAGGGAACTTCAAAGTGGGTGCGAAATAAGATTTGGGTCAATGGGATTGCAGATTCATGGGACTTCAGAGGAGGAACACAGCTTGGAATAAACCATATATTTTCAAGAGGTACATTTTCGAGACAGAGCATACTATTTGAATAAAATGCAACACCACAATAGATTAGTAAGATAGATAGATAGATAGATAGATAGATAGATAGATAGATAGATAGATAAGGCAGACAGAGATAGATGAATGCACATGCTTGTATCACTTTACAGAGAAAGGGACAGGGAAGTGACAGGTTATTCTTTTCCATACATGGGAAACAATCTTTTTCCCAGAAAAATCAGCTTCCTTCTTCAGTGACCACCAGGGTATCTGAAGACCCCACCAAGAAGGCCCTGTGATGCCTATGGCCTGTGCATCCAGCAAGTCAAGAAAGTAAGGCCGGCCTCTTAATACTAAAGAGGTTAAAGAGGTTTATTCTCGGTTTTTGGTGGCAAGAGGAACGAACTGAAGCCACTTAGTCTAAAATGCCAGCACAAGCACCAGTGCAAATCACAGCCAAAGGAAGGATGAAGCCAAGGTGTCCCACAACCACTGCCCAAGCAGCCAGAGATCCTCCTTCAACCCTGGCTGCATTGAAGCCCCACTGACTGCCAAGAAGAAAAGCGCCCTACTGAGAGCAAGCAAACTTAACCCTCTCCCATGACACAAATTTAGAAGGAAAAAAAATTTAAAATCCCTACACCACCAGACACACTTCCCAGTGAGAAGGGTTGGAACTCTCTGGCTCCCAGCACTTCCCCGGCAGGCAGGTTCACAAAGGTGCTGGGAGCTAAGCTGTGCCCTCCGAGGGAACAGAGCCAGCCTCCCTTCAGTGGGAGAAGGCGCGGCCTCAGCTGTAGCCCCGGGTGCCTGCGGTGGCCCAGGGCACGGCCATGGCTGTCAATGTGTTGGGCTGCAGCACAGGGCAGGCCGGAGCTCAGCAGCCTCAGCAGAGCCCAGGGCCGCGGCCCTTCCCTGCCGGGGCCCGAGCCTGGCCCGGCCCGGCCCGGCCTGAGCAGCCCGGACTGGCCCAGGAGATGGGCTGCGCCCGCCCGCTGTGCCCACAGGCTGGGCCCAAGCCTTTGCAAGAGGCTTTCTCCCAGCTTGGCAAAACCTCGGCCAAATGTCCCAATGCCGTGCTGAGAAGAGTAAAAAACCCCCTCAAATTTAACCCTGCTGCCCAATGAATGAGGGATCCCTGCACACCTTAGGAGAGGCCAACAATACTCCTTTGTGCCTCATAAGGATTCCCTGCACCCCTCAACAGGGACTCCAAAATATCCCAGTGTGCCTCTTCAGGTCCAGGCCCAGATGATCCCCCAGAAGGAAATGTGCCCTCAGCCCAGGGACGCTCAGCATGGGCTCCCCCATCCCCTCGGGGCCCCGCCGCTGGGCACAGCAGCCCCTGCCTGGCTCCTGCCTGCTCACACCGTGGCCATCCACGGCTGCTCCTGGGCATGGAGCTCAGCCAGTGATTTTGCCGGGTGGGCTTTGCTGCTGCTACCACATGCACATAGCTGCGAAAACTCTAATTCTTTATTTAAACATAAAATATGGGACAAGCTCTGCCCTGGCAGACAAGGGCTGCCCACCTTCATTCCTGGCCGGGGAACAAGACCAGGGGACTCAGGGGGAGAGGGTCTCGTTGAGGAGGGGTGGGTTTTGGGATGGCCTCATGGCGGGGATGCAGCCATGGCAAGGCAGACAGGGGCAGAAGTGAAGAACTGGGATAAAGTTTCAGGTTCTCATTGCCTCTGTTTTTAGGTGCGTCTTCTGAACATGCACAGGAGCACCTGTGAAGAGAGGAGGTGTCTGAGGCCCCAGCTGCCAGTGGCACACAGGGACCCTCGTGCACAGCAGGGCCCAGAGCTGGCAAGGCTCCCCAGCACGGCTGGAGCTGCTGGCACAGCTGGGCCCAGCTGGACAGCTGCCCCTCAAGGGCCCGGCCAGCAGGGCATGGCTCTGGGCAGGGTCCCTGGCCAGGAGCGGGCCCCAGAGCGCCTCTGCCTTTCAAGGGCAACCTCGGCCCTGCTCTTTCTCCTCCCCACCTCCCTCTGCCTCTGCCCTGTGCCCCTGGGGCTGCTCTTGGCCAGGCAGCCTCAGTGGGAGCCAGCCCTGACTGCAGCCCCAGCGGGGCCCCCAGGACAAGGCCCAGCAATTGAGAGGCCAATGGAAGCACTGGGCAGCAGCAGAACCCTCAGCAGAGTTATTTGGAGAACCAGGGACTGGCCACAGCTCCACTGCAAACTCTCTGGGAATATTCCCTGACTATGAGCAGCCTTTAAAGGAAGCTGCTTGAGGCAGAGAATCGCAAAACACTCACCATTTTCTCGTCCAGCAATACCAGATTCCAGCAGAGCACAAAAGCAGGCACAGTGCTGCACCAGCCACAATGGCCATCAACTTAATCAAACAAGGTGTTCCCCAGCAGAAAACTCTTCTCATGCTTTTCCAAGTGTAGTCAGAATCTCTTGAGGTCTCGGCTGCATCTGTGGGAGCAATGGGGAGCGTGAGCCCATGCTGTGCTGCACTGCTGAAATGCAGCGTGGTGGATACGGGCAGGATGTTCTCTGTTTCCCCCAGAGCTGGGGCCTGCAGGCACTTTGCTGCCCCTTGGCACAGGACTGCTCAGTACCCAAACCCCCTGAGCCTGCATGCCGTAATTCCTCTATGCTGTGCCCTTCTCTTCCAGGTAACACTTGTCAAAGACATGGATAAGGACAAGGAAAATGGCCAGGATTTTGGAGCTGCTCCAGGGCCCTCTCTCCTGCAAAGAGCGGCCCCTCCAGATGTGCTCAGGGACTGGGAAATGGCAGGGGATCTTAGGATGGGCATGGCCTGTGGTGCATGGATGCCTTCCCGCTGTGCCGGGCACGGTGTGTCCAGATGTGCAGCCAATGCCCCCGGCTGCTGAGTCCCAGGGGAAGCATGAGGGAAATGCACCCACCACTCTGGCTGTCCACACCACTCCGTTTTTGTTCCAGATGTTTGGAATGGTCCAGGGACTTACGAGCTCCTGTAGGTTTCTTCTTCCTTCTTGGAGGACCTTAAGAGAAACAGAGTTCCATTTCCCAGGAATGGATCTCACAAAACGAAGTCCCAGCCTGTGGGGTCAGCAGGGACACACTACTCACCCCTGCGATGGGAGCGGGGCTTGTGTGCAACATCCACCAAAGTCCTCCCTGCAGACACATCTGTAACACAACAGCCACAGAGCTTCTGTCATCTCTGCTGATCTGCACGGGCACCCCTGAGCCACAGGAGCAGTGAGGGGATCGCGCAGCGCAAGGGCACACACGTGCATGGTTCTGTGCTGGCACCTGCAGCGATGCCCCCCTGGCCAAGCTTTGGGCTCTGAGCTGGCAGCTCTCCCAGGGGGAAAGGCCTTGACCTACCCTCAGCATCTCTCAGAGGCTCAGTAATGGGTACAGGTTGGGAATTCAGATCGTCTTCATCAAAAGTATTATCTTCGTCATCAGGATCGTCTTCATCATCAGGTTCACCTGCAAAGGACGGACACAACAGCTCCTGTGACACTGTTGAAGATTCTCCTTCAGGCCCGAGTGGCAGTAAGGGCACCTGGGTGACTGGTGCCCTCCAAGGCACTCCCTCAGCTCTGCCTCCCACTCAGGAGCAGGAGCAGGGGGACCACGTTCCTGCAGTGGCCCCACACTGGCATGGAAGGAGCCCCTTGCAGGGCAGTCGGGGCAGAAAAGACTCCCTGGTGCTGCCAGCAGCTCTAAACCCAGACACGGGCAGGGCCAGGGCTTGAAAGTGGCAGCAGGAGTAGCTCAGGCTCCCTGGGGCTGGCAAAGGAGCTGCCAAAGGCTCAGCCCCGGGGCACAGCCCTGGGCCCGGCCCCTTCCCTCTCCGCCCTCTCCCTGGCTGCAAAAAAGCACATGGAAAGACACAGTGACATTGCCCACAGGAGGAAGATGGACAGCTAAATGCTCCTTCCTCCCACTGACAGCAATCCTGTGGGATAACTGTTGGGTACAAGAGTAGAAATTTGGAGGCCAGGATTTCCAGAATCCATCAAACTTCAGAGGATCTTAAGGGAAATGACAGAGGAATATTACTCTGGACAATGATTACACTTGGACAATGATTGCTCTGTTAGCAAAGAGTTGCTGAAAACCTACCATCACCAAGCTCCAACATCCTTAAACTGTGCTTTAACAGTGTTTCCCAGTGATGGAAGTCACGTTCCCAGTCTAGAAAGGAGCACAGATGGGAACTGTTCCATGCTGTGCTGGGATCCCCTTGTATAGGGAACTGAGCACTGCAAGGGGGTCAGGTAATGCTGTGTGCCCGCACTGCCAGGCAGCAGAGAGGACATCTGAAGCCTCAGCAGGGCTCAGGCCCAGAGGCACAGCAATTACCTCCTGGGCCTGTGCCTGGCAGCCCCTCCCTTCCTGAGGCAGAGGCTGCCATGGAGCCACTGCTTCCTCTGGGAAACTCAGCCTTCAGCACAGGCTCTCGTTCCATGTCTGCAGAAAGGAGAAGGCAATGCTGGATCAAGTGTGGCTCTTCCCCAGTGGGAATGTGGCATCTTCAGGAGGCAATGCTTGTCTCAGTAATGGATAAGATCCAGGAGAAAGACCAGGTTATTGGGGCTGCTCCAGGGCCCTCCCTCCTCCAAAGAGCTGCCCCTCCAGATGTGCTCAGAGACAGGGAAATTGCAGGGGATCTCGGGGTGGGCATGGCCCATGGTGCAGTTTGGGCAGCCTGTCAGCTGATGCCAAATGCCTTCCTGCAGACGCTGGGCAGAAGCTGCAGCCAGGCCAGGCTGGGAAACAGCCCTGCAGGGCATGAAAGCAGCAGCAGCAGCAGCAGCGGGGCAGCGAGGCTGCCATGGATCCCTTCCCACTGTGCCGGGCATGGCGTGTCCAGATGTGCAGCCAAAGCCCCCGGCTGCTGAGTCCCAGGGGAAGCATGAGGGAAATGCACCCACCACGTTGTCTCTCCAGGTCACTCCAGATCCTGTCCATCTGTTTGGATGCCTCCAGGGACTTCCTGTCTCCTATAGGTTTGTTCCGCCTTCTCGGAGGACCTTAAGAGAAGTATTTGCATTTCAGGTGAATGGATCCCATAGAACCAGGGCTCAGCCTGAGGCATCAGCAGGGACACACTACTCACCCCTGCCATGGGAGCGGGGCTTGTGTGCAGCAACCAGGAAAGGAGCCTGAAAAGTCATTCCTGCAGACACACCTGTAATTCAACAGCCACAGAAGCTCCTGTCACCTGCTTCCTGACAGGTTCTCAATGATTATTCTTTTAGCAACATTGACAACATACCTGCTGGAGGGTTAAGACCCTGGAAATCTTCATTAAGCCAAGCTGCTGGAGAAGCCTTCCTAGCATGCTCATCTAGAGGGGAGCACAGATCAGATCAGAACCATTTCCATGGTGTGCTGAGATTCCCCTCTCCCTTAGAGAACTGGGCACTGCAAGGGGGTCGGGTAAGGCCTTGGCTGCCAGATGTCAGTGGACAAGGCCAAAGCTGCACAGGGGCCTGGGGAGCTCTGGAATGGCTCTGGTCACTCTCCACACTCTTTGCAGGCCCTGTGTAACATCCCTGGGGTGGTGGCTGGAGCCGCCCAAGCCCCGTGGGGGCTCTGTCCCTCCCACAGAGGAAACCCTCCCTAAAGCCCCAGGCAAAACCATCCCCAGCGCTTCCTGGGGAGCAGGGAGCGCTGTCCCGGGAAAGGGCAGCCAGGCTGCCGGCTCACCTGCTCGCCACACTTGCAGTGGAGCAGCCTGGGCAGCCCTGTCAGGCAGGGCCACGGCCAGGAGTAGTAGGAGGAAGAGGCGCAGAGCAAGGGCCATGCTGCCTTGCCCTCTGCCAGTCCCGCAGCTCTTGCTGCCACCGCTGTCCCGACACCGCTGTCCCAATGTCAGCACTGCTGCTGCCACTGCCACTGCTGCCGCAACTGTTGTGCTCAGGGACTGACTGCTGGCTCCTTGTGCTGCTCTGCAACCACGGGGCTCTGGCACCTCTGGCACCTCTGTGACCTCAGAGCCTGCTGTGTCCTCAGCCTGCTGTGACCCCTGAGCCTGCTGTGACCTCATGGCCGGGGCAGGTTTTTGTGGGAATGGATCTCAAGAGGTGCCCTTCCAGCAAGGAGAGTGTGTCCCTGCTGGTAGTTATGTGCAATCTAGCTCTTTTTCACCAGAAGTGAGTTAGACAATATTGGGCATGTGAGACATTTCATGGTTCTACATGCCAAAGCAATGTCATGTCCAAAATTCATCTCACGTTGGCCATTCCCACTATTGCAGGCAGCCCCAGCCCTGCCCCGCTCCCACCAAGTCCGTGCTGTGCGCTGTGCTGGCCTTTGACCCCTATTTCAAAAGTGAAGGACTTGATGCCATAGCTTACAAAAGTAATGCAACACAGGCCATCAGGGGAGCTGCACACTTTAGGCTATATCTTCAGCCATCCTAAAATCCCCCTGTGTGCCATCACAAGAGACCCGGGACCCCTGCTCAACTTACAGGTGTCCCTTGACCCCTGCACACCTTTCCACATACAGTAAATTCCCTGCACAATTTTTGGGTGCCCCCAGCCTCTTGCACAGCACAGAGATGATCCAAAGCCCCTGCATGCCTTCAGAGGGACCGAAACATAAGACTCAGGGAGCAGCAACAGGGCTGAGCCATCTTCTGTGTGTGCTCACCACGTGTCCCTGGGGGAACAGATGAGGCTTGGGGGCAAATGGCCACTCTGCTCATAAGAGATCTGCGGGTGCCACAGGCTCAGGCTCAGTCTCTGTCTCTGGGCTCTGAGCTCACCCCTCAGGCTATGAAGGACTTCCTTCAGAGTCCAGCCTCATTCCATTGATCTCAAGGCAAGCACTTTCTAGGTGGTTTCCCTCTTTTCCTGGGCATGCCCCTGGACGGGGTCCAGGCCGAGATGATGCCACAGAAGGAAATGTGGCCTCAGCCCAGGGATGCTCAGCATGGGCTCCCCCATCCCCTCGGGGCCCCGCCGCTGGGCACAGCAGCCCCTGCCTGGCTCCTGCCTGCCCACACCGTGGCCATCCACGGCTGCTCCTGGGCACGGAGCTCAGCCAGTGCTGGTGCCTGGTGGGCTTTGCTGCTGCTACCACCTGGACATAGTTGTGACAACTCCAACTCTTTATTTAAACATAAAATATGGGCAAACCCTGCCCTGCCAGGCAAGGGCTGCCCACCTTCAGTCTTGGCTGGGGAACAGGACCAGGGGGCTCCGGGGCAGAGGGTCTCGTTGTGGAGGGGTGGGTTTTGGGACGGCCTCATGATGTTGATGCAGCCACAGCAGGGCAGATAGGGGCAGAAGCGAAGACCTGGCATAAACTGTCAAGTTCTCATTGCTTCTGCTTTTCTGCTTGTATTCTGAATATGCACTGCAGCACCTGTGTAGAGAGGAGGTGGCTGAGGCCCCAGCTGCCAGTGGCACACAGGGACCCTCCTGCATAACAGGGCCCAGAGCTGATTTGGGAAGTGCTGTGCTGCCCCATTTCTTCAGCCCCACTAGCTGCCCACACCCACAGTGGCACTGGGCCGCCCCCAGAAAACTGTCGAATCTGGGCTGTGGCTGCAGGGCACAGCTGCTCTACAGCACAGGTGGACTGCCTTGGAGGTAGGACTGCACTGAGGGTAGGGACAAGGAACGGGGTGAGGTGTGCTCTATGTTTTCCGAAGGTGATTACTCTACAGACGACCAGGGCCAGACCAACACTGCATTAAAGGCATACACCAACTTACAGACTTGGCAGGGTCCCAGGGGAGGATCCAATCTTTAGCCAATTGGGAGAGACTGAGGGTGGAACACCAGGCGGGGAATACAAGGTTTAAACCAATTGGGGATTACAGGGGAGGGGAAGAACTTAAACAAACCAATGGGGTTCCGAAGGATACAAAATTGATAGGGAAATTTCAAGAGCAAGGGGCAGGCTTGGAGAGGGACTGACATGCAATGGGAGGAGGAACAGTGAACAAAAGGGCAGGTCTTTGGGGAGATGGACAAGCGGGGCAAAACCAATATCACAGGGGGGAACGGAGCAACCCATTGGTAATAAAATATGCTATAACAATAGAAAATAAGGGGAGGGGTATAAAACTGACTGCTAGGACTGAATTGCAATCAAAGACCTGAACTGCAGTGGGGAAGCTCTGATTCAAGGTTCAGTTGAGCACTTCCAAATTATTTCCTGGCAGAAACAGATAGCCAAACTTGCCCTTATCACATGCAAACAGAGGTTTCCTCAACAGCAACCCATTCTGAGGCTCTTCTGGGAATGGGGAAGACGTGTTGTGGTGCCAGGTGCATCTGTGGGAGCAATGGGGAGCGTGAGCCCGTGCTGTGCTGCACTGCTGAGCTGGCAGCACGGTGGATACAGGCAGGACGTTCTCTGTTTCCCCCAGAGCTGGGGCCTGCAGGCACCTTGCCGGCCCTTGGCACAGGCTGTGCCAGCCAACAAAGCCCAGCAGGCCGGGAGGAGAGCCCGGGGGCAGCGCAGCTGCTTGGGCAGTGGCTGCTGCCAGGGACACGGGCCAAAGCCATCCCTGAGCAGCCACTGCCACCCCTGGCCCTCCCTGCCCCGTGACAGCTCCCCCAGCCCCAGGGGACAGACTGTCAAAAACTCCACAGCCAGCAAAGAGATTGTCCCAGGAATTGTGTGCTTCTTTTCTTCCCTCCAGTTGTAAATCCCTCAGACTGCTGTAAATGCCCACACGTGGTCTGATCAACCCCTATGCTTTTCCAGTCTCCTCTCAGAAATTCTGCAACAAAGCCACTAACAAATTCTAGGTTACATCTGTGAATTGCATGCTACACTTTTCTTCATGTTTTTCCCAATACCAGGAAGTTTCTATATAAAGTAATGCCCTTGAGAATCTCTGATTCTTTTCAGGTTTTATTTTATTAAGACAGACGAAACAGCCTTATTGGTTTTAGTTTTGGCAGGTCTGTTTTTTTTCTCCGCATGATGGTTTACTTATTATCTACATTTAAGCTTGTTTTTATTTATGGGTTTTTTATTCCCCAAGCAGTAATTTTGACAGTCTTTTGTTCACTTCTTAGTTAATGTTCCATAGATGAACAGTTTGGACTCTCTTTTTATAGGAATATAAAGATCTCAGAAAGCTGTATTTTTAATTTTGATAACATTCTCTCTCCCTGCTCCTAGCTTTTACAATGATGGTTTTTGAAACATCACTGAGGATAGGTAGAGTTATTTGGGAAATAACCAATAGGCTTGGCTTAACGGGGGTATTGGATTATTATTTTCAGTGCTATAAACCTACATTGCTTCAAGGTTCACACCATGGTCCTGATTTGTGGCTCACTGCATGGATACCTGCCTGAATTAAAACAATGTTTGTGAGGCAGCTGAAGAGCTTAGACCTCAGAGATTAAAATTCCTGGGAGGAGGAGGTGGAGGAAGAAAGGATAAAATCCTGATTCAAAGGGTTTTTTCTCACTTCTAGTATGCCAGAAGTATGGTAGACTACACCTGTCTTCAGATGTCATTTACTTACAGAACAACTCTCTACAGTGCCAGACTCCAGGAGAAATGACTCAACACTTTGCCTCCCAATGCATCAGCTTTAATTCTAGTGAGAGGTAGGCCTTAATTACAGTCCGATTAGAGCAAATCAACAAAGCAGTCTTGCCATTGTGAGAGTGGCAAGAGGAATTTGCTTGTGAACAGATGAATATGTCCCACTCAGTAATGAACAATATTTGCCCTGACTTGGAAGAAAGTAGACAAGGAGCAATGCAGTATTTGGGGTTTATCCAGGGATAAATGGGGCAAGAAGCTGTAAGAACTTACCTGTTTTACAGAACACAAGTACTGATACGGCCAATAATGAACCCACATGAAGGGATCTTCAGGACATTCCTTTATTTCTCTAACCAGGAATGGGCAGCAAAATGCTGGCATTTATCTGAACTGGAAGCCGCGTTGCTCTCCTGTTTCTCCTTGAGCATACTGTGTGTTATTTGCAGACTTCACTGCCCAGCCCATCAATCCTCTCGTGGCCAATTGCTAAATGGCACAAGTACCAAAATACAGGTGCCAGCATAATCAGCCCAGCACTAATGCAGCACTGCTTTGATGGTGCACAGGAGCACAGAATGGCTTGGGTTGGAAGGGACATTTAAAGGCCATCAATCCCAATGGCCTGCAATGAGCAGGGACACCTTGAACTAGGTCAGGTTGCTCAGAGCAGGAGCTTGAATGTCTGCAGGGATGGATGTCCACCTGTCTGGGCAACCTTTGCCAAGGTTTAATAAGCAATAGTGTAAAATATGTGTTTCTTTCATCTAATCTGAATTGACCATTTTTTAGATTAAAACCATTCCCCCTCGGTCTGGTCACAAAAGGCTCTACTAAAAATTCTGTCCCATCTGTTTACAAGCCCCCAGAAGGCCCTGAAAGGCAGCAATCAGGTGTCCCTGGAGTCTTCTCTCTTCCATGCTGAACACTGCCAGCTCTCCCAGCCTGTCTCCAAAGCAGAAGGGCTCCAGCCCTCAGAGCATTTTGTCCCTCCTCTGGACTAGATCCAACAGGACCATGTCCTTCCTTTCTTGGGGACCCAGGGCTGGATGCAGTACTCTGTCGTGGTAGAGACCGAGACACTACAAAGCAACACAGTCCATTTCCAGAAGGCTTCAAACCCTGTTTTTATTCTAGCCTGCATGCTTTTTCTCCATTCTTACAAAGCTCTTAACTTTACACTTTATTCATTGGTCACGAGAGACAAGCAAAATGCTTATTGGAATAGGGAGTTGCAGGTTTCTCTTATTTATTCTTCTTTCTTGGTTTTCATATCAAAAACATTGGTAGGAAATTCTTTCAGGGGTAAACATGGATCCTCTTATCAAACTTCACGATGGCTCACAGAAATCACTATAAAACCCCTTCCAGAGTACTCCCAGTAGGGTCTCACCTGAGCGGAGGTGGGGAATCACCTCCTTCAACCTGCTGGGCACTCTCCTTTGGATGCACATGGCTGCCTCACGTCCAGCCTCTCTTCTAGCTGCAACACCAAGTCTTTCTCGGCAGGTCTGCTCTGCATCCCTTCATGCCTCAACCTGTGAGATCAGCTGAGCTGGGACTGTGTCACAGCCCTTGGGCAGAGCAGCTGGGCAGGATGAGCTCCCTTCCGAAGAAGGCAGATCCAGCTCCAAAAACAATTCCACCCTGGCCTTGAGGTCACAGAAGGCTCTGAGATCACAGAGGTCCCAGAGCCCCGTGGTTGCACAGCAGCACAAGGAGCCAGCAGTCAGTCCCTGAGCACCACTGTTGCGGCAGCAGCGGCGGTGGCAGCAGCGGTGCTGACCTTGGGACAGCGGTGTCAGGACAGCCGTGGCAGCAAGAGCTGCGGGACTGGCAGAGGGCAAGGCACCATGGCCCTTGCTCTGCGCCTCTCCCTCCTGCTGCTCCTGGCCGTGGCCCTGCCTGCCTGGGCTGCCCAGGCTGCTCCACTCCAAGTGTGGCGAGCAGGTGAGCCGGCAGCCTGGCTCCCCTTTCCCGGCACAGCGCTCCCTGCTCCCCGGGATGTGCTAGGGAGGGTTTCCTCTGTGGGAGGGAGAGAGCACCAATGGTCCCTGGGCTCCTCCAGCCACCCCTCCAGGGATGTTGCACATCCTGCAAAGAGGGTGGAGAGTGACCAGAGCCAGTCCAGAGTTCCCCAGGCCCCTGTGCAGCTTTGGCCTTGTCCATTGATATCTGGCAGCCAAGGCCTTACCCGACCCCCTTGCAGTGCCCAGTTCTCTAAGGGAGAGGGGAATCCCAGCACACCATGGAAATGGGTTCTGATCTGAACTGTGCTCCCCTCTAGATGAGCATGCTAGGAAGGCTTCTCCAGCAGCTTGGCTCCATAAAGATTTCCAGGGTCTTAACCCTCCAGCAGGTATGTTGTCAATGTTGCTAAAAGAATAATCATTGAGAACCTGTCAGGAAGCAGGTGACAGGAGCTTCTGTGGCTGTTGAATTACAGGTGTGTCTGCAGGAAAGACTTTTCAGGCTCCTTTCCTGGTTGCTGCACACAAGCCCCGCTCCCATGGCAGGGGTGAGTAGTGTATGCCTGCTGACCCCACAGGCTGAGCCCTGGTTCTATGGGATCCATTCACCTGAAATGCAAATGCTTTTCTTAAGGTCCTCTGAGAGGGAGGAACAAACCTATAGGAGACAGGAAGTCCCTGGAGGCATCCAAACAGATGGACAGGATCTGGAGTGACCTGGAGAGACAACGTGGTGGGTGCATTTCCCTCATGCTTCCCCTGGGACTCAGCAGCCGGGGGCTTTGGCTGCACATCTGGACACGCCGTGCCCAGCACAGTGGGAAGGGATCCATGGCAGCCTCGCTGCCCCGCTGCTGCTGCTGCTGCTGCTTTGACACCCTGCAGGTCTGTTTCCCAGTCTGGCCTGGCTGCAGCTTCTGCCCAGCCTCTGCAGGAAGGCATTTGGCATCAGCTGACAGGGAGCCCAAACTGCACCATGGGGCATGCCCACCCTGAGATCCCCTGCAATTTCCCAGTCTCTGAGTGCATCTGGAGGGGCAGCTCTTTGGAGGAGGCAGGGCCCTGGTCTTTCTCCTTAATCTTATCCATTACTTAGACAAGCATTGCCTCCTGAAGATGCCACATTCCCATTGGGAAACAACCCCACCTGATTCAGCTGTCCTTTTTCCTTTCTGCAGACATGGAAGGAGAGCCTGTGCTGAAGGCTGAGTTTCCCGGAGGAAGCAGTGGCTCCATGGCAGCCTGTGCCGCAGGAAGGGAGGCGCTGCCAGGCACAGGCCCAGGAGGTAATTGCTGTGCCTCTGGGCCTGAGCCCTGCTGAGGCTTCAGCTGCCCTCTCTGCTGCCTGGCAGTGCAGGCACACAGCATTACCTGACCCCCTTGCAGTGCTCGGTTCCCTATACAAGGGGATCCCAGCACAGCATGGAACAGTTCCCATCTGTGCTCCTTTCTAGACTGGGAACGTGACTTCCATCACTGGGAAACGCTGTTAAAGCACAGTTTAAGGATGTTGGAGCTTGGTGATGGTAGGTTTTCAGCAACTCTTTGCTAACAGAGCAATCATTGTCCAAGTGTAATCATTGTCCAGAGTAATATTCCTCTGTCATTTCCCTTAAGATCCTCTGAAGTTTGATGGATTCTGGAAATCCTGGCCTCCAAATTTCTACTCTTGTACCCAACAGTTATCCCACAGGATTGCTGTCAGTGGGAGGAAGGAGCAGTCCAACTTCCTCCCGTGTGCAATGGCAGTGTGTCCTTCCATGTGCTCTGTGCAGCCAGGGAGGAGAGCAGAGAGGGAAGGGGCCGGGCCCAGGGCTGTGCCCCGGGGCTGAGCCTTTGGCAGCTCCTTTGCCAGCCCCAGGGAGCCTGAGCTGCTCCTGCTGCCACTGCCAATACCTGGCCCTGCCCGTGTCTGGGTTTAGAGCTGCTGGCAGCTCCAGGGAGTCCTTTCTGCCCTGACTGTCCGGCAAAGGGATCCTTCCATCCCAGTGTGGGGCCACTGCAGGCACGTGCTCCCCCTGCCCCTGCTCCTGAGTGGGAGGCAGAGCTGAGGGAGTGCCTTGGAGGGCACCAATCACCCAGGTGCCCTTACTGCCACTCGGGCCTGAAGGAGAATCTTCAACAGTGTCACAGGAGCTGTTGTGTCCATCCTTTGCAGGTGAACCTGATGATGAAGACGATCCTGATGACGAAGATAATACTTTTGATGAAGACGATCTGAATTCCCAACCTGTACCCATTACTGAGCCTCTGGGAGATGCTGAGGGTAGGTCAAGGCCTTTCCCCCTGGGAGAGCTGCCAGCTCAGAGCCCAAAGCTTGGCCAGGGGGGCATCGCTGCAGGTGCCAGCACAGAACCAGGCACGTGTGTGCCCTTGCGCTGCGCGATCCCCTCACTGCTCCTGTGGCTCAGGGGTGCCCGTGTAGATCAGCAGAGATGACAGAAGCTTCTGTGGCTGTTGTGTTACAGGTGTGTCTGCAGGGAGGACTTTGGTGGATGTTGCACACAAGCCCAGCTCCCATGGCAGGGGTGAGTAGTGTGTCCCTGCTGACCCCACAGGCTGGGACTTCGTTTTGTGGGATCCATTCCTGGGAAATGGAAATATTTCTCTTAAGGTCCTCCAAGAAGGAAGAAGAAACCTACAGGAGCTCGTAAGTCCCTGGACCATTCCAAACATCTGGAACAAAAACAGAGTGGCGTGGACAGCCAGCTTACTGGGTGCATTTCCCTCAGCCTTCCCCTGGGACTCAGCAGCCGGGGGCTTTGGCTGCACATGTGGACACACCGTGCCCAGCACAGCGGGAAGACATCCATGCACCACAGGCCATGCACACCCTAAGATCCCCTGCAATTTCCCAGTCTCTGCGCACATCTGGAGGGGCCGCTCTTTGCAGGAGAGAGGGCCCTGGAGCAGCTCCAAAATCCTGGCCATTTTCCTTGTCGTTATCCATTTCTTTGACAAGTGTTAGTTGGAACAGAAGGGCACAGCATAGAGGAATTATGGCATGCAGGGTCAGGGGTTTGGGTACTGAGCAGTCCTGTGCCAAGGGGCAGCAAGATGCCTGCACGCTCCAGCTCTGGAGGAAACAGGGAGTGAGGAGGTCCTGCCCATATCTACCACGCTGCATTTCAGCAGTGCAGCACAGCAGGGGCTCACGCTCCCCATTGCTCCCACAGATGCAGCCGAGACCTCAAGAGATTCTGACTACACTTGGAAAAGCATGAGAAGAGTTTTCTGCTGGGGAACACCTTGTTTGATTAAGTTGATGGCCATTGTGGCTGGTGCAGCACTGTGCCTGCTTTTGTGCTCTGTGCCTGCTTTTGTGCTCTGCCAGAATCTGGTATTACTGGAAGAGAAAACGGTGAGTGGTTTGCGATTCTCTGCCTCAAACAGCTTCCTTTACAGGCTGCTCATAGTCAGGGAATTTTCCCAGAGAATTTGCAGTGGAGCTGTGGCCAGTCCCTGGTTGTCCAGACATCTCTGCTGAGGGTTCTGCTGCTGCCCAGTGCTTCCATTGGCCTCTTAATTGCTGGGCCTTGTCCTGGGGCCCCGCTGGGTCTGCAGCCCGTGCTGGCTCCCACTGAGGCTGTCTGGCCAAGAGCAGCCCCAGGGGCATGGGGCAGAGGCAGAGGGAGGTGGGGAGGAGAAAGAGCAGGGCCGAGGTTGCCCTTGAAAGGCAGAGGCGCTCTGGGGCCCGCTCCTGGCCAGGGACCCTGCCCAGAGCCGTGCCCTGCTGGCCGGGGCCTTGAGGGGCAGCTGTCCAGCTGGGCCCAGCTGTGCCAGCAGCTCCAGCCGTGCTGGGGAGCCTTGCCAGCTTGGGGCCCTGCTGTGCACGAGGGTCCCTGTGTGCCACTGGCAGCTGTGGCCTCAGCCACCTCCTCTCTTCACAGGTGCTCCTGTGCGTCTTCAACAGATGGGCCTAACACCACAGACAGCGGGAGCTTGACAGTTTATCCCAGCTCTCCACTTCTGCCCCTATCTGCCCTGCCATGGCTGCAGCAGCGTCAGGAGGCCATCCCAAAACCCATCCTTCCACGAGACCCTCTGCCCCTGAGCCCCCTGGTCCTGTTCCCTGGCCAGGAATGAAGGTGGGCATCCCCTGTCTGCCAGGGCAGGGCTTGGCCCATATTTCATATTTAAGTAAAAGAATAAAGTTTTCACAACTATGTCTGTGTGGTAGGGGAAGCAAAGCCCACCCGGCACCAGCACTGACTGAGCTCCATGCCCAGGAGCAGCCGTGGATGCCCACGGTGTGGGCAGGCAGGAACCAGGCAGGGGCTGCTGTGCCCAGCGGCAGGGCCCCGACGGGAAGGGGGAGCCCATGCTGACCGTCCCTGGGCTGAGGGCACATTTCCTTCCGTGGCATCATCTGGGCCTGGACCTGAAGAGGCACACAGGGATATTTTGGGGTCCCTGCTGAGGGGTGCAGGGATCCCTCATGAGGCACAAAGGAGTATTGATGGCCTCTCCTAAGGTGTGCAGGGATCCCTCATGCGTTGGGCAGCAGGGTTAAATTTGAGGGGGTTTTTTACTCTTCTCAGCACAGCACAGGGACACTTGGCCGAGGTTTTGCCAAGCTGGGAGAAAGCCTCTTGCAAAGGCTTGGGCCCAGCCTGTGGGCACAGCGGGCGGGCGCAGCCCATCCCCTGGGCCAGTCCGGGCTGCTCAGGCCGGGCCGGGCCGGGCCAGGCTCGGGCCCCGGCAGGGAAGGGCCGCGGCCCTGGGCTCTGCTGAGGCTGCTGAGCTCCGGCCTGCCCTGTGCTGCAGCCCAACACATTGACAGCCATGGCCGTGCCCTGGGCCACTGCAGGCACCCGGGGCTAAGGCTGAGGCCGTGCCTTCTCCCACTGAAGGGAGGCTGGCTCTGTTCCCTCGGAGGGCACAGCTTAGCTCCCAGCACCTTTGGGAACCTGCCTGCCGGGCAAGTGCTGGAGGGCAGAGAGTTCCAACCCTTCTGTCGTGGTTTGGCCCAGAAATGTGTTTCTGGAAAGGTCTAAGTCGGGCCAATCAGTGGCCAAATTCAAAATTGGCATGTGATGTGGCCACTGAGGATCTGGCTACGCCTCTGAGAACACACGTGGGTTAAAAGCAGGAGATTGCCAGAGAACTTCCTCTTTGGGAACCCGGCGTTGGTGAGTAAGGTCTGGCCTCTCCCCTGCCGAGCTGCATCTGGGTGGGGGAGGGGGAGGCCATGACAGGGAGGAGGCCGGGAGCCCCAAAAGGTGCAGAGGTGGAAGAGAACATGCAGGGGTTGATGAGAATTGAGATGTCTGGGCAGCCCCCCCGGAGAGAGAGACAGAGATTGTGCTGGCAACTCAGCCGGCCAGAAGCGGGGGATGCGGCAGAGAGGTGCCTGGCAGCTCTGGGAGTCCTGGACAGGCAGAAGTGAAGATTTTAACCCCTTTGTAGACTAATAGAAACCTTGCAAATACTGAATCCTCCTGAATCAGGATGAGGTGAGAGAGAGATGAGAGATGAGCAAGCGTGAGGAAAGCTGGAAGAGGAGAGAAGAATCCTGAGTGTAAGAGATGATGGAGTGGCCTTAGGCTGGACTCTTTCTTGTATAGCCATGGACAGACCCGTGTTTTTTCCCTGTGACCCAGAGACTGTATTTAGGGGGAGGCAACACCCGGGAGTCAAGAGTGAAGCAGCGGCTTGAACAGAAACAACTGAAGAAAGTGTGAGATGCCCTCTGTCTCCACGGAGAGGAAGATCTCTGCTCATGAGGCCCCTCGGGGGCCTCACAGGGGGTGAAATGTGGGGGGGACTGGTGTCCCGAAGCTGAGACTGTTCACAAGGCCCCTCGGCCCCAGGGGGTGAAATTTGGGGGGGGACTGGTGTCCCGAAGTTGAGAGACTGCTGCTTCTAGAAGTAGGTGAAGCATCTTTAAACGGGGAGCCCTAAAAGCAGTCCTGGCCCGTGTCCAGTGGTGAGAGCACTGGACATGGAGGGGGAGAAGTCATGAGGGCCGATGTTCTCTGGGTGGGGCCATGGATGATGCGGAAGCACAGGAGGTTTCAATTGTGCTTCCGGGGGAGGCCTATGAGGCAAGGGGGGACTCCTCTCTCCCTGATGGATTTGAGGGTTGATAATTTGAGGGATGGTGAATCTGTGGAGAAAAGGGAGGGGGAGGAGGAAAGTATCTGGAAGGTTTTCATTTTTAGCTTGGTATGTGTTCCTTTTTAGATTTGTAATAAATAAAGTGTTGTGTTTTTCCCTCCATCCCCGAATGGGAGCCTGCTTTGTTCTGTTCCCGGGTCACATCTCACAGCAACCCTTTTGGAAATATATCCTTCATGGGAGCCCTGGCATTGTGCCAGGGTCAAACCATGACACCTTCTCACTGGGAAGTGTGGCTGGTGGTGTAGGGATTTTAAATTTTTTTTCCTCTAAATTTGTGTCCTGCCAGAGGGTTAAGTTTGCTTGCTCTCAGTAGGGCGCTTTTCTTCTTGGCAGTCAGTGGGGTTTCAATGCAGCCAGGGTTGAAGGAGGATCTCTGGCTGCTTGGGCTATGATTGTGGGACACCTTGGCTTCATCCTTCCTTTGGCTGTTATTTGCACTGGTGCTTGTGCAGGCATTTTACAGTAACTGGCTTCAGTTTGTTCCTCTTGGTACCAAAAACCGAGAATAAACCTCTTTAACACCACTGAACTATTAAGAGGCAGGCCTCACTTTCTTGACTTGCTGGATGCACAGGCCATTGGCATCACAGGGCCTTCTTGGTGGGGTCTTCAGATACCCTGGTGGGCACTGAAGAGGGAAGCTGATTTTTCTGGGAAAAAGATAGTTTCCCATGTGTGGAAAAGAATAACCTGTCACTTCCCCATCCCTTTCTATACGAAGTGATACAGGCAAGTGCATTCATATATCTCTATCTGCCTTGTCAATCCATTTATCTATCTATCTATCTATCTATCTATCTATCTATCATCTATCTATCATTTATCTATCTTAATAGTCTATTGTGGTGTTGCATTTTATTCAAATTGTATGCTCTGTCTCAAAAATGTAGCTCTCAAAAATATATGGTTTATTCCAAGCTGTGTTCCTCCCCTAAAGTCCCATGAATCTACAATCCCATTTGCCCAGACCTTATTTCGCACCTACATTGAATTTCCCTCTTAAACTGTGCGAGGAAGACCAGATTCTCTCATGGCCCATCTCTCCCCTGCCCTCGCCCTCTCTCCCTCTCCCTTTCCCTTTCCCCCTTCTCCCTCTGAAATCATGTTACTCCCGGGGCTGGCACCCCCAATAAACCCTCATCTAATCAGCACCCTCAGAAGCCGTGTGGAGTCTCCTTGTGTGCCTGCTGCTGCCAGCGAACTTACAGCCCAGGGGACTCCCCGGGGAGCTCCCGTCCAAGGAACTGCTACAATCTATGAAATATTTCTAAGCATGATATTTTGTTTATTCGTAAATTATGACACATCTCTTGAGAGCTGGAAAAGAAAACCATCCATCTTTGATATAGAAAAGCTTGGGTGGAGGAGCAGAGATGATCTGTGATTTCCTTCTTGCTAGACATATGCTGGCTTGTTTAGATTGACTTTCAACTGAAATCCTACAAAGCTGGAAAATGACTGGTGGCCATCACTCTGATTTCCTTAAAAGCCCTTTATTTCATTTTAATTTTTTTCATCTATGATGGCTGGTAAATACCTTTCTTCCTTAAGCTATGTGCAGGCAATATTGGAGGTAGAAACTACCATAACACGGCATATTTTAGATACTTGAAAATTTTCTTGTGAAATTTTATGGCAGTATCTCCTGCCTCAAAACTAAAGCAGCAGGTCAGCTACTGAACATAACTTACTGCATAGCTGCAGCTCATGTTTCTACAGTGGAAGTGGCTTTTTGTTCTTCTGCATGGGTATGAAACACTACCAATTGAAAGGCTGCTTACAGAGCAAAGAGCCTTTTTTAGGGTAGCCTGGACTTTGGGAAGGTGGTAGCTGTTAGATCAATACCCAGCAAACTACCTAAATTAGTTTTTGTGACTACTCTCTTGTGATTTTGGCCTGGCTTCTTTAGGAGATTCTGTTTTTATTTAGAAATGGCACAGTGGAGCCAGTGCTGCCTCCGGACAGGTGGAGCTGGGACAAATGGCTCATTGATTTTGATCTCAACAAAAAGCCACCTGAGCTCCTCATGACAGCAACCCCACGGACTGGTAACGGATCCATTAAAACTAACTCATCACAGAGCTTTTAACTTGAGGCTCTGACATATGTTGCTTGCTCAGTTCTGCCATGGAGGAAGGGAGTTTGAAGACAAAGAGGTTTAGCAAGGAGATCCATGTACAACAAAAGTGCTTCTATTTCAGCAAATGAAGTATCTTAGGATGTAAACCCTAATCCATACTCCAGTCTTATCCCTCCATTACCCAAATTCTTGGTCTTAATTCCTTTGTCAGTAGGAAAATATGACAGGGAAGTGTAGATCCTCCTTTCCTTCTTCAGCTGGACAGCTTGTAACCTTGTCTTCTCCCACAGACAGGAGCAGACAAACGGGAATCTTGTCATGAAACCATACTTTGGAAAGTTTGCCCTGTGTTTGTTTTTGCCCTGAAGTAACTGAGATTCACTGGAGTATTTACAAGCCATAAATGATGGATTTATTGGGGTTGCTAGAATCTTTCATATTTTATGACTTTTCTGCTGCACGAGAGCCTGGCACTTGCAGAACTCTTGCCCCATGCACTTCTCCAGTGCTTCTTGCACAGAAGCTTTGGGAAGCACTCAGGAAAAGCACCATGTTCATGTGTGGTTTGTGGAACCTACAGGACAGGGAAATGTCTTTGCAGTGGACACTGCCTTTTATTCCAAGGTGTAGAAGGATTCTTGGCTGAACAATGCCATGATATTCCCCTTTGGGAATTGGACAGCCCTGGTCTGCAGATTACAGAGTTACTCTGAAAACCATGTACCGTCCTCAAACAGGAACAAGATAGACCATGTACTGTCCTCAAATAGATGCAACAAGGAAGAATGAGCATTGTGCCAGGATGAAACCAAATGGGCCAAGCACGTTGTGGGAGCTGCTCATTTGGCACACCTTAGCTAAAGATGCTTATAGTGTGACAACCAATCAGTAATTAAGATGTATGTGTGAATATAGCTACTTAACCAATGAGCATTAAGCATTAGTGGCAGGAGAGAGTGTATAGAGAAGGATAAATATGTCAAAGTTGCTTAATAAACGAGGACGACATGTAGCCACATTGGCTGTGAGTGTCGTTACTCAGCCGACTCTCCGTGGGACCCTCCTCACCAAGGAATTGTCATTGCTGTGGGCACTGGCTGTTATTCCAACACCTGTGTCATTTATTCTACTGGAATCCTTGTGAGAAAGGTTGTTCTTCACCACCGAGATTTTTAGTTGACATTTTTGATCTCAAACAGCCCAAAGTTTTCCATCTCTCAGGTTTGTGATGCTGGTTTTTCCTTTTCAGTCTGTTGTTGGCCAAGGAAGATGCTGCTTAGATTCTGCAGGCCCCCATACATGGGTACTGTTATAGGTAAAAATCGATCCAGCCAATTTAATAAAAATAAAATATAAATTTATTCACAACCGATATACAGTCCCGACAGCCAACAATCAAGGACAGCACCGACCCCGGGATGGAAGCTGGGTGAACACAGATCCACCTTCTATCGCACCCAATCCCCCCTGTTCACCAATGCCGCTTGGCAGAATCCTTTCTTATACTCTTTTTCTAGCCCGTGGCGGAGTCCCTTTGTCTTCCCTCAGGGTTCTTCACATTCATGATGCCTCTATTCTCCGTCCTGTGCTGGACAAAACCTTGTCCGGGAACTGATGTGCATCCACTCTTCGGTTACCGGAATCCCGTATGCAGATGTATGTCCTTGATGGTCCCCTCTGTCTAAGATGAACATCTCCATTGGCCATCATCGCTGGGCCTCCTCCTGTTCACACCAGTGTGAACGACAATCTCCTGTGCCGGCTGGGTTCACTTCCTATGTTAATGACACTCCTCCTACCCGACTGCCAGCTGCGGTTTCCTCACCCTGTGAAGCAATCCCCTCTTCCCTTGCTACTGTGATTTCAAGTTTTATATTTTATTCTTATATATATATATATATATACATATATATATATAGTATTAGTATGAATTACCATTATATATATATCTATGTATCTATCTATCTAGCTATATATATATATATTCTATCAGCAGGAATTACCATAATATACATAACAGGTACCAAGCTGAAAGTTCTCCAGTGCTCCACAGTAGTCCCGTTATCACAGGACGGCCAAGAGCAGCTCCATAAGCTCCAAGGGATTCTAACAGATGAATTTCTATCCCTCAGGAAGGCAGGGCTGGGTCTGAAGTAAAGGGTCTGACCCTGCACCCACTTTGCATTGCAGCAGCTGTCCCACACTTTGTGGACGGCACATAACATGTGCCACTCTTAAATCAGCACTGGCTCAGTCAGTCTTATAAGCCTCTTAAAAAAACCTAGCCTGAGCAAATAATATTTGCGTTTTAGTTGCTTGGGGTATTTTTGGGTTTTTTGTTGTTTTTTTTTTTTTCCTTGGTTCTTTGCTTTGGTGCTCAGAGATCATGGAGGAAGAGGCAGATTTACTGTTCAACTTGCCTGTCAGTATGCAAGGAGCAGGAAAAGAAGATCAGTGTTTCACCATCTGGTTAATGAGCTGTAAAAGCAATTGTGCTGTCCCTAATCAGGGGGTGGGGGCACTGCTAACAGCCTGGATTGCCCCCACCTGTGTTCCCCTCCTTACCAAAGTGCTGTGTAGATCCAGAGCCTTCTGTCTCGGCCTGATGGTGCAAAAATCCTCCCAATATCCATCCCCTCCCAAAAATAAAGGCTTTGTGCTCATTAAGATGAAAAGCTGTATGGGTAGCCTGCAGCTAATGTTGTTTTGTTGCCTGTACCCCAGTCAGTGCTTGTTATGATTAGAAACTTGTATTTTTTTTAAGTTTCAGAGTTAACAACAAGTCAGACCATCAGACCTCTTTAGTTTCACTGCCAAAGAAAAGCTCTTCAATTACCTGTTAATGTCCGGTGATTAACCATTGTTCCCCTGATGCTGGCTGCTTGCCAGGGACGGACACAGGGACAGACCCTCCAAGTACGAAGAGAATAGGAGTGACATCAGAGCCAGTATGCAGATGAGAAATGCATTGCGCCCCAAATTTTTACAGTTTTACAGTTTTTACAGGAAAACCCCCTAAAAGTACGAGCCAACAAGTGACCTAAGTGACGTCTAAGGATAGGAGCATTGTCCCGGACCTGCTTGGATCCTTTTTGCTTCTCACCCTATCCTGAAAAGATGTTGATTAAAGAGAAGCCCCGGGGTGTTAGACAAAAAAGCCAGGAATCTGCTAATCTCCCGTGAGGATGGAATCCCCAGCTCTGTCTGCAGATCAGTGGACAAAGCTGCATCACCCTCCTTCTCCATGCCACGCCTGGGAGCAACGGCGGCGTGGGCGCAACCCGTCGATTTCTCCCCACCTGAGCTGATTCTTCTTAATAAAGGCATTAAAAAGTAGAAAGATCTCCTGTCCAATTATTTCAGTGCTCACATCTAAATGACTGACCAGCCCCAAGCTGCTCTTAAGACTGATTTGATCAAAGGCACTGAAGCTCTGTTGAGTGCAAATTCTCCAGGAAAACAAGCAGAGGAACTTGGATAATGTTGCTGGAAAAAGCAGAGTGCAGAGTTGAACCTCTGAGGACACCTCACTGCTGCCTCCCCCCACCCTTTTGTTTTAAATTCATTTAATATTCTGAGTGTGAGCTCTTGCATGAAGTGGGTCCTCAGCAAGGAGCTGCTGAGCCTCCTGGCTGTGTCCCTTTGTGCTCCCAGTGCTTCTTGAAATAAATGGGGCAGGAGATCTTTCTCCTTTTTATTGCCTTTATTAAAAAGAATCAGCTCAGGTGGGGAGAAATCAAAAGGTCGCGCCCACGCCGCCGGTGCTCCCAGGCGTGGCACGGAGGAGGAGGATGATGCAGCTGTGTCCACTGGTCTGCAGGCAGAGCTGGGGATTCCGTCCTCACCAGAGATTAGGAGATTCCTATCTTTTTTTGTCTAACACCCCGGGGCTTCTCTTTAATCAACATCTTTTCAGGTTAGGGTGAAAAACAAAAAGGATCCAAGCAGGCACTGGACTACGCTCCCATCCTTAGACATCACCTAGGTCCCCTAGTTCTATGTTGGCTCCTTGTTTTTAGGGGTTTTCCTGGAAAACTGCAAAATTTGGTGCAATGCATTTTCATCTGCATACCAGCTCTGATGCCACTCCCATTCTCCTGGTACCTGCAGGGACCCTGTGTCACTCCCTGGCAAGCCTCATGGGGACAATGGTTAATCACCAACCATTAACAGGTAATTGAAGAGGAACTCTTAACAATGAAGCTAACTGAACAGCAACTGGTCCAACTTGTTTTAACTCTGCAACCTTAAAAACATAGATAACTTTTTATTCATAACACTTCTGGTCTGGTTTGGCTGGGAAAATTGTCCATCCTGCCTCTGTGGCTGCTCCCTGTCATTCCAATGCACAGCCCTTTCCCACTGCTTGGCATTTACAAGCTCTGATTACTTCATTGGGCAACTTGCATCTTGCACTCCATGACATTAAATTGTGTTTACTCAGACTCTGCGTTATCCTGAGTTTCTGGAACACATTTCTAAGCCTTCCAGCTGTAGCCCAAGGGAAGCTGTTTCTGTCTTGCATCACAAAATTGGCAATTTTTTTGCAAAGACAGCCCGTTACAAAGGACTTGCTGTGTGCATTAACATCTGAGGGGCTGCTTTCAAAGACAGGCAAAAAACCCATGAACAAACAGCAAACCAACCAAACAACATATTTTTAAAAATTACTTTATTGTTACCTCTTATTTTTAATCTTTTCCAAGCTGGCCTCCTTTTCCGCTGCAGTGTTTTTCTTTGGACAGAAAAGCCCCCTTGCCAGATGATGCGACTTCACAGGAAAACAAAACTCACACACAATGCATATATGAAAGCTAAACGTAGAGATTCCCATTATCACAATCACCATCATAGATTTTCAGTTTATTTTGATGTCAGATTGTTTCCAGAAGGGTGAGAACATTATCTCAGATCCCCTGGCTACTTTGGTGTCATACCCACTTATTATCTCTCCTTTCTTATTATCTTTCCTTTCTGCAGTTTTGTAGTTGCTCTGCCCATTTGTTGCTCTTGGATCTCTGCCTCCTTCACCTGATTTTTACCTTTTTCTGGATTTGTGGGGATTTTTCTGTTGGTTTTGGCTTTTTCTTCGTGGTTGTTTTGTTTACCTATTTTATTTGGTCACAGTTTTGCTATAGTTTTTTGTGGTTTTTTTTTAATCCACTCAACAGCAGAATCAGCTTGTGATTTCTATTATGAAGTTTTGATATACAGGTGTAGCACATTAAGGTTGTTTTTGTTTTTAAAGTCATCTCAGACACAGACCTGCAAGCTCCTGTGACTTTGAGAACTGAGTGCTCTCAGACAGCAAATTGTGCATGAATAGGAAACTTGTAGTACCTATCTCCATTACACACAGCTGAATGTCAAGTGGTTGGAATTGTTATAGATAGAAATTGATCAAGCCAATTTAATAAGAATTAAAAAAGAAAAGAATGGAATGTATTGCATGACTGATATACAGTCTTGAGATCCACAATCAAAGGGACAGCGTTGAGCCTGGATGGACACTGGGTGAACACTGATCCGACCTCTATCGCATCAGGCCCGCTCTGTTCACTAAGGCAGTCTGGTACAGTCAGGTTTTATACCCTTTCTGTCGCTCGAGGCAGCGTCTCTCTTGTTCTTTTCATAGTCAAACACATTCATGATGTCCTCTTTCTCCAAGTTGCACTGGACAATGTGGTTCCTGGCAAGCTGTGAATGCTGATGGTAGGGGGAACCTGGTATTGGGATACAAGTTCCCTGATAACTTCTGCTATCTTGATCTCAGAGCTTGAGGAGCGTTGACCGCCCAGGTGGCATTTGAGTAAGGATCCATCTCCTTCCCCAGCTAGGCTCTTTTAATTGCAAGTTAGACCCCTCCTCACTGCTGTATGCAGTTTTGCAATGGCATGTGGCAGTCTCTAAACATGAAGCAATTCCTTGGCTTCCGCTGAAAATGCTTTTGAGTATTTCTTTTCAACATTATAACGTATCTTCATCTCATATTCTACATAAGCCCAAATTACCTGTATCACATATTACAATCCCTCCCCTTCTATATAAACACATTAATTCATGCTAGAGTCCTAATATCCTTTAATTCATTTAGTGAAATTTCCCTTAGCCCATGTAACTTCTTTAATATCTATGTGTGTTAGCTATTTTGTGTTTTTAGGAAATATAGTTACCTTTTTAATTTTCCCCAGCCTCTCTGTCTTTTTCCTGTTTGTCCTGGGATATCTCCTGATATACTTTACAGACAGCCCTGTCTCCCTTCACTTGTTTTTCAAATGTTGCCAGGGCCTCAGCTGCTTTATTATCTTTTTCCTCTAATTTCATTATTTTAGACACTTGACTTACTTTTCCTGCAGCACATTCTAGGTCTATGGGCATGGCTGCTACTTACATACCTTACACAACTGAGTACAGCAGTCTAATAAAGCAAGGTATTAAAACAGGGTAGGAATATAACCCTGGCTACTGAACATAGTATAAAGAATACTACTTTCTTCCACCAGGCTCCTTTGAATAAGTGATCCCACCAGGATGCTTAGAGAATGGAATTCCATTTCTGAACTGGTACATGTGCTACCCTCTTAATTTCTGCTGCCAGACCTCAGATGGTTTCCCCATAATGGCCAATTTCTATGCAACATTCTGATTTGTTAAATTTTCCACAGATGCCCCCTTCTTCAGCTAACAAATAATCCAGGGCTATCTGATTTTGATATACAAAAACCCGCATTTGGGAATGCTGTCTAGATAACAATTCAAGGGCATCTGATGTATGTTTTGAAATTATCTCAACTACAGCCTGAAGTCATATTAGCCTGTTCAACAGAAAAATCAGGGTTCTGTACCCCCAGCTTCCATCTGGGGCTTACGTGGCAGGGCCATAATATTCTATTATTCCCTCAGCAGGCCACTCTTCCTCTCCCCATGTCTGGCTACCGTCCACCACATGGAATTTCTTCTTTATTTCTCTTTTTCCCCTACTTAAAGTTTCATATAAGGGTGCTCCCAATGAGCTACTTTCTGACATAGGGAGTGTGAACAAAACCTGATTTTTCCAAGGGTGCACGACCCTTTCCATTTCAGGGGTAATTTTTTGTATGCTTTTCTCCCACAGATCCAATATATACCATTTGGGGTTTTTCCAATTCCCCTCGGTATTTTCTGGCTCCCTTTGGGGAGTTCCAGTATCCCCTTAGGTCTCCCAAGGATTGGTAAGGATTAACTCCAGAGCCTTTGTTCCAGCAGAGCGCAATTATTTTGTTCCACTCACAAGTGGTCCCTTTTTCCCGGCTCCAATATCCAGCAGGAGGTTCTGGTTGCCAGGTCCTGCTTTTATTAGTTGAATTTACTGATAAGGTAGAGATAAATGAGGTATATCCCACTACCTTGTTATATTCTCTCCCTTCTTGGCTGATACAAACCATCCCAATTCCCCACTGGTCCAAGACCCACCTCTGGGGCCTCTGTATTGTTCTTGAAATCTCAGTGTTATCCCATTTTAGCAGCTGCTCTGGAGTTAAGCTCTCACCTTTCCAAGGCCATTTGTCCGCTGATTTAAGCCCTCTGCAAATCCAGCAATTTGATAAACCCAGTTCAGTAGCAATTTCTTGCATTAGATCTATAAATAAATTTCTCTCTGAAGCAGGCAGCCCCCAGCCAGTATACTGCTTTTCCAATTGGTCGTATTGTTCACTTAGAGTTCTTAGGCTTTCTTGCTCTATTCTCTTTTTCCTCATTTCTGATTCCTGTCTTTTCAATTCTTGGGCTACCTGTTTCATTTTCCCCTCTGGGTCTATACCATCCTTATTCTTTGAAAGGCAGAATGTTTTGTCAAACTGTAGATAGGCTCTGTCATCATGTTCCTCAAGGAGGTCAAGAAAGACCAGTTCATTTCTGAGGGATACCCTGCCTTCATATTTCAAGTTCTTTCCAACCCAATATGTTTTCCTCCCATTGCACACATCTCCAGTTGGCTATTATCATAACATAGTTTGTTAACCTGAAAGTAAGCTACAAATCCTGACTCTGTTTTTCCTCCTACCCATACCGTGTGATTGCATTTGTTACAGATAGGAATAGACATCTGTTCAACATTCTGTTTATGTAGTCTATGTTCTGACTGCCTGTCCTTAGATTGCCTTTTGTGAATAACATATCATCTTTCCATTCAACTCACATATTGAGTGCCATTTATAAAGCAGAACCTGCTTTGCTTATTCATGTTGCAATTTCCTGGGGCTGGGTATGCCAGAGTCTCCGCTTCTCCTTGTCCTCCCCCGGACAATTTCCACACACTGCCCGCACCCGTTATCGAGACTTGACCCTTTCTGGCTGGGTGAATTCTCTTGGTGCAGGCTAATCAAGTGGCACGTGACTAGACTCAGGCTCATCAGAACTCCCCATATTTGTATCCCTCTGCCTCTGCCTGCGCCCACTGGGTTGCCACCAACAGCGAGATAAGCCATCTTTTCAGCAGCAGGAATATTCTTCCAGGGTCCTGGACCGAACTGCATACGTCCTCTTAAAGGAGCCCCACCTCACAAGTTTAATGGCATCAGTGCTGCAGGGAACTTTTTTTTAACCTCTGGCACTCAACTGTTATAATTTGAGCTCTGAAGTTTAATTTTCCTCCCACCATGTTTTGAAACAGGTGAAACCATTCCCAGGAATCTAATTCTATTATACCCAAAGCAGTAGCGAGCTCTAAGACATGGCTAGTCAGGTACAGTTTGTCCTCTAGGCACTTATCACACAAGCCCTTTGGTCGATATCCCCTTCTACAATGTACCACCCACACCTTGTTACAATATTCACACTTAAAATGCACAAATGGATAACATCTACACCTGGGAGTTGCACAACTTATCTGATCCCGTTTGGTCATTTACTTGGCCGACATAAAGTTATCTTTAGGTCTCCAGGGGAAGTGGTAGCCTTCCACTCAGGCATCTCCTCCCGGTGCTCAATCTTTTCTACTCTAGAAGCATGGGTCCAGCCTTTCTCTGCTGTCCCGACGGCGGTGTCTGTGGTCAATAGGATGAGAAAAGGGCCTTCCCAGTGAGGAGAGAGGGACCTCTCTCCATGTTTTTATGAGCACTCAATCCCTGGGCTGTAGCCTATGTACAGCAAACCCCAAGGGGGTGCCCTGAGTTATTATATCCTGCTTTCGTAATTCCTGCAGATTCTTATCTCTATCAGGTATGGCTGTATCTGGCCATCCTCTTTTCTTGGGTGTCCTACCAGCATCCCATATTACATTTCAAAAGGTGACAGCCCTGTCTCTGAATGGGGCATGGTCCTGATGTTTAGCAAAGCTAAGGGGAGGCACTTTGACCAGGACATCTTGGTTTCAAGTATCAGCTTTGATAATTGAGCCTTCAGCGTCTGGTTCATCCTTTCAACCTGTCCCAAACTCTGTGGGTGCCATGGAGTATGGTGTTCCCACCTGATCCCCAAGGCTCCTGCTAGTTGCTTAATGATTTTAGAATTTGATCTGAATCTATATATTCTGATCTGAATCTGTATATTTCACCAACCCATATCGAGGTATGATTTCTTCTAGTAAAAATATTGATACTGCCTGAGTCATAGCCCTAGAGCTTGGAAAGGCCTTTACCCAATGGGTCATTTTGTTCCCTAGTACTAGTAAAAATTTGCATCTTCCTTCCTTAGGCAGTTCTGTAAAATCCACCTGAATCCTCTCCAAAGGACAGTATGCTGTTGGACGCCTTCCCAATGCTACCTGTCGTGCCCTGGCTCAATTAACTTTCTGGCAAACCATACATCCCTGTATTCCTTTTTTGGCTAATTCATAAATCCTCTTACACCCGAAAAATTTTAGAAACTGTTCTGCAAGGGCCTGAGCGCCCCAAAGCGTCTGCTGGTTTAATCTTTTCAATATCCTTCTGGTATAGTCTTTAGACAGTAATTCTCTCCCATCTGGTAATTTCCACTTACCTTCTTCTAATCTTCCCCCTATTTTCTCATACCCTTCAATTTCTTTGGGAGAAGGATACAGAGGATATTCCTGGGTACCGCTTTATTTGATCTCTGGGGTACTTACCTGCAATAGAGCAGTGTTTTTCGCTTCCCTGCTAGATTATTCCCTCGGGTCCAGAACTGCATTCCTGCTTGGTGCCCTTTCACATGGACTATTGATATTGCCTCTGGCTCCCTGATGGCTTCTAAGATTTGCTTTATTAATTCTCCATGCACTAGTTCTCGTCTCTTGGTGTTAAGTAATCCTTGCTCCTCCCAAATTTTTCCGAAGGTATGGACTATCCCAAACGAGTGCTTAGAATCTATGAAAACCGTTCCCTTTTTGCCTTTTAATTTCCATAGGGCTCTAATTACTGCATATAATTCACATGCTTCTGCTGACCAGCTAACACTCAGGGGTCCTGATTCTATTACTTCTCTGATCTTACCATCCACTACAGCATATCCAGATTTCCTATTCCCCTCTATGACTCTGGCTGAGCCGTCTACAAACCATTTCTCTCCCTCGTCTAATTCCTCTTCCTCTAGGTCAGGTCTTATCTTGGTCTGCAATTCCACCACCTCGACGCAATTATACGCTGGTTCCCCTGAGGCTTCCCTGAACAAGATTGTGCCGGATTTTTGCAGTAGTCAGTTGTAGTTCAAGATCACGGGAGTGGATTAATATGGCTTCATATTTCAAAAGCCTGGCATCAGTGAGCCATTTCTCGACCTTTTGTTGCAATATGTTCCTCACACTATGAGAAGTGTATACCACTAGTGGGGCTCCAAAAGTTACCTTTTTCGCTTCCTCCACTAATAATGCCACAGCTACAATAGCTTGCAGACAAGTGGGCTACCACCGGGTCTAAAGGCTTAGATACATATCCTACTGGTTTCTTATCCCCTGCCCAATCCTGCATTAGTACCCCGTGAGCAGTATGGCTACTCATGTCCACAAACAACTGAAATTGTCTTTTTATATCAGGCAAACTCAACATCGGAGCTGCCGTCAGGGTCTCTTTTATCTGCTTAAATCCTTCCTCATCCTGCTGTGTCCATTTCAGTCTATCAGTGGTCCATTTCTCGTAGAAAAACTTCACCTTCTCACTATATCCCTCGATCCACTGCCTGCAATATCCTAAAAGTCCCAAACAGTTGTCTGATTTCTCTCTTCGTCCACAGGGAGGGTAAAGCAACAATTCGTGCCACTCTTTCAGGACAACCAGCGTCCCAAGTATCTTACCTCGGGCTCAGTAAACTGTAGCTTGGAGTTTGAGACCTTTAATCCTTTGTCTCCCAAGAAACAATGAAATTGTGCTGGCCCTTACATCTTCCTCCTTAGGACCTGCTACCAGTAAGTCATCTGCATACGGCAGTAGCTTGATACCCTCTGGCGGTACAAATTGGCTTAGAAATTGCTCAAGAGCCTGTCCAAATAAGTTTGGTGAATCCACGAACCTCTGAGGCAGATGTCCATCTGAGCTGTTGCTTCCTATTCGTCTCTGGATCCTCCCATTGAAATGCAAAATAGTCCCTACTTTCTTTAGCTAAAGGACGGGTCCAAAAAGCATCTTCTAAATCTATTACGCTATACCATGTACCCTCAGGAGAAATATTATTTAGCAGAGTGTAAGGATTGGAAACTGTGGGGAATAGCATTTTTGTCCTCCCATTCACAGCCCTCAAATCCTGTACTAATCTGTAATTTCCAACTGGTTTCCATACTGCCAGAATAGGAGTATTATGTCTAGACATGCACGGTTCTAGTGTTCCTTTTCTGATGAATTCCTCTATTATTGCTTTTAGTCCTTTTCTACCTTCCATAGGTATAGGGTATTTCTAATTCTAACTGGATCCTCTGGTCTTTCGATTTCAATACAAATTGGCTCCATATGCAGCCTCCCAGCCTCTCCTTGTGTATGCCGAACCTTTGAATTTATTTTGCTTTTGTCCTCAGTGGTTAGTTTATATAAACTTAGCATGAGTTGAGACTCCTGTGCAATTATACTTATCCCCAGGGCTACCATCAGATCCCTTCCTAGTAGGTTATAATCTGCCTCTTCCACCAGTAACATATTCCCAAAGCAAAACTTTGATTCTATCTTAACATTTTTAATCACAGGTACCTTAATAAAGGTCTCCCTTCAATCCGATCACCACCATGGTGTCTTTGCTTCTTATACATCCTGGTGGCAGCCGCTGAATGGTGCTCTGCTCTGCTCCTGAATCTACTAGAAAAGTTAATTCCTGTTTCGGGGTCTTGTCTTTAATTTTATTAAGGGCTCGTTGGATGTTCTGGACCCCAAATTAAAAAGCCCCTGACACCTCTAATCTTCCTGAAAGATTTTCTCATCCTTCACTCTTTTCTTGCATTCCCTCCGAAGGTGCTCCCTGGGCTTGCAGTAAAAGCACTCGGGGTTGTACTTGTTACTGTTTGAGTGCCTTCTCTGAGGAAGGTTTGGCTTTCTCGGAGGCGGATGACTCTGTGTTGGTTTCATAGAGTCTTGAGTCCGTTCCTGCTTTTGGGCTTCCCTGACGGCGGCCACCAGGACCTTTGCCTGTGCTTTTTGTTGTTCCTCGTCTCTTCTCATATAAACCTTTAGAGCCTTCCTTAGTAATTTCTGTAATCCTTTTTCCTGCCAGCCTTCTATTTTCTCTAGTTTTCTCTATATATCCTCCCATGATTTCGCAACGAATTGTGTTTTTAGCATAACCTCCCTGACAGGGGAGTCCAGATCTGTCCCCGAATGCATTCAAAGTCCTTTCCTTAGTCTCTCTAGCCATTCTGTGGGTGTCTCATCTTTTCATTGGCATTCCTGGAATACCTTACTGATATTTTGTTCTTTTGGCACTGCTTTCCCTATACCCTGTATTACCATATTTCTCAGTTCTATCATTTTTGTTCAGTCCTCCTCATTCTGAGCATTCCATGATAGCCTCTGATCTGGCCACTTCTGGTTCCCCCATGTCCCTTGGGGATTCCTGTGATCCCAGTCTCATATCGCCACTTGTCTTATCATATCCCTTATGATAAGACAATGACCTTAGTATGGCGTTATATCATCGTAAGTGTATACGCTTGTCCCCAGGAATTCATCTAGCTTTCTGCTACTCCTATCGGATTGTCCATCAAACTCCCCATCTCTTTCTTGAAAGCCCTTACATCCTCAGTATTAATTGGTACATTTACGTACCAAATTATTCCTGGGGCAATGGGCATTTCTCTTAAAGAGATTCTGTTTGTCCTCCTCGCTCTCACTATCATCATTGGCCACCCTCCTTGTCTTGTGCCGTATTCGGCTGGCTGGAGGAGAACTGGTTTCCCCAGTATGACAGGCTTGCCACTTGCTTTCCACTGGCAGCAGTAGGGGAGGGGGCTGAGCACTATCTTGTGGATACTATGGAGCCAAGCCTGTCCCTGTGGGAGCGGGACTTCCGGCTGCTGCACTGGGAGCGGAGGTGCCTGTGCCTGTGTGGGTGGGTGTGAAGGACCCAAGGATGCAGGCAAAGGAACCTGAGCCTGCAGAGGATATGGAGGCGGAAGGTTATCTAAGGGCTCCCACGTTTCTCCCTGAATCATGGCACTCCTGTAAGTTTTAACCAGGAACAATAGTGTGCTAGCATATTTCCATAGTTTGGCATAGCTCATCTCCTCAGTTTCTGGCAGGTACTCATCGTACACGTAGTCGTGCAAAGCTCGGCAAGTCCACCTTTCGAAAGTGCCAAACATCAGCCACGTTAGGTGTCTTTTAATCTCTTTTCCTCCCCATACCTCAATGCAATAATGTATCATTCGTTCCTTGGATCTCATACTTCTCTTGAGGCAGTCCTCCCAATGTTCTAACATCCACCCCAATGGACTATTTCTCGGAATTTCAGGTAAACCGTTCTCCTGTTCCTTTTTTGATTTACCCTGAGTTTTTCCCTGCATCTTACTCTTTTTCTGCCCCACCTTCCTCGACTCTATTTCTTTTAGTCTCTCCATACTGTGTTCCTGTGTTGTATTTCGATATGAGTCCTAAAGTTTTCCCTGAATCAGTACCGTACCTGTTTTTAATCCTAATTGAACGTTACCAGCCTGCTAGGCTCACAGTGTCAGTTTGCCGACTGGTAGAAGGCTCTCTTACCTGGACTTACTGAAGTCCTGGACCAAAAAAATTTACCAGCTTCCGAACGCCTGGGAACGTACCCTCCCTTTCTGGTCCGCCCGTGATCAAACCCCTGAACTCCCCTCCCCGGAGTTACAGGCTTTACGTGTGAAATGAGCTCCTCTGCTTCCCCCTTGACCGACCCCTTCCCTCGAGGGAGAGGGGAGCTGGGATCTTGGAGTTTGCACTCGCTTTGTGATAGTATCATGTCTCACACGCGCTCAATCACACCTCACTCAACCACATGATATGATTCTTTTTTCCGTGTGGATTCTTCGTGCACGTAGACTTCTATGAGTGAAAAAATGTTGCCGCAGCCTCGGAGACCCACCTCCGAATACCTGAGAGCTATTTTTGGGCCCCCTTTTTTTTTTTAAATCTCGTCCCAGATTGTATCTTTTAGCTTTTGGTTTGTCTGATTGGTCCTACAGGGCTTCCCAACCTTGTTGGGCCACTGAAATGACCAGGGCACATCCTGACCAGAGGAAGGGGGTCCCCAGAACCCCTAAATCAGATCATGTAGGGGTCACTAAGATTGTTGTAGATAAAAACTGATCAAACCAATTTAATAATAATAAATATATGAAACCAATTTAATAATAATAAATATATGTATATAATTTATTGTGCGACTGATATACAGTTTTGAGATCCACAATCAAAGGGACAGCATTGAGCCTGGATGGACACTGGGTGAACACTGATCCGACCTCTATCGCATCAGGCCCGCTCTGTTCACTAAGGCAGTCTGGTACAGTCAGGTTTTATACCCTTTCTGTTGCACGAGGCAGTGTCTCTCTTGTTCTTTTCATAGTCAAACACATTCATGATGTCATCTTTCTCCAAGTTGCACTGGACAATGTGGTTCCTGGCAAGCCGTGAATGCTGATGGTAGGGGGAACCTGGTATTGGGATGCAAGTTCCCTGATAACTTCTGCTATCTCAATCTCAGTGCTTGATGAGCGTTGACCGCCCAGGTGGCATTTGAGTAAGGATCCATCTCCTTCCCCAGCTAGGCTCTTTTAATTGCAAATAAGACCCCTTCATCCTGCTGTCTGCAGTTTTGCAATGACATGCAGCAGTCTCTAGGCATGAAGCAATTCCATGTGGATTTGAAAATGCTTTTGAGTATTTCTTTTAAACATTATAACATATCTTCCTCTCATATTCTACATAAGCACAAATTACCTATATCACATATTACAGAATGGTACCAATTCTAGCCTTTATTTTGCCTTCTTTTGCTGCCATGCATCAAACTGTGTCAGACACATCAATGACCTGGGTTCTTCCAGGATGGGGTGTGCAAGGATGATCCCACAGCTCATGTGTGGACCTGGTGTGCACCAGGCCAGAGACGTGAGTGTCATCCATAGCCAGCCCCTGTCTGCCAAGAGAACAGGGAGCTGCAGCTCTGAGGAACTCAGGGGTGAGGCAGCAAACAGCCCAAATGCCTAGTTTATATCAGTTACTGGTACGGAGAATTTACTGCAGAGAGATTTTTATCTTCCTGCTTAGAGCTGGAATAAAAGAACCCTGGCAGTTTGCTTTAGCTATGAAGAGACTCTTTTCAACAGGTTCCAGCTCTGCTGCTTGTTTCAATTAAAAGCAGAGCCAAACTCTTCTGTTGGTCACATCAAACCAACATAAGTTTCAGGAGTCTGTGAAAGACATAAGAGTGTCAACATTATTTCATTTTATAATACTTACAGTCTTCTAATTCAGCCATGGGATACCTAGGCCATCACTGACTATATCAAATAACTGGAAAAAGCACTGGAAAAGAAGTTTTATTACAATTAAGTTTTAAAAACTAATGAATGAATTTCATAACAAAAACCATGTAGTAAGAATACAGTAATTTATATATCTCAAAGCTCTTTGATAATGGAGCCCTGAACCCCAGTCATGTGCAGTGCAGCCTCGGCTGTCCCTTTGAGGCCAGAGAACTGCCAAGGCTCAGGGCTGGGATTAGCCTTCGCCCAAAACCTGCTCTAGGACTGACTGGGAATCAATCCAGAGCAGGGCTCAAACAAAGAGAAAAGTCTCAAGGCCAAAGCCAAACCTTCATCACGTTGGATTTGTTTTAACACTGATCTGGAGTAAATTTGCTTCCCCTGCAACACCACTCTTACTGTAAAACTTTACATGAGGTACTAAATAAGCACTGTCCTGTCCTGTCCTGAGCTGTGCTGCCCAAATACTGTGGAGAACTTGCTCTGCCTCTGCCCCGTGCCCCTGGGGCTGCTCTTGGCCAGGCAGCCTCAGTGGGAGCCAGCACTGGCTGCTGCCCCAGCGGGCCCCCAGGACAAGGCCCAGCAATTAAGAGGCCAATGGAAGCACTGGGCAGCAGCAGAACCCTCAGCAGAGTTATTTGGACAACCATGGACTGGCCACAATTCCACAGCAATATGACTCCCAGTCAGGCTACCAATGCCAGAAGCAGAGTTATAAGAAGACTGTGGAGAAAAATCAACAACTGACCATCTGTTCTCGTACAGCTTGTGAATGCCAAAATAGCAGCCTATCAGCACAAGTGGCACAGTGAACACTGTCACTACCGTGCCTATCATGCAGGTCCTGAACACATCCTGGAGGCAGACAATTCTCGGGAGACGCACTGGATCCGGGGCATATATTCCTGTTTCATTGATAACGTCTGTGGGAGCAATGGGGAGCATGAGCCTGTGCTGTGCTGCACTGCTGAGCTGGCAGCACGGTGGATACGGGCAGGACGTTCTCTGTTTCCCCCAGAGCTGGGGCCTGCAGGCACCTTGCCGCCCCTGGGCACAGGCTGTGCCAGCCAACAAAGCCCAGCAGGCCGGGAGGAGAGCCCAGGGGCAGCGCAGCTGCTTGGGCAGTGGCTGCTGCCAGGGACACGGGCCAAAGCCATCCCTGAGCAGCCACTGCCACCCCTGGCCCTCCCTCCCCCATGACAGCTCTCCCAGCTCCAGGGGACAGAGTCAGGCCCTCTCAAGAGACACTGGAGCAATCACCTGCTGTGCCAGTGCCTGGAACTGCCTGTTCTCCTGCAGAAGAGGCTGCCACTGAGCCACTGCTTCATCCTGGAACAGACACCTTCTTGTGCCAGCTTTTGGGTAATTGCTGGAGAAAGAAAAGGGACAGATGGATCAGATGGGACAGTTCCCCATGGGGAGCTGTCGTCTTCAGAAGCTAACACTGGTGAAAGTCATGGACAAGGATGAGGAAATCAGATGAGCTTTTGGGATTGGACAGGCCCCTCCCTTCTCCAAACCACCACCTCTCGTGATCTGCCTGGAGACTGGGAAATTGCAGGGGATCTCAGGGTCGACATGGCCCATGGTGCAGTTTGGGCTCCCTGGCAGCTGATGCCAAATGCTTTCCTGCAGGGGCTGGGCAGAAGCTGCAGCCAGGCCAGGCTGGCAAACAGCCCTGCAGGGCGTCAAAGCAGCAGCAGCAGCAGCGGGGCAGCGAGGCTGCCATGGATCCCTTCCCGCTGTGCCAGGCACGGTGTGTCCAGATGTGCAGCCAAAGCCCCCGGCTGCTGAGTCCCAGGGGAAGCATGAGGGAAATGCACTCACCATGGCACCTCTCCAGATCACTCAGCATCTTGTCCAGAAATTTGGCTGCCTCCAGCGACTTGCTGTCTCCTGTGTCTTGGTTCTTCCATCTAGGAGGACCTTAATGGAAAGTGATTCAATTTCTCCTTCAGGCCTGAGTGGCAGTGAGGGCACCTGGGTGACTGGTGCCCTCCAAGGCACTCCCTCAGCTCTGCCTCCCACTCAGGAGCACAGGTGGTTTCTCAGTGAGCTTTGCTTGGGTGGTATGTGCAAAGTGGTCAGTTATTGGTGGATCAGGCTCTGATGTTGTACAGTTCAAGAAGCTGATGACATAGAGAGCCTTGCAAAGTCTTTCAACTGGAGAAATTATTTTTGTTTCTCTCTATTGCTGATTGAGGACTCTTTTGAAGGTTTGATGCGTCCTTTCTAGGATGGATTGTCCTGTGGGGTTTGCAGGTATACCTGTCTTATGTTCTATTCCCCACTCACTGAAGAACTCTTTCAACTTGTGAGAGGTATAGGCAGGTCCATTGTCTGTTTTGATCTCCTTTGGTACTCCCAGGGTAGCAAAGACCAGGAAAAAATGTTTTATGGTGTGCTGCGCAGTTTTTCCTGGTTGTGTTGATCCAAGTACTGCTCCTGAAAATATATTGACCCATACATGCAAGTATTTTGACTTTCCAAAAGGTGCAAAGTGGGTTACATCTGTCTGCCACAGCTGGCAGCTGTTTAAACCTCGGGGATTGACTCCCATCCCCATAGATGGTATCTGGTAGTTTTGACAGTTCGGGCATGTGGCAACAATAGCTCCTGCTTGATCTTTTGAATGCTTGAACATTCTGATAAGGACAGGCACATTTTGATGAAAAAACGCATGTGACAACTTTGCCTGGGCAAAGATGTTAGGGACATTAGCAGTCTCTATTGCCATGGCTAAGGTGTCTGCTTTCCTGTTCCCTTCTGTAATGAAACCTGGGAGGTCAGTGTGTGACCTCACATGCATTATATGGTAAGGTTGTTTTCTGTGGGAAATTAAGCGTGTTAATGTAGAAATCAATTGGTATAACTTTGGATTGGAAACCTCTTTGAGAAGAGCATGTTCTGCTCTCATAGGTATGCCAGCAACATAAGCTGAATCTGTGACCAGATTAAAACGTTCGTTTTTGAATTTCTCAAAGGCTCTGATAACAGCTGCTAATTCTGCAATCTGTGGAGAGCGCTCCACTATTTCCGTGTCAGATTCCCAGTTTTGGGTCTTAGGGTCTTTCCATGTTATTACCAACTTGTGGGATGACCCTGAGCCATCTGTGAAGATGGTTAGAGCTTTGAGAGGTGTTCTACTTTGGATTAATTTTGAGGTCAGATGAAATGTTACATCACTATTAAAAAGCTTATGTTTTGGGATATGTACTGAAATTTGGCCTGTATAGCTGTCTAAGGCATACTGGAGATTTTCATTGGTCTGGAGCAAATGTTCCACGTCCCCAGTGGTCACTGGCAAATATATGCATGTGAACTCACACCCTGCAGGGGAGCGGAGGCAAATTGTAGCTTTTTTGTTAAATGTGCCATAATTTTTTGGAAGGTGGTAATTGTCTTTGTGGGTTGGTTATTTGTAAAGATCCATTCCAGTATTAGTAAAGGGTCTCGAAGTTGAGTGTCCCATTGGAAGATCAGTCCATAGAACCAAGGTGCTTTTCCCAGAATGACGAACTGGAAAGGCAGGCTGGGTTTAAAGCGATGGGTTTTGAGTGAAGACAGGGCTTCTTGGACCTTGGTGATGGCATCTTGGGCTTCTGCTGTAAGAGTGCATGGAGAGTCCAGATCCTCCTTGCCCCAAAGAAGGTTGAACAGTGGAGTGAGGTCCTCTGTTGTAATTCCTAGCAGTGGACGTACCTAGCTGATGGATCCGCACAGACTGTGTAAGTCTCTCAGAGTTTTTGGGTTGTCTCGGATGGCGAGCTGCTGGAGTCCGATGGTCCTTTCCCGGATCTGGAGTCCAAGGTAAGTCCATGGGTTGGTGTACTGTATTTTGTCCTCACGGATCTCGAATCCTGCCTTTTCTATGGTTTCAATAGTCCTTTTAACTGCTTTGTCCAAGTACGTTTTTTCTGGTGCACAGACCAGGATATCGTCCATATGGTGATGGATGATTGCATCTGGGAATAGATTCCGAACAGGAGACAGGATGTGAGCAACATACCACTGGCATAGAGTGGGACTGCACTGGAGACCTATAGGAAGAAAAAGCCAATGATATCTTTTGAGTGGAGCCTCTCTGTTAAGAGAGGGGACGGAGAAGGCAAACCGTGGGGCGTCCTGGGGATGCAGCGGGATGCTGAAGAAACAGTCTTTAATATCAATGATAGCAAGTGTCCAGTCTCTAGGCAGCATCGATGGTGAGGGCAGGCCAGGCTGGAGGTGACCCATGTCCTCGATGACCTCGTTGATTTTGCAAAGATTGTGGAGGAGACTCCACCTGTCCGTTCCAGGCTTTTGTAGTACGAAGACTGGAGAATTCCAAGGGCTGGTGGTCTCTACGATGTGGCCTTTGGCGAGCTGTTCATTCACAAGGGCATGCAGTGCACGCAGTTTGACTTTAGAGAGTGGCCACTGCTCGATCCAGATCGGGTTACGGCATTTCCAGGTGAGACGAGGAGTGTCTGGCAGTGCGCGCTCCTCAGTGGCCCCAGTTAGAAATCCGGACTGGGAATATACATAGGGAAGCACCCCACTGACATAAAATGTCCCGTCCGTACAAGGTGAGGGGGGCCCTTACCACGAATGGGCGGATGGTTGCCAACTTGCCTTCAGGCCCTTCGACGAGGATGTTGTTCTTGCTCCGCATGGAAACTGTAGCTCCACCGATCCCTGTAATCATGCCTGCCACAGGTTGTAGTTCCCAGTGTGCTGGCCATTCTGAGCGGGCGATGATGGTCACGTCTGCACCGGTGTCCAGCATCCCTGATAGGTGGATCTTTTCTCCTCTGCAGGTAACACTGCACTCGATGACAGGCTTACTCGGTCCCACAGCTTGTGCCCACATTGCTGTGGGGTTTAGAGGAAGCTGTTCCCTGTGATTCTTAGGGAGTAGAAAGGCCTGTGCGAATGGAGTACCCTTTGGAAGAAAGTATGGTAAGTCTGTGCAGTACACCTGGACAGAGATTTCTTGTCCCAGGTACACTGTTTGTACTTCTGGAACAACAAATATTTCCTTTGGGCTATGGAGAGTATCACCTATAATTAGGATGTTAGAAGGACCACCTTTTGGCCCACGTTTGCCTGTGGGAACACGATAAACATTGTCATTTTTAAAGTCAATGGACAGTGCAGTTACCAGTTGGCGGCGGGTTCCCCTCGGTATCGCTCCGTGTGTTGGGTCCTCCTCATGTGGTCTGGAATCTCCTGGGATGGTGCGTGACTGGCTCTGGATGGCCTTTGATTTGGTGTCCTTGTGTGGGGCCCCACCACTCTCTGCTGGAAGTTTCCCGGACGCGGCTGATGGTACTGCTGATTCTGGGGCCTTTGGTAGAAATTGCGAGGGTACCTGGTAGGTGACCTCTCTGGACAGTCTTTTATAAAATTGTCCAAAATCTCCGCAGTGGTAGCAGCGGACCTGGTCTTTAGAAGCTATTATTGCATATGCACTAGAAACTCCTTCTGCAACACCCTTAGTAACTGCTTGGGCCACTGTATCTTCAGTGGATAGGTGGCGTGTGCAGCTTTCCAGCATTTGCTCTATGGCAGGTTCTGTGTCTAAGGGTAAGGCTCTCAGAATTGCTTTACATTTTTCATTCGAATTACTCATGGCAAGCTTACACAACGGTTCTTTCTTTGCCTCTGAGCTCTCTATCTGTTTTTCCAGAGCATCCTTAATTCTATCCACAAATTTGATAAAGCTTTCATCTATTCCTTGTTTAATAGTAGAAAAATATTGGGTAGGAGTAGAGTCATCAGGGGTAAGGAGTAAGGAGGTTTTTGCTGCTATAGCCACATCTTGTAGTGTTGCCTTAGGTAAAGTATCAGCTTGGTGAGAGGGTTTCTGCAAATCCCCTTCACCAGCCAGCTGTTCGAGTGTAAAGTTTGACTTATCAGCATCAGCAGCGTAGTTATCTGATAATGTTTGTAATTGCTTTTCCAATGCCTGTCCCAAAGCATGTACTCGGCAGGAGAAAGGAGGCACTGGGCAATATTTTTAATATCGTGGGGTACCAGAACATGTGCTGAGAACGTAGCTTCTGGGAAATTTCTAAAAATATGTGAACTTCTGCCATGTTCTTTGGCAGTATTTCTTAATTGCACGAGTTCTTTATTTGTAATAGGTTCCCATGTCTTTCTAGTAGTAGCACCTCCCCTTTTTCCCTTTTTATAATCTACTGAAAAGGCAGTAATTCTCTGAGGTAATTGCCAGTCCTCTGCCTGTTTTGCTTCCATTTTTATTTTTGCCCATGGATCAATATACTCTATTTCCGAATCCGAATCGCTGTCACTGCTGTCATCAGATGACGAGAAGTGAGAGTTAGCAGGCCGTGCCTTATGTTTCTTATGGCAGGCTGGAGCAACATTTGGCCGAGGGGCATGTGGCTGGTCAGAGTGTAAGGCAGCACATGGCAGAACGTGGCTACAGGGAGGCAGTGGGGCTGGAGTGGCCGTGCAATGCGTGGCACAGCAGTCACAGGACTGGGGGGCGTGGGGAGGGGGGGTGGTGCCGGGGGAAGTCTGGGAGGTCCCGACCGGGGGTCCCTGAGGGTGGGTGTGTGGCTGCAGAGCCTGGGTATGGGGGCAGGGGGGTGCGGGAGGGAGGAGGCGGCGGGACTGGAGGAGGGTGCCGCGGGTACGCAGGCGGGCTGATCCCCTGCCTCAGCAGGGATGATACCGGGGGCAGGGAAAGACGCCAAGGTGGCGGGGGGGGCAGGGGTGGGAGGGGCGGGAGAGGGAGTGGGGGGGCCGCGGCAGGGGCAGGAGGGACGGCAGAGGGAATGGGGTTTGGGTCAGACTCGGTGGGAGCTGGCGCAGATGCTCTCGGAGATAAAACAGAGCAAGGAGGCGCGCAGGGTGTAGCTCCTGACGGGGAGGCGGGGGGGAGGAGGGGTTGGGCAGGGGCCGTGGGGGCAGCGGGGTCGGGGAGGTGCGGTGCAAGGGTAGTGGTGGATGGCAGGACGCTAGGACCCAGAGGAGTACTGGATTCCAGGGCGGATGGGGAGTTCTCTGCGCGATTAGCATTTGAAAGAGGGACGTCTGTTGAGTCAGATAAGAGTTTGGAGCTTTGTTCAACAGAAGTTTGCCCTGAAGTTACTATTTTTTTGTTAGTTTTTTCTACAGCTTTAGTTGTAGTGTGAAATATAGGTAAAAACCGGGTTACAGAAAAGTCTTGGTTAGTTTGAAACTTATATATCGTGGTCCCAATTGTATCCCAAAAGGAATCTAAGGTAATAGTCTGTGTATTAGTATCTGGAAAGTGGCAGAGAATCCACGTTATATAATTTTTTCAGGTTAATTTTTGAAAGGTTACCTTTAGAAAAAGAAAAGTTGTTAGAAGATAGGATTTCTAGGATTAATAAATATAAATCTCTCTCATTCTGGGATCGTTTCAATGTACTAAGCTTTGATTCCATGTTCCCGTTCCCCGCCAGCAGAAAAAAGAGAAAAAAAGAGAAAAAAACCAAAAAAAAGGACCCAAGGAAAAAGTATTTTGTGCGCAAGAAAGGCTGTTTTAAACTTACACTTCTTCAGCCAGTTGTGGGTCAAAGTTCTGCTGGGGGTCGTCTGCTTGTCAGCCTCCACGAACACTCGCGTGCTCAGGTGTCCTGTTACGGTTCGGCTGACCTCCTTTCCAGAAGAGTCCTTCTAAAACAGAGAGCTTCTTCTTCCAGGATTTCTGACGAGCGAAGGCAGTGACAATTTCAAGAAGAAATGCTGCTCCTCTGAAATGCCAGGTCTGGCATTCAGTTCCGCGGCCAGAATATCGCGGCGGTTCAGATGTCGGTCCAGAGGCCCCGGCTGTTCGGTGCGCCAGCTATGGCCAGGTCATTACCCTCAGGGCAGGAGCCCAGCAGGGAATGCCGGCCAGCCAGGATAGCTCAGCGGGGGGCTCAGGCAACCTAGGCAAGCTATAGTGATTTGCAGCTCTTAGTGATAATCAGCTCTTAGTGATTTCAGCTCGTAGCTTGCTAGGTGCCGCAGCAGCAGACACAGGGGAGAGAGATGTGAGAAGCGCTGTATGGGTTCCGCAGGATTCTTTTATTCGGGTCTCCGCGAAGGGTCCAGTGACAGCTCTTCTGCCGAACCGGGCAGAATCAGGGGTTTTTATACCCTACAGGGGTTTTGAAAACTGTCCAATAGTAAGGGTCAGGGGAAAGTGACCTATGGGTTTACAGGGAGATAAGAAGGGTCCGACAGGCGGAAGAGAGGGGCTGCTAGGGTCCAGTCATGCTGACTTGGCATTTCCTAGCTCTTAGGCCTCTGACCGCCAAGGAGGCCGTGCAGGCCCTGTGCCTGCTACACTCAGTGAATGAGCAGCTTTAAAAAAAAAAAAAAGTATTTTTTTTCTCCATTTCCTATGAGTTTTGATTAGAAAGAAATTTTATTTTATACAGTTACATTTAGTCAGGACATTAAATAACAGACGCTTTTAAGATGCCAAATGCTGGAACTGCAGCAAATTCCTCCCTGACTGACGTTCATGAGTGCCTGCTCGCAGGAAGAAATCAGAAGGTCCTGTCCAGAGGGTGGGAGCAGATGTATTGCTCTCTTTTCCAGGAGCTTCTTTCCAGCTTCTTTAATGGCATCGTACAGGTTTTCAACGACGTCTGTGGAGAAAGAGAGAAAAGTCAACTAAGGGACCACAAAGAGCTGTTGTAAATTTCTTTCAAGAAGTGTTTTTCAATGCAAATGCAAGAGTGTGAGGGCCAGGAAGAAACTGAACATTCTCTTCTGAAAAAGAGTGGTTATTACAGACTGAGCTTCAGAGAGCCAATGCCCAACTGGTCAGTACTTCCCAAAGAGTCCAAATCCCTCATTTCTATCAGCTACTTGTCAGGAGTATATACATGAAATGTAGATATTATATTCCTCAATAAGAACCCTGGCTGTTTGCTTTAGCTATGAAGTGAAGAGACTCTTTTCAACAGGTTCCAGCTCTGCTGCTTGTTTCAATTAAAAGCAGAGCCAAACTCTTCTGTTGGTCACATCAAACCAACATAAGTTTCAGGAGTCTGTGAAAGACATAAGAGTGTCAACATTATTTCATTTTATAATACTTACAGTCTTTTAATTCAACCATGGGATACCTAGGCCATCATTGACTATATCAAATAACTGGAAAAAGCACTGGAAAAGAAGTTTTATTACAATTAAGTTTTAAAAACTAATGAATGAATTTCATAACAAAAACCATGTAGTAAGAATACAGTAATTTATATATCTCAAAGCTCTTTGATAATGGAGCCCTGAACCCCAGTCATGTGCAGTGCAGCCTCGGCTGTCCCTTTCAGGCCAGAGAACTGCCAAGGCTCAGGGCTGGGATGAGCCTTCGCCCAAAACCAGCTCCAAGACTGATTGGGAATCAATCCAGAGCAGGGCTCACACAAAGAGAAAAGTCTCAAGGCCAAAGCCAAACCTTCATCACATTGGATTTGTTTTAACACTGATCTGGAGCAAATTTGCTTCCCCTGCAACACCACTGTTACCATGAAACTTCATACGAGCTACTAAATAAGCACTGTTCTGTTCAGTCCTGAACAGTGCTGCCCAAATGCTGTTGAGAACTTGCTCTGCCTCTGCCCTGTGCCCCTGGGGCTGCTCTTGGCCAGGCAGCCTCAGTGGAAGCCAGCACTGGCTGCAGCCCCAGCGGGCCCCCAGGACAAGGCCCAGCAATTAAGAGGCCAATGGAAGCACTGGGCAGCAGCAGAACCCTCAGCAGAGTTATTTGGACAACCATGGACTGGCCACAACTCCACAGCAGCATGACTCCCGGTCATGCTACCAATGCCAGAAGCAGAGTTTTAAGAGTTATAAGAACACTGTGGAGAGAAATTAACAACTGACCGTCTGAGCTCGTACAGCTTGCGAATGCCAAGATAGCAGCCTATCAGCACAAGTGGCACAGTGAACACTGTCACTACCGTGCCTATCATGCAGGTCCTGCGCGCATCCTGGGGGCAGACAATTCTTGGGAGACGCACTGGATCCGGGGCATATATTCCTGTTTCATTGATAACGTCTGTGGGAGCAATGGGGAGCGTGAGCCCGTGCTGTGCTGCACTGCTGAGCTGGCAGCACGGTGGATACGGGCAGGACGTTCTCTGTTTCCCCCAGAGCTGGGGCCTGCAGGCACCTTGCCGCCCCTGGGCACAGGCTGTGCCAGCCAACAAAGCCCAGCAGGCCGGGAGGAGAGCCCGGGGGCAGCGCAGCTGCTTGGGCAGTGGCTGCTGCCAGGGACACGGGCCAAAGCCATCCCTGAGCAGCCACTGCCACCCCTGGCCCTCCCTGCCCCGTGACAGCTCCCCCAGCCCCAGGGGACAGGCTCAGACCCCGTCAGGAGTCATGGGAGCCTTGCACACCCCCTCTGCCCTTTCCCCACCATGGCCACCCTGTGCAGCTGCTCCCAGGTTTTGGGACGTGTCTCCCATGGAAGGAGCCCAGCAGGACTGCTGAGCCTGGCTGAGCCTGGCACAGCAATCACCTTCTGTGGCACTGTCTGGCATCTCCTCCCTTTGTGCATCAGTGGCTGGCACTGAGCCATCGCTTCCTCCAGGAAGTGCTGCCTTCCGCAAACCTTTTTGGTCCACGTCTGGAGAAAGGAAAAAGGACAGCTGGATCTGGTGGAACCATTCCCCTTTGGAGAGGTGGCATTTTTATGAAACACTACGTGTCAATGATATGGATAAGTATCAGGGAAAGGCCAAGGCTCTTGGTTCTGCTCCTGGGCCCTCCCTTCTCCAAATAGTTGCCTCTCCGGATCTACCCAGAGACCAGGAAATTGCAGGGGATTTCAGGGTGGCCATGCCCTTTGGTGCAGTTTGGGCTGCCTGTCATCTGATGCCAAATGCTTTCCTGCAGGGGCTGGGCAGAAGCTGCAGCCAGGCCAGGCTGGGAAACAGCCCTGCAGGGCGTCAAAGCAGCAGCAGCAGCAGTGGGGCAGCGAGGCTGCCATGGATCCCTTCCTGCTGTGCCGGGCATGGCGTGTCCAGATGTGCAGCCAAAGCCCCCGGCTGCTGACTCCCAGGGGAAGCATGAGGGAAATGCACCCACCACGTTGTCTCTCCAGTCCAGTCAAGATTTGGTCTGCTTGTTTGGATTCCTCCAGGGACTTATTTTGTTTTGTAGGTTTTTTCCTCCCTCTCAGAGGACCTTAAGAGAAAGTATTTCCATTTCTCCAGAAATGGATTCCACAGGACCAGGGCTCAGCCTGTGGGGACAGCAGGGGTAACCTACTCACCCCTGCGATGGGAGCTGGGCTTGTGTGCAGCAACCAGCCCTGGAGCTTGAAAAGTCCTCCCTGCAGACACACCTGGAACTCAACAGCCACAGAAGCTCCTGTCACCTGATTCCTGACAGTTTGTCAATGATTATTCTCTGAGGGGAAGTTGAGAACTTACCTGCAGAAGCTCCCAAGGGTTCCAAACCAACTTCCATCCCAGCTGCTGGAGAACCTATCCCAGCACCCTCACCTAGAAAGGGAGCATAGATCAGAACCATTTCCATGGTGTGCTGGGATCCCCTTCTGCCTTTGGGAACTGGGCACTGCAAGGGGGTCGGGTAAGGTCTTGGCTGCCAGATGTCAATGGACAAGGCCAAAGCTGCACAGGGGCCTGGGGAGCTCTGGACTGGCTCTGGTCACTCTCCACCCTCTTTGCAGGCCCTGTGCAACATCCCTGGAGGGGCAGGCACTGACACAAAGCAGTAGAGAGGGCAGCTCAAGCCTCAGCAGGGCTCAGGCCCCGAGGCACAGCAATTACCTCCTGGGCCTGTGCCTGGCATGGCCTCCCTTCCTGCAGCAGAGGCTGCCAATGAGCCAATGCTTCCTCCGGGAAACTCAGTCTTCAGCACAGCCTTTCGTTTCATCTCTGCAGAAAGAAAAAGGAACAGTTGGATTAGGTGCAGATGTTCCTCTTTCTGGGAGTTGGAATCTTCAGGAGACAATATTGGTCAAACTGATGGATAAGGGTTTGGAAATCATAAAAACTTTTGGGATTGGACAGGGCACTCTCTTGTCCAAACAGCTGCCATTCCTGATCTGCCTGGAGACCAAATTGCAGGGCACCTCAAGCCAAAGCTGCAGTTTGGGCAGCCTGTCAGCTGATGCCAAATGCCTTCCTGCAGAGGCTGGGCAGAAGCTGCAGCCAGGCCAGGCTGGGAAACAGCCCTGCAGGGCGTGAAAGCAGCAGCAGCAGCAGTGGGGCAGCGAGGCTGCCATGGATCCCTTCCCACTGTGCCGGGCATGGCGTGTCCAGATGTGCAGCCAAAGCCCCCGGCTGCTGAGTCCCAGCGGAAGCATGAGGGAAATGCACTCACCACGACATCTCTCCAGGTCACTCAGCATCTTGTCCAGAAGTTTGGCTGCCTCCAGCGAGTTGCTGTCTCCTGCATCTTGGTTCTTCCATCTAGGAAGACCTTAATGGAAAGTGATTGAATTTCTCCTTTAGGCCCAAGTGGCAGTAAGGGCACCTGGGTGACTGGTGCCCTCCAAGGCATTCCCTCAGACCTGCCTCCCACTCAGGAGCAGGGGCAGTGGCAGCACGTGCCTGCAGTGGCCCCACACTGGGATGGAAGGAGCCCCTTGCAAGGCAGTCGGGGCAGAAAGGACTCCCTGGAGCTGCCAGCAGCTCTAAAGCCAGCCACGGGCAGGGCCAGGGCTTGGCAGTGGCAGCAGGAGCAGCTCAGGCTCCCTGTAGCCGGCAGAGGAGCTGCAAAAGGCTCAGCCGTGGGGCACAGCCCTGGGCCCGGCCCCTTCCCTCTCTGCTCTTCTCCCTGGCTGCACAGAGCACACGGAAGGACACACTGGCATTGCACACGGGAGGAAGATGGACAGCTAAATGCTCCTTGCTGCAACTGACAGTAATCCTGTGGGATCACTCAGGGCCTCAGTGGGGAGCAGGGCAAATTCTCAAGATTCTTTCAATCCTGAGATTATGTTGAGGGAAATGGCACACGAGTGATCTCTTGCCGCATGGACACAGAGTATTTTCTCTGAAAGTCTCACAGAGAACTTACCTCCAGCATTCTCCGGGGGTTTCAAGTCATTATCTGATAGGGCATCCAGATAGTCCATGACACCATCCCAGTCTAAAAGGGAGCAAAGATCAGAACCATTTCCATGATGTTCTGGGATTCCCCCTCTGTCTTGGGGAACTGGGCACTGCAAGGGGATCGGGTAAGACTGTGGGAAACAGTTGTCAGTGGACAAGGCCAAAGCTACACAGGGATCTGGGGAGCTCTGAGCTGGCTCTGGTCACTCTCCACCCTCTTTTCAGGCCCTGTGCAACATCCCTGGAATGGTGGCTGGAGGAGCCCAGGGCCTGTGGGGACTCTCTCCCTCCCACAGAGGAAACCCTCCCTAAAGCCCCAGGCAAAACCATCCCCAGCTCTTCCCGGGGAGCAGGGAGCGCTGTGCCGGGAAAGGGCAGCCAGGCTGCCGGCTCACCTGCTCCCCGCGCTTGCAGCGGAGCAGCCTGGGCAGCCCTGGCAGGCAGGGCCACGGCCAGGAGCAGCAGGAGTAGGAGGCGCAGAGCAAGGGCCATGCTGCCTTGCCCTCTGCCAGTCCCGCAGCTCTTGCTGCCACCGCTGTCCTGACACCGCTGTCCCAACGTCAGCACCGCTGCTGCCACCGCCGCTGCTGCCGCAACAGTTGTGCTCAGGGACTGACTGCTGGCTCCTTGGGCTGCTGTGCAACCACGGGGCTCTGGCACCTCTGTGACCTCTGTGACCTCAGGGCCTGCTGTGACCTCAGCCTCCTGTAACCCCAGAGCCCTTCTGTGACCTCATGGCCCTAACTGTACCCCCAGGGTGTGCCCCCATCTGCATGAATGGATTGCCCTGAATGTAAATGGTTTGCTTCATCAATGAGCCATTGCTCAGCAAAATTTGTGTTTTGCGTACTGACATTGCAGGTCAGGCTGTGTCCCTGGAGATGCTCTTGATGGCTTCCCTCTTTTCCTGGGCATCGCCCTGGAGGAAGTCCAGGCCCAGATGATCTCACAGAAGGAAATGTGCCCTCAGCCCAGGGATGCTCAGCATGGGCTGCCCCATCTCCCCAGGGACCCTCCACACAGGCCACAGCAGCCCCTGCCTGGCTCCTGCCTGCCCACACCGTGGCCATCCCCAGCTGCCCCTGGGCATGGAGCTCAGCCAGTGCTGATCCTGGCTGGGCTTTGCTGCTGCTACCACCCGGACACTGGGGTGACAGCTCCGTCTCTTTAGTGCAAGAGAAGAGCTGGGCCAAGCCCTGCCCACCTTCAGTAGGGTCAGAGAGCAGGGCCAGTGCCTTCAGGGGGAGAGGACCTTGTCTGGCTGGAGGCAGCATCTGCACAGCAACAAGCTGTTAAAGCAGCTGGGACAGGGACATCGGGCATGGGCATGGAGATGGGAAATGTCTGCTACGGGTGTCCCAGACTGAGGTGTTTGGCCATTCCTGTAAAGCTGCAGATGGACACCTGTTGAGACAGGAGGTGGCTGAGGCCCCAGTTGCAGCTGGCACACAGAGACCCTCCTCCACTGCAGGAGATGCCCACTGGGCTCAAATTTTGCCTCTGAAGATGGAGAGGTGAGCTGTCAGAAATCCCAGAAAATATCAGGGAAAAGGTTTTAAGTTGGTTGTTGTCACTAGGTACAAATCTCCAGTGAGAAAAGAGCCTCTCCAGTACACTGGGTGTCTTGTCATGACTTCATTCTTCTTAGAGCGAAGATTACCAATTAAATGCAATTTTATTTTTTATTCTACAAGTGTAAAATTGTTCTAAATTTTTCTAATTCAAAAAGTACTTTGAAAATTCCTAAAGGACTATAGAAAAATGTAAGAGATATTTGGGGATTTTTTCCTATGAAAAATAATGCTGAATATTTCTAAAAATTTCTAATATGTCAAAATGTAAATTAAAGACAAAATGGGGTCGCTTTTTCTCAGGAGTCCTATGTGTGGTTGCTGGCTGTCCCTCCTAGCTGTGCCCAGACAAGCAGCTCAGCCAGTGCTGGTGGTAGCTCACAGACACCTGAGCTGAAGCCCAAAGATGTTGCTGGGCTCAGGCCCTTCCCTGGCAGGAGGGCCGCATCACCTGTCCTGGCTGGACACTAGGAGCAGCACCTCTGGGGAGAGAGGCTCCTGTTCTGGGTGATGGTGGCAGCAGCATGTGCCCAGCAATGAGCTGGTCATGCAGCCATGGCAGGGACAACGGGCACTGGCACGGAGATGCAAGAGGACAGGCCCAGTTCTCCATGACTGAGGCCTTTGGCCGGTCTTGTGAAGCTGCAGAGGTGCTCCTGTGCAGAGAGGAGGTGGCTGAGGCCCCAGCTGCCAGTGGCACACAGGGACCCTCGTGCACAGCAGGGCCCAGAGCTGGCAAGGCTCCCCAGCACGGCTGGAGCTGCTGGCACAGCTGGGCCCAGCTGGACAGCTGCCCCTTATTGCTGGATCTGGATCTATGTAGAAATCACAAACAAGACAGTACTACTCAGGAATGTGCCTTGAGTCGTTTCATTTTCCAGCATCAGTCTCATTATATGGTTATGACAATGGGAAGATGCAAGCATCTCACATCCCAAGCAGCAGACCAAGAACTTAATGTTGCAACTTACTTTAAAAGTTTCCTGGCCAGTCACAAAACCCAAAACCTATTGACAGTAGTTCCATCCAATTACTATAAGCACACATTCCTTTGGTTAAAATAATGCTTGCTTATTTCAAATACAATATCTGCTTAAAATACAACGCACAGAGCTTCATTATTAAGCTTAGAACTTCCTCACGTTCAACTAGATAGACGTTTCTGCAGGTTAGGGAGTTGTTCTAGACAAGTGTTAATACATAGACCATTGCTCTCTAAGTCTTTACTTGCCTACTTCTTATACAATTTTTCTGCTGACAAATCTTATGATTACTTTTTAGCTCTAATTGCAGTTCTGCTGTCACTGAGGCTTGCCTTTTGCAGCTTTCCCAAAACCCTCAGATTTTATGGATTCCCACAATTCCCCCTCTTGGTTCAACTAAAAAGAAACTTTCCTAACTGTCTCCTTTATTAACTCCCTTGCGTTTTGTAGCTTTAATATATCTGCTTGTTACTTGCTTAAAGCTTTCTTTTTGCTCACATTAAGTATTGCTATATTACAACACAGCAATTTTAATGCTGTGAAAGTCCAGTCAGTTCAAAGGGCATAAGTCATGTCTGATAACAATTGCAAGTCATTGTTCAAAAACTCTCGCCTGTTCTAAGGTTTTAATTCAAAACCTTTTTCTATGGCTATACCTTCATCTACCATCTCTGTAAGATTTGGAGAACTTTCTGTGAATCTATTTCCTACTTTTCTCTCTTGTATGATAAAAACTTCTCTGATAGTTTTGTCCATCATTTGTCACACCAAAGTCTGCAAGGTGTCACTACTAGTATGGCCACCAAAACACTCTGCACATATAGACCTATCTTACAGAGTTCCCTTAGCCAAGGTGCAAAGCTCCATTCTTGGAACAAATCATCTAACTATGACAGACCATCTTCTTTAATTTGAGCTGTCAAATCTTTCAGCTTTTGTATGCTGTTTGGATGGATTCAGAATGCTCTGACAGGATCATACAACAGAATCCTTCAAATTCGTCACAAGCGTGTCCATGTGCCAGTAAAAGAAAATCCACTGCTACTCTGTTTTGAAGGGTAGCATGTCTAACATTATTAACATCTGTCAACATATCACTGATTGCAGTGGATGTGGTATTAGTTTCTTTACTCAGCCAACATCCAACTCAATCTCATTGTTTCAATGCCCTTGCTGAAGCCATTTAGAGTAAAAACAATCCTGCTGAAACCCTTTTGGCAGCATTCTAAGGCATGAAATCACTCTTACAATTCTCATCATAGTGATGAGCAGATCTTGTTCCCCTATGTTTCCTCTTAATGACTGCTTTAGCAGTAGGTGCTATCACAGTGAGCATTCCAATGCTACATGGGCCACCTTCAAGGCGTGATGGAAAGCCTTGCCAAGCCCTATCTCCACAAATGAGCCCATATCCTTTTGGCAATTGTCAAGGACATTGGTCAGCCTCGGAAAGCACATCCCAACTGTCTGAATCACTACACTAAAAACTTGAATTTCTGTATGCAAAATAATGGGGACTAACATTGTACTTTGGAAGGTCGCCTTCGGGTCAGAAGCTGTCAACGTAAGGCAAAAGTCCATTGTTAAAGAACCGAGGATTTCTAATTTATGGGGTTCAGACACTGCTTTGGGAAGTTCCTTGGCCCAAATGTTCCAATTCAGTGCAGGATTGCTCTCATTGTCAATTTCACTAGGCTTACTATTAAATTGTTTTTCAATCAAAGGCAAATCCTTTACTGGCACACCAACTGGACAGGTTTTCTGCTTCTGAATTAGACAAGCATATGATATCTGAGCCTGTTGCCTTGGCTAAGGTCACCCAAACATTTGTTTTTAGTTGTTCTACAGGCAAATTTGCACTACAAGAAACAATTAAAACCAACTAACACTAGTGTATCACTCAATTTCGTTCCATCCTTTTAGTGAGCATATTTTTGGCAAAAGATCTTCCTATATATCTCAATTTAAAAACTCTGCTTTTGACCTTTAAAAAGAATTTCACCTTTGAAAATCCAGTAGAGGGGGATCTATAATGTAACAAAACAAAACCCACGCATTTGCCAAAAAGATTCTACGAAACACACAATTGACACATTGATAAATAGCATACAATCAGACTTTGCAGGTTCCAGGGATGAACAAGGAATGCCAGGCGTGGCCCGTGATGCCTCTGTTGGGCTCACGTCTGCGTACTCGCTTCCACGGTCTTGGACTCGCCAACACGTTCTGGGGTGCGATACAGTTTGACGTTTTTGGCTGGGACCCACTTAATTCCTGCACCTGTAGAGACAGGAGCACACCCTTTGCCCCAAGTGGTTAAGCCAAAAAGACCTCCAATTTGTCCAGTCTCAGGGTTTCTAATTAAAACAGGGGGATTTTCTTTCCGTTTTATCTGTCTATTATTTGAAAAATGCCTAAAAATTGGTGGATCGGGTTCTGCAACAGAGCTGTTTAAAAAATTCAAAACATAGAAAGCTTTGTTCAACCTCATCTGTGGTGTGACCTCTACTCCCCCTTCTGTCGATGAAGAATATGTTTTAATGTTTGATGTGTTGTCTCAATAATTGCTTGACTTGTGGGAGAATGAGGAATACTAAAGTTGTGATGAACACTTAATTTTTTTAAAATGTGGCTAATTTTTGAGATCTATATGCAGGACTATTGTCAGTTTTTCCTTCTTGGGGTACACTTAATGAAGCAAAAGCTTGCAAAAAAGGTTGACAGGCATGATTACTTGTTTTACTTTTGCGAGCAGAAGTAAAAACTGTGCAAGAGAACATGTCTACTGAAACATGTAGATTTTTAAATGTACCAAAGGAAGGATATTTAGTGATATCCGTTTGCCATAACTGCAGGCTTTGTAAGCTTTGTGGGTTGACTGCTCTTGTAGAAACAGGAGGCTGCAGAAGCTGACTGAGTGTAAGTACTGACGATAGCCTTAGCTTCACTTTTGGAAATCTGAAACATTTGCACAAGTGCTTGTGCGTTTTGGTGAAAAAAGGCATGACTCAGTTATCCTTATTCAAAAATGTTTGGTAAAGTGTTTGAAATAACCATTGTCAGGTTTTGTGCTCCTGCGTTTCCTTCCACTAAAAATCTAGGAAGCAAGGAATGAGCCCTAATGTGAGAAACAAAATATGGATTAGTTCTAGATTGCAAAGTTGTATAAAGACATGAAAGCCAACGATATAAAGTGTCATTATTAACATTCTTTAAACTGATCTTTCTATTCTTTGAACTACATTACCAACATAACATCTTCTAGAACTGATCTTTCTATTCTTTGAACTACATTAGCAACATAACATCTTTTGGAACTGATCTTTCTATTCTTTTAACCACATTAGCAACATAAGCAGAATCTGTGATTAAATTAAAAGGTTGTAGAAAGAGATGAAAAGCCCAAACTACAGCAGCAAGCTTAACAATTTGAGGAGATCCTTCTACTATTGCAATATCTGATTCTTAAATTTTAGTTGTTTGGTTCAACTAAGTTACAACTGACTTGTGACTTTTGCTAGATTTCTTAGTGAAAAGAGTTATTGCGTTCAAAGCTTCTTTGCCTAACATAGGTTTCGCTCTCCAACTCAATTTTGCTTGTGATAATTTGTGAGCTGGGTAATGAACACAACAAATACTTGGAAAATTTAACAATGCATATTGCAAATCATCAGAATTTTACATTGCCTAATTAAGATTTTTTTTCCAATGGTAAATAGAAAACTAAAATTCTTGACCTGCTAAACTTACAATTTTATTCTGGCTTTCATTACAATTTGTGCTATTATCTCTAAAACTGAAAAAAGAGTCTTTGGAAACTTGTAGGGAAGAAAGACTTATTTTATTATCAACAAAGGATCTCTCTTAGAAGAGTCTCATCAAAAGATGAGGCTACAAAGTTGCATTTTTTTCTCTCAAAATTGCAAAAAAGTAAGGCTTTTCTGGAATACAGCGATGATCTTGTCGTCTTTGGAGAGCTTCTATGACTTTGTTAAGGCCTGCAAGAGCTTCAGGTGTTAGAGTTTTAGGAGAATTGATGTCACAGCTTCTTCTCAGTAAATTAAAAAGTGGTCTCAGTTCATCACTGGTAATTCTCAAATCAGTCCTGACCTAAGTGATTTCTCTTAGAAGTTGTTGTAAATTTTGTAGGTTGCTGATACTGGTCTGGAGCTGTATCTTTTGCAATGTTTTTTTCAGTCATTTTCCATCCTAGATACTTCTAGGGTGGAACTTCTTGAATTTTGGTCATAGAAATTTCAACTCCAGTATTTTGGATTTCAGTAACAACACTAGCACGAGTTTGTTTTCTCCTTGGCTGCATTGTAGTTGTGATGAGCAAATCATCTATCTAGTGTAGAATAATGGATCTTGGATGCTTCTGTTGACCTGGAGACAAAACTTGTGCAACAAAATATTGACAAATTATAGGCAATTATTTTATTCTTTGAGGCAATGATTTCTGGTGGTATCTCTGGATGGGTTCTCTTCGATTGATGACTGACTGGAACTGAAAAGACAAATCTTGGAGCATCACTAGGATGATGTGGGATGTGGAAAAAACAGTTGTTTAAGTCAATGTCAACAAGAGGCCAGGGTTTTGGGATCATTGATAAAGAAGGAAGTCTAGGCTGAAGAGGTCCCATGTCTTCAATTACTTTATTGATCTTCTTTAGGTCATGAAGCAACTTCTAGGGTTGTCCAATGTCTTCTTGTGGTTGACAAATACTGGTGAATTTCAGGGACTGTTTGTGGGTGTGATGTGACCTTGCTGTAACTGTTCTTTTACTAATCTTTTAAGGATATTTAATTTTTTCTCAGTTAAAGGCAATTGATCAATCTCTATAGGATGATCAGTTTTTTAGTTCAGCTTTAAAGTGGCAGGTTTTGGTGTGGTTTCCATCAGAGGCTCACTTTTAGTTTTGCTCCCTGTTGGGACAGGATGTCTCTCCCCCAGACACTGAGAGGCTTCTGAACAACAAAAGGATGCACCGTGGCTGTTTGTCCTTCAGGACTTGTAATGTTAATCAGGGATGCACTTTGCAAACACACAGTAGCACCTCCAGTCCCTGTGAGGGAACTTGCAGGAGTTACCAAATCCCAATTACTGGGCCAAAACACGTGAGAAATTACAGTGACATCTGCACCAGTACCTGGCATGCCTGTAATGGAAATTGTTTTACCACGGTGAGTCAGGCTGCAAGTCAATTTTGGTTGGCTGTGGTCTAAAGATTGCACCCAAAAGACCTCAGGACCTGAGTTCCAAATAGCACAGACAGAATTGAATTCTCTGGAAAGTTGTTTTGCTTAGATGTATTCATGGAATGCAATAGCTATAGGTGTTTTTGGTGGAATTACTATAGGAACATTAAGTGCAAGAGCTAAAATTACTAGCTCTTTGTTACAATTTACTGAAACAACAGCTGGATGCACTGAGAGTCTGAAAATTTTGTTGCTGGCCTTGCCTGTAATTAAAAGATCTTGTCTTAGTTGAAAAAAACCTGATAATTCCAGTAGAAATACTTTCATAACAAAATTTATTTAAAAGCTGTATTAATTTTGAGGAGGCCAATTCAAACCTTCTGCTTGAGGGTATTGAGCTGGGACCATTTGAGGAATGGTTGACTGCGGAATAAATGATGGAGGTACCAATGCCACTTGGCTGGGTAATTGACTGTCAGGAGGTACCACTGCTTGTGTCGAGGCGCAGTGCTAATCCACACTCTTTTTAGAGTTTATCCGCGATCTTTTTTGAGTTTAACGACAAAGGTTTGCCATCGATGCCAAACTGAGAGTGTCAGTGCTTAGCAAGATGCTTCCCTTTCCGACATCGAGGGCAAATAGAAAGTTGTTTAGGTTGGATTGTTTTTGAAGGACAATATTTTTTAATGTGACCTGTTTTACTACAAGCAAAGCAAGAAATGTTTTTTATCAGAGTCCAACAGTAAAGTGCCAACAGATTTGGACAAAATTTTTGTTTGTGCTTCTAGGGCTTTTTCAAGCTTTTCCATTTGTTGTCTCAAATTTTCACTTAAAGCTTTTCCTAAATTATCTCCCGATGTTTTTCTGGACTATTCTTGCGATTCTGCAATCTGCTTTCCAAAAGCATTGACTTGTACATTAGCCAGATGTTGTGGAGAGGTGAGCTTACTCCAGCTGTTAGCGTCTGTGTTACACTTGGAGACTGATCAGGTACAGTTAAAATAATTTTTTTACATTCTTCGTTAGCATTGACAAAAGCAAGGTTTTGAATAAAACAGAAATGAGTTTGTTCACCTGGACACTGTTTTTCAACAGCTTGGCTTAATCTATCTAGGAAAGAACTAAAGGGTTCTAAATCAGTTTGTTTGATAGTAGGGTAAGCATTTACATGGGTACCAGCTGGCTCAACTGCAAGGAAAGCTTTTCTAGCAGCATTTTTAATATCTGTGACTATAGGCTGAGGCAATTCTACAGCCTGATTTTCTGGTCTGTGGAAAGGTGGATCACTTGCTAGTTGGGTATATAATATCTATATTCTCATAAGGAGTATTGTTATATTTTTCAACTGATTTATTAAGAAGATTTTTTCCATTGTAATTCCCATAAAAGATATTGTGAATTGGTTCAGATCAAGGAAGCTACATTTTGACAATCAGCAGGGACTAAAGTAAAAGAATTAAATATACTTTTCAAGACATTCTTAAAATAAGGAGAAGAGAACCTACATTCTTTCAAAGCTTGACGGAGTTCTTTTATATCATGGTGAGAATGAGTTTCATAGCATGGATTTACATCATTATGACTATATCCTACAGGTTAAGGCAAGGAGCTGTTTATTTGAGTCTAAATTTTTTCTAAACTTTGACTAATATTAGATGAATTAGGTAGTTGAAGTGGAAGGTTTCCCTCTGATTTAGACTGTGTGTGGTTTCTGCCTCTCATCACTGCTGTATGTGGTACAGAAGAACAGGTAGTGTTGTCACAGCAATCAGCTGTCTCAGGAACCTTGCCAAGAAGCTCCAAGTTCTTGGCAGAGGTGTCGTCCTTCCCGGGAGCCCTGCCAGGAAGGGTGGAGGAGGAGAGCTCTACATTTTTAACACACCCCCCACCTCCCTTCCCCTGCCCACCGCTGGAGGTAGCGGCCGAGGAATGTGTTGTATTGGTTAGAGGAAGAAAGCTAGAGCTTGCTAAATCACATCTCAATTCACTAAATTGGGGTTTATAGATTCATACAAATCAAGCTGCTCTACAGCTGCAGATCCCAAATTTGTATTTGTGACACTTTGCAATGAACTGTTACAGGTTCCACACCGCATCCCCACCCACAGGGACTCAGCTGGAAAACTCTCAGGTCTGAGCTGCGATCTCAGCATGCTTTCCCCCCCGCCCAACCCCCAGCAGCAAATGAGAGAGGTTTCAAGGCTCCTAATGAACTCTTTGTGTTTGCACAGAAACTTTCCTGAGCTCTCCCGCCTCCACCCCATCCATCTCTCTGGGCAGAGCCATCCCAGCTCTGCTTGACTCTTGGCTGCCTCCCGCTGCTTCTGTTTGTCCCCCTGCCTGCTTCCCTGCAGGCAGAGCTAAATCTAAAGCCCCCCCACTAGCTGTAACCAGAGTCTGGGGTGCTAAAAGCGGCAAAAACCCTGGAAGAGGCTTGGTGGAGGAATCTCTATGAAAAGAATTCTCAGAACTGCAAAACAATCTGCCCGCCTGAGCCCGATCTGAGGGAATGACTTCCCGGGAAGAAACCGTGGCAGGGGTGACTCCCACAGCCCCTCTGACAGGCAAAGCGGATCTGGAGCCCCCCTTGGCAGGCCCCGCTGAACAACTTCAGAACAAGATCCGACCACAACTTTTTTGGAAGAGGAACAGGGTGCAGAAACAGCAGCCCTTGTTTTGCAAACCTTCCCCAAACTCTCATCTCTCACACCTGTTTGACTCCCAATCTCCCCAGAACACGACTCCTGACCCCCCAAATTCTTGGAGCACAACGAAAATCCCGAATGCTTTCCCAGGAAATCCAGGGGTGGGTGATTTTGCAGAGAAATGGAGGATGCCTGGTCGCAGCATCAGAGGCACAGGGAATCCTGGAAGAAACAGAGGACACGACCGAAGCTGGAAGCTGATCTGATTCCCCCTTTGCGGGGATTGGGATGCTGTTCACACTGCCTGGGGAAACCCCAGACATGACAGGAGAAGGGAAAGAGCTACAAACAAAACCCGAGATCCTCCCAGAGAAGGACAAAGACCTAGCACCACTCGGAGTTAACATCTTAGAACTAGGTGTTCTGGTTTGGTGTTTGAGAAAGTCTCTGTTACGATCATTCTGTTTAAAGCTCTATGACAAAGCTCTGGAAACAGGTTTGATTAAAGTCTCTTCCTTTTGAGAGAGACTAGATTGTAAATTTTCCTGTTTATCCGGTCCCAGAAATCAAAGGTAAAAGCAGACTTCAAGTCTATATTTTGAGTATTCACTTTTACCCAGATTAATAAGTCTTTTCGTTCATGTTTTGAGCTGTCTGAATGTCCTTTTTCCTGTAAAATTGTCTGAAGCCAGTAAAAGACATCCCCTCCTGTTTTAGATAGATGGTTTCCCATCTCGTTGCCCAGGAGCCCCTAAAGTTGCTACTTGTTACTTACAAGGATACCAGCGACAGACAACAAAGGGCATGATCCATTCCTCCTTTTAACAGCCTGGGCCTCTGGCAATAGCACTGTCCACGGTCTTATTTTTTATTTTTTATATTCCTCTAGTCTGCAAATCCTCCTCACTGAGGAGCACCATTTATTGCCGGACGGGGAGTCTACGTACAAATCACGAACGGGATGGAACTGCTGGGGAACGCGTCTCGAGCTGTTTCTTTTCCAGCATCAGTTCCATTACATGGCTATGACAATGGGAAGATGCCAGCAGCTCACATCCCTGGCAGTAGACCAAGAACTTAATATTACAACTTACTTCAAAAGTTTTTTGACCAATCACACAAAGCAAAAGCATATTGACAGTAGTTCTATCGGTGAGAAACAACTGCTCACTTTGAAAATTTAAAAAGGTTTATTAAACCTTAACAAAAATACAACAAAGGACTATATAAGGAAAAATTTGCAGCGCTGGGAACTGGCCTCGTGGAGACCACGTTGCTGGTTCATTTTCAAGATTGGTGCTCAGCCTGTTCTACCCCTGAGACTTGCATCAGACAGCCCTGGGCCCTGCCAAAGTCTGTCAGTCAGCTCTTTGCCATTTATCGGTGGAGATTGCTTTCTTGTAACTTGGTGGGAGATCAGGTGTTGCCATGCTGTACCCCCTTGGCAACAAGCTTCTCCATTCCCAACTGCCCCAGGTAAGGGACACGTGCACGCCTTCTTCTACCTGGCCTTGACAACCCCAGCTGCCCGATGGTAACAATACATGGGGGGAAAGGGAACTATGGGGAGAACAGAGGACGTCTAAACTACAATAACATAACTATACATCACTGTTGCTTGGCCCAGCTGGATGGTGACAGGGGGGCAACAATCCCCCTCCCCCGAGCTCCACTAAATCCCAGCTGCCAGTGATGGCACAGCATGAAACAAAGGAACAGCAACACGGGTCCCAGAGTAACTTTATTTGATGGTAAAAGTTCCCCTCTTCATCATCCCAGGACCCTGAACTGAGGGCAAACAGTAACTTATAGACAGGGGCAGGTCCCAGCGGGAGGATACAATCTTTAACAAATCAGGAAAATTGGGAGTAAAAACAAGGCGGGAAATACAATGTATAAACCAATAAAGAAGTTCAAGGGAGGAAAACAGTTTCAGTGAACTAATAAAGTTTGAAGAAATACAAAACTGAAAATTCTCGAGGGGAGAAACTGGCATCTAATAAAAGAAAAGTGCTGAAAGTTCTGGGAAAAGGGCAGGGACAAAAGGAACAGCATAAGGAAACCACAAAATTACAAAAAAACTAATATAAGAAAAAGCACATCACAATACACAAAGCTCCATAATTAAGCTTCAGACTTCCTAATATTCAACTAGATGTAATTTTCCATTCCTTTAATATTCGTTGGTCTCAGGTCGCATAGTTCTTAGTATTTGTTTTTCTCCTGGAGCCAGATTTCTTGGACTCTGATGTTAATAAAGTCTACCCTCCTTGATTTTCTTCTCTGCCTCTTCTAGACCAGGTGTCTCCAACTATGCCAGGGGGCAGTGTCTGGGGCAGATGTTCCTTGATGTTTGCTGATGGTCATTAATGTGTTCTTGACGGTCATTATCTTTTGGGGGACCTTTTGGGTTATTCCCATTTCATTGAGATGTTAAGCTCATTTCCCTTAAAAAAGCCATGAGAATTCCTCTCCCCAAGGCAAAGGCAAACCAAGCCTGACTGGAGACATTAAACAAAAATTAAACTTGATATATTATCCAACACTCATGTGCAGCGCAAGTGCCCAGCTGCTGAGTCTCGGGAGAAGGCTGAGGGAAATGCACCCACTAGGCCCCCTCTGCAGCTCACTCAGCCTCTGGTGCAGAAGTTTGGATGCCTGCAGGGGTTGCTTGTCTCCTCTGGGTTTGTTCTTCCCTCTGGGAGGGCCCCAATGGAAATTAGTTCCATTTCCTCTGCAGACCAGAGTGGCAGTGAGTCACTGCAGGCTGCTGATAGTCTGATACAAGGAAACAGGTGTGCATAAAAATCACGCTGTGAAAAGCCAGTGTCCATAAAGGAGCCAGAGGAGTCCTGTAGCTTTGTTTGAACATAGGGAAAGAGTCCATTGGGACATCCGCTTGTGAGGTTGTCTCTCTCAGCTAGTGGGGAACACAGCCTTGTTTTATACCCCCGGCCACATATTGCCCTCTTCCTTTCCCCAGTGGCTGAGGTACTGGGGCAGGGGACTCCAGGGACATTTGTACCCTCTTTTCCTTTTGCCAGCTATGAGTTCTGGTCTCCATCCAAACCCAGTCCAAAGGTGGGATGAGCGTGTTAGTCCTGACATGGATGGGCTCCCTGCACTCCCAGCCCCTCTGCAGCCTGTGCTTTTCTGTGCCCCACTTGGCTCTTCAGGTGGCAGATGGCTTGGGGCAGGTTACTCCAGGCACACAGTGGTGCCCGTGGAGGCCCAGTCCCTGAAGCTCTCCCAGAGCTGGGCTTGGCTCCAAATTTCGTCTGCATCCATCTGATTTTAAAGACTGTAGCACATCTGCACTTTCAAGGGGTAGTACAGCCAGTGCTGCACTCTGAGAAGTAAGTCCACAGTCTGAGTTGTTGATGTCATTTAACTGATTTGCAGCTCATTCTGATGATGATGATGGTGATGGTATCCCAGAACATTTCCTTTATTTTCCTCCCCCAAATGAAATGGTGCCATTCAGCTTCTGGAGGAAAGAACTGTCAAAGTTGCTGTTTGGCAGTCATGGAGGGAGAGGTGTGGGGGAGAAAGATATGCCCTGGAAGGATGCACTGGTGGGCTCCAGCATTTAAACAAGTTCCTTTGATACACAGACTGGGCCATTTTCAGTACTAAATGGCTGCATTAAATGGTTTTCCAGGCCGTATGCTGGCCAGAAAGCGTTGAAAACCCATGGGAGTTTAGGCTCCATGAGAAAGGCAGCATCAGTTCCTGTGCCAGGTGAAACACAGCATTCAGAAGCTCAGCTTGTGTTTCGAGGAGCCACCAGCTTAATGTAAACACGGCCAGAAAGCTTCTCCAGTCCAGCTGAGCGGCTGTGGCAGAGCTGTTGTGTTTTACAGCAGCTCCACGGCAGCGCAGCAGCTGCAGGAGAGGGCTCAGGACAGGCTTGGGGGGAGCGGGGCGGCAGGAAGCTGAGAGAAGCCTCTGCTCTAGAACTGAGGCAGTTCTTGGCAGAAGCAAACAAAGATGGTGACTTAAAGAGATTCCGACTGTGCTCAAAGCTTGCCTCTGAAGACTAAGAGGCGAGCTAGTCAGAAATCCCAGAAAATATGAGGGAAAAGGTTTTTTGTTAGTTATTGTGACAAGATACAAATCTGCCCTAGGAAATGACCCTCTGCAGTAGACAAGGTGTCTTTAATTAGTTCTTAGTTCTTCTTAGTTCTTCCAGGAATAAAGATTAACAAGTAAATGCAATTTTATATTTTATTCTAGAAGTGTGAAAATGTTCTATGTTTTCCCAATTCTAAAACTATGTTGAAAAATATAGAACTATTCCGGAAAAGGGGAAGAATTATTAGGGGAATATTCTATGACAAATGTCCCTAAATCTTGCAAAATCAAAAACAAATATAGCAGCTCCTAGTCTCAGGAGACCCATGCCCGGCTGCTGTCTGCACAAATCTGGCTGTGCCCAGAAAATCAGCACAGCCAGTGCTGCTGCTGCCACCCAGAGAGCAGAGGTGAAGCCCAAAGGTGTTGCTCAAGCCCTTCCCTGGCAGGAGGGGCCCACCTTCAGTCCTGGCTGGATACCAATGCCAGCACGTTCAGGGCCAGAGGCTCCTGTTCTGGGTGATGGCAGCATGTCCCTAGCAACAAGGTGATAATGCAGCCATGGCAGGGATGTTGGACACTGGCTTGGGGATGGCTGATGATCGGTGCAGGTACAGGTACAGGTCTTCCTGATGGAACACTTTTGCTGTTATAGTGAAGTTCCAGAGGCACTCATGTGGAGAAAGGAGGTGGCCAAGGCCCCAGCTGCCAGTGGCAAACAGGGAGCCTCCTGCACAGCAGGGCCCAGAGCTGGCAAGGCTCCCCAGCACGGCTGGAGCTGCTGGCACAGCTGGGCCCAGCTGGACAGCTGCCCCTCAAGGCCCCGGCCAGCAGGGCACGGCTCTGGGCAGGGTCCCTGGCCAGGAGCGGGCCCCAGAGCACCTCTGCCTTTCAAGGGCAATCTCGGCCCTGCTCTTTCTCCTCCCTGCCTCCCTCTGCCTCTGCCCCGTGCCCCTGGAGCTGCTCTTGGCCAGGCAGCCTCAGTGGGAGCCAGCACTGGCTGCTGCCCCAGCGGGGCCCCCAGGACAAGGCCCAGCAATTAAGAGGCCAATGGAAGCACTGGGCAGCAGCAGAACCCTCAGCAGAGTTATTTGGACAACCACGGACTGGCCACAACTCCATTGTGGCCTCCCTGCGAATGTTTCCCGACTGCATTAGATTTTCATAAGAAGCTGTTTCAGGGAAAGATGAAGAAAGCACTCCATTTTCTCTTCCAGTAAAAATTAATTTGGTCACAGCATAACATGAAGATAAACTCCAAAAAAAGCAGACCTGCCATTAACCCTGCCCAGCAGCCTACTCCCTTACAGAAGCCCCTTCCGAGGCCCTTCTGGGCATCAGAGAGACGTGTTGTGGTGCCAGCTGCATCTGTGGGAGCGATGGGGAGCGTGAGCCCGTGCTGTGCTGCACTGCTGAGCTGGCAGCACGGTGGATACGGGCAGGACGTTCTCTGTTTCCCCCAGAGCTGGGGCCTGCAGGCACCTTGCCGGCCCTTGGCACAGGCTGTGCCAGCCAACAAAGCCCAGCAGGCCGGGAGGAGAGCCCGGGGCATCGCAGCTGCTTGGGCAGTGGCTGCTGCCAGGGACACAGGCCAAAGCCATCCCTGAGCAGCCACTGCCACCCCTGGCCCTCCCTGCCCCGTGACAGCTCCTCCAGCCCCAGGGGACAGGCTCAGGCCCACTAAGGACACACTGGAGCCTTGCTCTCCCCCTCTGTCCTTTCCCCACCATGGGCACCTCGTGCAGTCACTGCCAGGTTTTGGGATGTGTCTCCCCAGCAGGACTGCTCAGAACCCGAGTGCCCTGAGACTGTTTGGGATATTTCCCCTGAGCTATGCCGGTCTTGTCCAGGCTGTGTAAGACTAAACATTAAAAATTAAAGGCAATTTTACTTTTTATTGCCAATGTGTCAGAAGATTCTAGGTTTCCCTGCCTGTAAAACTACTTGGACAAATACAGAAGTGTTGGAGGAAAGGGGAACAAATATCTGGTGTCTGTATTCTATGAAAAACGTTTCTCAATGCTACAAAGGATAAACATATCTAAATGTTTCAAAATGAAAGACAAAGATAACATGAGGGTGCTGTTGGTCTGATGAGCCCCATGCCCAGCTGCTGCCTGCCCATGCCTGGCTGTGCCCAGACGAGCAGCTCCGCCAGTGCAGGTGGTAGCACACAGACACCTGAGCTGAAGCTGGACTCAAGCCCATGATAGATGAGTAATGTGACAGTTGACTCTCACAATTAAAGGATAAATATCATGCATATATGTTAAGAGAAGTTTTATATATTTATAGATATGTTTTACCCCCTGTTGTGTTATCATGGAGTTACCTGAGTTTGGGACATATAAGAGGGTCACCTTGCTACGACGGCAGCACCTGACCTCCAATCGAGATGTAAGGAAGTAAACTCCACCACTGGACATCAAAGAAGGAGTCGATGGACAGAACATTAATAAGAGCAAAACAGTTAAAAGGTGAAACCTCCATTGTGTGGATGAGCACATGGTGGGAAAAATCCTCTACTCCCGGCGCCGTAACATTGTCTTTATTCAGTGTCCTCTTATATTTCTAATAAGGTTTTTAATAAACATTTAAAAATTTTAGAAGTAATGATAACTTTTTAAACAATCCATGAAGTGGCTAGAAGGCTGCACCTCCTGTCCTGGATGGAGAGCGATGCCAGTCCCTTCAGGGAGAGGTGGTTCTGTTCTAGGCAGTGGTTGCGGCGTATTTGCAGTAACAAGGTGGTAATGCACCTCAGGAAGGGACAATGGACACTGGCACGCAGATGCATGATGACAGGCCAAGTTCTCCATGGCTGAGGCCTTTGGCCGGTCTTGTGAAGTGCCAGAGGTGCTCCTGTGGAGAGAGGAGGTGGCTGAGGCCCCAGCTGCCAGTGGCACACAGGGACCCTCGTGCACAGCAGGGCCCAGAGCTGGCAAGGCTCCCCAGCATGGCTGGAGCTGCTGGCACAGCTGGGCCCAGCTGGACAGCTGCCCCTCAAGGCCCCGGCCAGCAGGGCACGGCTCTGGGCAGGGTCCCTGGCCAGGAGCGGGCCCCAGAGCGCCTCTGCCTTTCAAGGGCAACCTCGGCCCTGCTCTTTCTCCTCCCCACCTTCCTCTGCCTCTGCCCCGTGCCCCTGGGGCTGCTCTTGGCCAGGCAGCCTCAGTGGGAGCCAGCTCTGGCTGCAGCCCCAGCGGGGCCCCCAGGACAAGGCCCAGCAATTGAGAGGCCAATGGAAGCACTGGGCAGCAGCAGAACCCTCAGCAGAGTTATTTGGAGAACCATGGACCGGCCACAACTCCACTGCAACCTCAGTGGGAATGGTTCCTGTCTACATTAGACTTTCAAAAGAAGCTCTTTCAGGGAAAGATGACCACTCACCATTTCTTCTTCCAGTAACACCAGATTCTGACACAGCACAATATGAGAATAAGGTCCAACAGTAGCAGGCCTGCCATTACCCCTGCCCAGCAGCCTGTTCCCATATAGAAGACACTTCTGAGGCCCTTCTGGGCATGGGGAAGACGTGTTGTGGTGCCGGCTGCATCTGTGGGAGCAATGGGGAGCGTGAGCCCGTGCTGTGCTGCACTGCTGAGCTGACAGCACGCTGGATACGGGCAGGACGTTCTCTGTTTCCCCCAGAGCTGGGGCCTGCAGGCACCTTGCCGGCCCTTGGCACAGGCTGTGCCAGCCAGCAAAGCCCAGCAGGCCGGGAGGAGAGCCTGGGGGCAGCGCAGCTGCTTGGGCAGTGGCTGCTGCCAGGGACACGGGCCAAAGCCATCCCTGAGCAGCCACTGCCACCCCTGGCCCTCCCTGCCCCGTGACAGCTCCCCCAGCCCCAGGGGAGAGGCTCAGGCCCTGTCAGGAGCCAGCGCAGCCCCTGCCCAGTCGGGAGCCAGGGCTGGCTCTGGCCCTGGGCTGGCGGCAGGGCTCCCTGCAATTACCTGCTGTGCCTGTGCCCGTGTCTGGCATCGCCTTCCTCCCTGCAGCAGGGGCTCCCCATGGGAAAATGCTTCCTCCAGGATGTGCCTCCTTCTGCACAGATGTTTGGTCCATCACTTCTGACAGGAAAAAGGACAGTTGGATTAGATGGAAGAGTTCCTGATTTGGGTGCCGGCATCTTCAGGATGTCATGCGCGTTAAAATGGGGATAGGTTTCTGTGGAAGGGGCTAACAGCGGGCCTGTTAGCTAAAGGAGTAAGAAGAAGCTGAGAAGAAAGAAGAAGCTGATAAGGACCTCTCTCCAAGGCTGTAACCAAGGAGACCAAGAGAATTGAGAGACTGAAGAAAGATAAGAACTTCACAGCTGCATGAAGTATATTTAGAAAGTTAGTTAAGTCACTGTAACTTTTCACCAATGATGTTATGTTGATTTATTTTATCCAATAGTTAGGGTAGAAGAAACATAAACAATTAAAAAGTGTATAAAAGGTCAGCCATGTTCAATAATAAACTGTTGCCATCTGAAACTGCTTGTGGTCCCTGCTTTGTGTCGTGACCACCTCGACAACGACAGGTTTCAGAAAATGTCTAGGCTTTCATGGCAGTGTCAGGGCTCTCCTGTTTCCAAACAGCTGCCATGCCTGAGCCACAGGAGCGGTGAGGGGATCGCGCAGGGCGAGGGCACACACGTGCATGGTTCTGTGCTGGCACCTGCAGCAATGCCCCCCTGGCCCAGCTTTGGGCTCTGAGCTGGCAGCTCTCCCTGGGGAAAGGCCTTGACCTACCCTCAGCATCTCCCAGAGGCTCCGTCCTGGACGTGGCTTGGGAAGCTGCACCACCTTCACCAGCAGGTTCAGCTGCAAAGAAAGGCAGGACAGAAGAGCTGCTGTGGCACTGCAGGAGATCCTCAGGCTGCCCACAAGGCTCAGCCCCGGGGCACAGCCCTGGGCCCGGCCCCTTCCCTCTCTGCTCTTCTCTGTGGCTGCACAGAGCACATGGAAGGACACACTGGCATTGTACACGGGAGGAAGATGGACAGCTAAATTCTCCTTCCTCCCACTGACAGTGATCCTGTGGGATCCCTCAGGGCTCCAGAAGGGAGCAGGGCAAATTTTCCATATTCCATCAACCTTCAGATTATCTTAAGTGAAAGGGCAAATGTATGAGCTCTTGCCACCTGGTCACTCTGTATTCTCTCAGGAAAGGTACATTGAGCACTTGCCTCCAGGATTTCCCATGAGTCTCAAGCCATAATCCAGCAGCTTTCCCAGATAATCCATGTCTTGATCCCAACCTAGAAGTTTGCAAAGATCAGAACCATTTCCATGATGTGCTGGGATCCCCTTCTGCCTCAGGGAACTGGGCACTGCATGTAGGTCGGGTAAGGCCATGGGAGCCAGATGTGAATGGACAAGGCCAAAGGTGCACAGGGGCCTGGGGAGCTCTGGGCAGGCTCATGGTCAATCCCTATCCTCTTTGCAGGCCCTGTGCAACATCCCTGGAGAGGTGGCTGGAGCAGCCCAGGGCCCGTGGGGGTTCTCTCAGTCGCACAAGGAAAATGCTCCTTGAATCCCTGTGGAGAACTGCAGCAGGCAGTGCTGCAAGTATCCCTCACAAACTCCCTCCTGCCTGTCCTCCCAGCCGCCCTTCCTCGATCTGCTGGGACAGCTCCCACAGCCCAAGGGCACAGAGGTAAGCCCTCTCAGGACACACTGGAGCCTTGCTCTGCCCCTCTGTCCTTTCCCCACCATGGGCACCCCGTGCAGTCACTCCCAGGTTTCGGGAAGTGTCTCCCACGGACGGACCCCAGCAGGACTGCTCAGAACCCGAGTGCCCTGAGCCTGCTCGGGACAATTCCCCTGGGTTGTGCCCTCACTTCCAGGCAGCAGAGACAGCAGCTCAAATCTCAGCAGGGCCCAGGCCCAAAGGCACAGCAATTACCTCCTGTGCCTGTGCCTGGCATCGCCTCCAATCCTACAGCAGAGGCTGGCACGGAACCACTGCTTCCTTCGGGAAACGCCGCCTTCTGCCCAGCCTCTGCATCCACTTCTGGAGAAAGCAAGAGGGATGGCTGGATCAGGTGGGGCTGTTCCCCACTGGGGAGGTGGCATCTTTAGGAGGGAATGCTTGTCAAAGACATCAGTAAGAATCAGGAAAATTCCTATAAACTTTTTGGGCAGGCCAGGGCCCTCCCTTCTCCAAACAGGTGCCCTTTCTCTTCTACCCAGTGACTGGAAAATCACAGGGAATCTCAGGCCCATGGTGCAGTTTGGGCTGCCTGTCAGCTGATGCCAAATGCCTTCCTGCAGAGGCTGGGCACAAGCTGCAGCCAGGCCAGGCAGGGAAACAGCCCTGCAGGGCGTGAAAGCAGCAGTGGGGCAGCGAGGCTGCCATGGATCCCTTCCTGCTGTGCCGGGCACGGCGTGTCCAGATGTGCAGCCAAAGGCCCCAGCTGCTGAGTCCCAGGGGAAGCATGAGGGAAATGCACCCACCTTGTTCGGCTTGCAGTAATTCTTTCACCATTTGTCCCGTGATTTTGAGTGGCTCATGGGGTTTCTTGTGACCGGTAGCTTTGTTCTTTCCCCTCGGAGGACCTTGGAGCAACAGAATTCCATTTCCCAGGAACAGATCTCACAAAAGCAGGGCTCAGCCTGTGGGGTCAGCAGGGACACACTACTCACCCCTGCGATGGGAGCTGGGCCTGCGTGCAACATCCACCAAAGGACCTGGGAAAGTCCTCCCTGCAGGCACACCTGTAACACAACAGCCACAGAAGCTTCTGCCATCTCTGCTGATCTGCACAGGCACCACTGAGCCGCAGGAGCGGTGAGGGGATCGCACAGGTCGAGAGCACACACGTGCATGGTTCTGTGCTGGCACCTGCAGCACTGTCAGGATATTGTTAAGAAAGACACAGGGACAACTTGCCTCCAGCATTCTTCAAGAGCCTTAAGCCATCATCCAGCAGGGCATCCAAATAGTGCAATTTGCCATCCCGATCTAGAAGGGAGCACAGATCAGAACCATTTCCCTGGTGTGTTGTGGCCCCCTCTGCCTCAGATAACAGGGCACTGCAAGTGGGTTGGGTAAGGTTGTGGGAGCCAGATGTGAATGGACGTGGCCAAAGCTGCACAGGGGCCTGGGGAGCTCTGGGCAGGCTCCTGGCCAATCCCCATCCTCTTTGCAGGCCCTGTGTAACATCCCTGGCGAGGTGGCTGGAGCAGCCCGGAGTGCATTTGGGCTCTCCCACTCCCAGAGCTAAAACTCTTGCTAAAGCACTATTGAAAAAATGCAGCAGGCACTGCCACAATCATCCCTCCCTCCCTCCCTCCCTCCCTCCCTCCCTCCCTCCCTCCCTCCCTCCCTCCCTCCCTCCCTCCCTCCCTCCCTCCCTCCCTCCCTCCCTCCCTCCCTCCCTCCCTCCCTCCCTCCGCCCTCTCTCCCTCCCTTCCTAATTTCTTCTCTCCCTCTATTCCTCTTCCCCCTGAAATTCCTCCCTGAACGGAAAGGACATAACCAGGCCCTCTCCGGACACACTGGTGCCTTCCTGTCCTGCTCTGTCATTTCCCCACCATAGGAATGCAGTCGCTCCTAGGTTTCAGGATCTGCCTCCCACACAGGGACCCCAGCAGGACTGCTCAGTACCGAGTGCCCTGAGCCTGCTCGGGATAATTCCCCAGGGCTGTGCCAGTCTTGTCTGGGCTATGCCCGCACTGCCAGGCAGCAGACAGGGCAGCTCAAGCCTCAGCATGTCTCAGGTCCAGAGGCACAGCAATTACCTCCTGGGCCTGAGCCTGGCATGGCCTCTCTTCCTGCGGCAGAGGCTGGCATGGAGCCACTGCTTCCTTCGGAAACGCCGCCTTCCGTGCAGCCTCTCCATCCACTTGTGGAGAAAGGAAAAACAACAGCTCATCAGGTACGACTGATCCCCACTGGAGAGGTGGCATCTTCAAGAGGCAATTCTTCTCAAAGACATAAACATCCTGGGTAGCACAGGGCCCGCTTTCATCAAAACACCCGCCATAAGTGATCAGCCTGGAGACTGCAAAATCGCAGGGGATCTCAGGGTGGGCATGGCCAGTGGTGCAGTTTGGGCTGCCTGTCAGCTGATGCCAAATGCCTTCCTGCAGAGGCTGGGCTGAAGCTGCAGCCAGGCCAGGCTGGGAAACAGCCCTGCAGGGCGTGAAAGCAGCAGCGGGGCAGCGAGGCTGCCATGGATCCCTTCCCACTGTGCCAGGCACGGCGTGTCCAGATGTGCAGCCAAAGCCCCCGGCTCCTGTGTGCCAGGGGAAGCATGAGGCAAATGCACCCACCTTGTCCTCCCTGCAGCACTTCCTTCAGCATTTGCCACGTAATTTCTAATGGATTCTGGAACTTCTTGCCTGCCATGTCTTTGATCTCTTCTGGTGGAGGACCTTAAGAGAAAGTAGTTCCATTTCCCAGGAATGGATCCCACAAAAGCAGGGCTCAGCCTGTGGGGTCAGCAGGGACACACTACTCACCCCTGTGATGGGAGCTGGGCTTTTGTGCAGCATCCAAGGTAGGAGTTGTTGAAGGCGTCCCTGCAGACACATCTGTAACACAACATCCACAGAAGCTTCTGTCACCTGCTTCTTACCAGTCAGTCAAACATTATGCCGTGGTGGGACAGTGAGAACATACCTGCAGAATGCCCAGAGGGCTTCACAACTTCAGAGCGCCAGGCTAATGGAGAATCCTTCCCAGCATCCCAGTCTGGAAGCAAACCAAGATGAGAACAGTTTCCATTGTGTGCCAGGGCTGGCTCTGGCCCTGGGCTGGCGGCAGGGCTCCCGCTCGGGGCTGCTCCTGTGCATTGGGCCTCTGGGCACTCAGGGCCAGCTCTGCAGCAGCTGCAGCGCCAGGGACGTTGCTGCACCAGTCCCGTTTCCCCGGGGCTCTGAACCAGCTCCAGAGGCCTGGAAGCCGAGGCGCCTCCAGCTTTGGCTGCTGCCGGGCCGGGCAAGGGCAGGCCCTGGGGGAAGAGCTGCTGCCACACAGCCCCGGCCAGGGCTGAGCCCGGCACAGCAATTACCTGCTGTGCCTGTGCCCGTGTCTGCCATCGCCTTCCTTCCTGCAGCAGGGGCTGGCATTGAAGATGGAGTGCTTCCTTCAAGAAATGCCACCTTCCACTGAAGCACTATGTCCATCTCTTGACAAAGGAAGGGAGACAGCTGCATCAGATGGAGCTGTTCCCAATTGGGTGGTGGCATCAGAGGTAATATTTGTGAAATTTAATTAGCAGGAAAATGGTCAGGTTACAGTGGCATGATGAGAGCACTTCCACCTCCAAACAGCCACCCTTTTCCTAATCTGCAGGGCTGGATATTGTGGGGGATCTCAGGATGTGTTACAGTTTGGGCTGCCTGTCAGTTGATGCCAAACAACTTCCTACAGAGGCTGGGCTGTAGCTGCAGCCAGGCCAGGCTGGGAAACAGCCCTGCAGGGCGTGAAAGCAGCAGCGGGGCAGCAAGGCTGCCATGGATCCCTTCCCGCTGTGCCGGGCACGGCGTGTCCAGATGTGCAGCCAAAGCCCCCGGCTCCTGTGTGCCAGGGGAAGCATGAGGCAAATGCACCCACCTTGTCCTCCCTGCAGCACTTCCTTCAGCATTTGCCACGTAATTTCTAATGGATTCTGGAACTTCTTGCCTGCCATGTCTTTGATCTCTTCTGGTGGAGGACCTTAAGAGAAAGTAGTTCCATTTCCCAGGAATGGATCCCACAAAAGCAGGGCTCAGCCTGTGGGGTTAGCAGGGACACACTACTCACCCCTGTGATGGGAGCTGGGCTTGAGTGCAGCATCCAAGGTAAGAGCTGGAGAAGTCCTCCCTGTAGACACATCTGTAACACAAAAGCCACAGAAGCTTCTGTCACCTGCTTCCTGCCCGCTTGTCTACAATTCTTCCTTGGTGGCACACTGACAACATACCTGCAGGAGGCTCCAAAGGCTTCAAAACGTTATTCATCCAAGCTGATGGAGAAGCCTTCCCAGCACCCTCATCTAGAACGGAGCACAGATGAGAACACTTTCCAGGGTGTGCTGGGATCCCCTTCTGCCACAGAGAACTGGGCACTGCCAGGGGGTCGGGTAAGGCCGTGGGAGCCAGATGTGAATGGACATGGCCAAAGGTGCACAGGGGCCTGGGGAGCTCTGGGCTGCCTCCTGGTCACTCTCCACACTCTTTCCCTGCCCACGGCAACATCCCTGGGAGGGGTGGCTGGAGCAGCGCATGGCCCCGGGCCTCTCTCCTTCACATACAAAACAAATCCTCACAAAAGCCCCGGGGAAAACTGCAGCAGGCAGTGCCACAGCTGTCGCTCCCTCCCTCTGTCCCTCCTGCCCTCCTTCTGCCTCGACACCTCCCACAGCCCAAGGGCAAACAGCCAGGCCCTCTCAGGACACACTGCAGCCTTGCTCTCCCCCTCTGTCCTTTCCCCACCGTGGGCACCTCGTGCAGTCGCTCCCAGGTTTCAGGACATGTCTCCATGGAGGGACCCCAGCAGGACTGCTCAGTTACCTGAGTGCCCTGAGCCTGCTCGGGATAATTCCCCTGGGCTGTGCTGCTCTAGTCCAGGCTGTGCCTGCACTGCCAAACAGCAGAGAGGGCAGCTCAAGCCTCAGCAGGGCTCAGGCCCAGAGGCACAGCAATTACCTCCTGTGCCTGTGCGTGGCATCATCTCCCTTCCTGCAGCAGAGTCTGGAATGGAGCACCTGCTTCCTCTGGGAAACGCCGCCTTATGCCCAGCCTCTCCATCCACTTTTGGCGAAAGGAAGAGGGACAGCTGGATCAGGTGGGGCTGTTCCCCACTGGGGTGGTGGCGCCTTCAGGAGGGAATGCTTGTCAAAGACATGGCTAAGAATCAGGAAATCCCTATAAACATTTTGGGAAGGCCAGGGCCCTCCCTTCTCCAAACTGGTGCCTTTTCTGTTCTACCCGGCGACTGGAAAATCGCAGGAGATCTCAGGCCCATGGTGCAGTTTGGGCGGCCCGTCAGCTGATGCCAAATGCCTTCCTGCAGGGGCTGGGCTGTAGCTGCAGCCAGGCCAGGCTGGGAAACAGCCCTGCAGGGCGTGAAAGCAGCAGCGGTGGAGCGAGGCTGCCATGGATCCCTTTCCGCTGTGCCAGGCACGGCGTGTCCAGATGTGCAGCCAAAGCCCCCAGATGCTGAGACCCAGGGGAAGCATGAGGGAAATGCACCCACCTTCTCCTGCCTGCTGCATTTCCTTCAGCATTTGCCTCATGTTTTCGGATGGATCATGGGGTTTCTGGTGTCCTGTAGCTTTGTTCTTTCCCCTCGGAGGACCTTGGAGCAACAGAATTCCATTTCCCAGGAACAGATCCCACAAAAGCAGGGCTCAGCCTGTGGGGTCAGCAGGGACACACTACTCACCCCTGCAATGGGAGGCAGGCTTCCGTGTAAGAATCAGCAAAGGAGCTGGAGAAGTCCTCCCTGCAGACACACCTGTAACTCAACAGCCACAGAAGCTTCTGCCATCTCTGCTGATCTGCACGGGCACCACTGAGCTGTGGGCGTGGTAGGGGAATCACACAGGGCGAGGGCACACACGTGCATGGTTCTGTGCTGGCACCTGCAGCGATGCCCCCCTGGCCCAGCTTTGGGCTCTGAGCTGGCAGCTCTCCCAGGGGAAAGGCCTTGACCTACCCTCAGCATCTCCCAGAGCCTCAGTCCTGGACGTGGCTTGGGAAACTGCACCACCTTCACCAGCAGGTTCAGCTGCAAAGAAAGGCAGGACAGAAGACCTGTAAATCCACCAACAGAAACACCAGCCAAACCTCACTAAAAAAGTCACCACTACTCCTTGAAGTAAAATAGACTGATGCATGTTCATACCTAAGCTTGTAAGCTGTAAAACCCATTGTTAGGAGAAGTAAAATATTTTATTTTAAACTGTATTATTCATGAGATTGTTTTAAGTGAACTGAATATTTAAGGTGTGATATGCAAATTTATTTCAAAAAATAAAATATTTTAGTGCTTTTGTTATAACAGACAAAAGAAATAGAAGTAAAAGCTAATGAAACACTGTAAAGAATATATTAGAACAATAATATGATTCGTGAAAAATTGGGAAAAAATTAAGTATATAAGATACAAACCAGATTTAAGTTCCAAGAAACACTAAAAGTAACATTAAATCAGATAGGATATAACAAAAGCCGTTAGATATTTAATAAGGATCAAATTAAAATAAAGGAAAAAAGCCAAGTATAGCTGAAAGAAAGAGAAGTGTACAGACTAATTACAACTTTAGAGCTAAAATGTCAAAGAAATAAAACTATAACAATTAGAAATAAGCAGATGCTATCCTAAATCCTGAAAAACAATTTAAAAGGCTCTTATAAATCTTATGAAGTAAATACTGAGAATGAGACAAATGACATCAGTGACTAGATCCCAAGGTGTAAGCTCTGCTACCAAGAAGATACACATCTTGGCCCTTTGGCTGCAACCCAAAGGGGCTTTGAGAGAGCTAGAGTGTTAAAACTGCAGAGGATTATTGTCACTGTATCAGTCATCCAAGCCCAAAAAGAATGAGCCATATGCACACTCCCAAGTTAGTGTAGTACGCTATAATTTTAACAAATTCAGAATGTGCACTATGAGTAGTAAAAGACACTGCAATAAAGAAAATGTGAAATAGAGCAAAATGAATAAAATGGCAAAATTTGTAAGCAATATATTAAAACTTTTTGTTCTGTAAGAGATAGAGAAGAAATAAATCCTGAGAGTAGAATAAAGCAAATTGCTCAAGAATTAGAAAACAAGAACATGAGACAGTTATAAAGACACATTTTAGCAGGCAACATAAGAAAACATGAAAAACTTATTTTACAAATATTACCAGCCTTAAACGACTATGGAGTCAAAATATATCTAAAGTACAATAAGCACATGCATTGATATAAAAAAATATAATTGACAATCCAAAGAAAAGAAATTAAAGATTTAGAAGAATCTACCTTATGAGAAGAGCTGTTAATTTTATACCCTGACTAGTAGTATAAAAGCGTAGTTTTAAGTTTTATAAATACTAAACATAAAATTAGAAAATAAGTAAGCTTTGTCAAAGTGTATCCTAAAAGTACAAATTTAATAAATTAATAGAGAAAGGGAGGGATTCTGATAGATTGTATGCACAAATTCATGCTGAGACTACAGTAATCTCGCCTAATGAAAATCCTAGCATACCAGAAGAGGGTTCCGGGCAATCAACATGCACCAAAATCCTAGCCTGAATATTCGTCCCCAGAAATGCTGATTCCAGAAGATTATTTCTCTGACCAAACCTCAGCAATGTGCATTCGATTTGCATCATCTATAAGATAAATGTGTGCCTCCTAGAATGCATATTGCAGGAGATTTTCCTCCAACAAAGTGAATTTTTTACCAGTTTTGGGGAAACTCTCAGCAAGAGCTGCAGCAAGAAAGGAAAAAATACATGAATATGCAAAAAGGATAAAAACAACCATAAGAAAGCAGAAAAACTCCTGCCCTCCACACCGCTTGGAGCTTGGAAATGGACAAAAAAGACTTTGAGAGAGCTGTCCCTTCGTGATGCACAGGGGAGAGAAATGCCCCACCTGTCTCACCTGACGCTGTTAGCCTGCTTCAGGGCCAATCTGATATTTGCTTCTAGATTTTCTACGACTGAATTTTAATTATGGAATAAATTCTCCTTATTAATCAAAAAAAGCTAATTCATTTAAAACATGCGGGACTCCTGGAACCCTCATCAGGCAACCCAAAATATCCCTTTGTGCCTCTTCAGGTCCAGGCCCAGATGATCCCACAGAAGGAAATGTGCCCTCAGCCCAGGGATGCTCAGCATGGGCTCCCCCATCCCCTCGGGGCCCCGCCGCTGGGCACAGCAGCCCCTGCCTGGCTCCTGCCTGCCCACACCGTGGCCATCCACGGCTGCTCCTGGGCACGGAGCTCAGCCACTGCTGGTGCCGGGTGGGCTTTGCTGCTGCTACCACCCAGACATAACTGTGAAAACTCCAACTCTTTATTTGAATATAAAATGTGGGCCACGCCCTGCCCTGCCAGGCAAGGGCTGCCCACCTTCAGTCCTGGCCGGGGAACAGGACCAGGGGGCTCAGGGGCAGAGGTTCTCGTTGAGGAGCGGTGGGTTTTGGGATGGCCTCGTGACACTGCTGCAGCCACGGCAGGGCAGATAGGGGCAGAAGTGGAGAGCTGAGGTCATGGCTCAAATTCTCGCTGCCTGCGTTGTTAGGCTGGTCTTCTGGAGATGGAGAGGAGCACCTGTGTAGAGAGGAGGTGGCTGAGGCCCCAGCTGCCAGTGGCACACAGGGACCCTCCTGCACAGCAGGGCCCAGTCCTGGCCTCCACGGCTGCTCCTGGACATGGAGCTCAGGCAGTGCTGCTGCCAGGTGGGCTTTGCTGGTGCTACCTCCCAGGCACTCGCGTGACAACTGCATCTCTTTATTGTAGCAGAAGAGCTGATTTGGGAAGTGCTCTGCTGCCCCATTTCTTCAGCCCCACTAGCTGCCCACACCCACAGTGGCACTGGGCTGCCCCCAGAAAACTGTCGAATCTGGGCTGTGGCTGCAGGGCACAGCTGCTCTACAGCACAGGTGGACTGCCTTGGGGGTAGGACTGCCCTGAGGGTAGGGACAAGGAACAGGGTGAGGTCTGCTCTATGATTTCCGAAGGTGATTATTCTACAGACCATCAAGGGCAGGCCAACACTGCACTAAAGGCATACACCCTTCCAAACTTGGCATGGTCCCAGGGGAGGATCCAATCTTTAGCCAATTGGGAGAAACTGAGGGTGGAACACCAGGCGGGGAATACAAGGTTTAAACCAATTGGGGATTACAGGGGAGGGGAAGAACTTAAACAAACCAATGGGGTTCCGAAGGATACAAAATTGATAGGAAAATTTCTAGAGCAAGGGGCAAGCTTGGAGAGGGACTGACATGCAATGGGAGGAGGAATAGTGAACAAAAGGGCAGGTCTTTGGAGAGATGGACAAGTGGAGCAAAACCAACACATGGGGTAAAGGAGCAAGCCCTTGGTAATAAAATATGCTATAACAATAGAAAATAAGGGGAGGGGTATAAAACTGACTGCTAGGACCGAATTACAATCAAAGACATGAACTGCAGTGCCGAAACTCTGAGTTGAGGTTCAGTTGAGCACTTCCAAATAATTTCCTGGCAGAAACAGATAGCCAGACTTGCCCTTATCACATGCAAACAGAGGGTTCCCCAACAGCAACCCATTCTGAGGCTCTTCTGGGAATGGGAAACACGTGTTGTGGGGTCAGCCGCATCTGTGGGAGCGATGGGGAGCGTGAGCCCGTGCTGTGCTGCACTGCTGAGCTGGCAGCACGGTGGATACGGGCAGGATGTTCTCTGTTTCCCCCAGAGCTGGGGCCTGCAGGCACCTTGCCGGCCCTTGGCACAGGCTGTGCCAGCCAACAAAGCCCAGCAGGCCGGGAGGAGAGCCCGGGGGCAGCGCAGCTACATGGGCAGTGGCTGCTGCCAGGGACACGGGCCAAAGCCATCCCTGAGCAGCCACTGCCACCTCTGGCCCTCCCTAACAAATTCTAGGTTACATCTGTGAATTGCATGCTACACTTTCCTTCATGTTTTTCCCAATACCAGGACGTTTCTATGTATAGTAATGCCCTTGAGAATCTCTGATTATTTTAAGGTTTTATTTTCTTTTTTTTTTTTTTTTAGCTGAGACAGATGAAACAGCCTTATTGGTCTTAGTTTTGGCAGGTCTGTTTTTTTTCTTTGCATGATGGTTTACTTATTATCTACATTTGAGCTTGTTTTTATTTATGGGTTTTTTGTTCCCCAAGCAATTATTTTGACAGTCTTTTGTTCAGTTCTTACTTAATGTTCCATAGATGAATAGTTTGGACTCTCTTTTTATAGTAATATGAAGATCTGAGAAAGCTCTATTTTTAATTTTGATAACATTCTCTCTCCCCGCTCCTAGCTTTCACAATGATCGTTTTTGAAACATCACTGAGGATAGACAGAGTTATTTGGGAAATAACCAATAGGCTTGGCTTAACCTGGGTATTGGATTATTATTTTCAGTGCTATAAACCTACATTGCTTCAAGGTTCACACCACGGTCCTGATTTGTGGCTCAATGCATGGATGACTGAATTAAAAGAATGTTTGTGAGGCAGCTGAAGAGCTTAGACCTCAGCGATTAAAATTCCTGGGAGGAGGAGGTGGAGGAAGAAAGGATAAAATCCTGATTCAAAGGGTTTTTTCTCACTTCTAGTATGCCAGAAGTATGGTAGACTACACCTGTATTCAAATGGCATTTACTTACAGAACAACTCTCTACAGTGTCAGACTCCAGGAGAAATGACTCAACACTTTGCCTCCCAATGCATCAGCTTTAATTCTAGTGAGAGGTAGGCCTTAATTACAGTCCGATTAGAGCAAATCAACAAAGCAGTCTTGCCATTGTGAGAGTGGCAAGAGGAATTTGCTTGTGAAGAGATGAATATGTCCCACTCAGTAATGAACAAAATTTGCCCTGACTTGGAAGAAAGTAGACAAGGAGCAATGCAGTATTTGGGTTTTATTCAGGGATAAATGGGGCAAGAAGCTCTAACAACTTACCTGTTTTACAGAACACAAGTACTGATATGGCCAATAATGAACCCACATGAAGGGATCTTCAGGACATTCCTTTATTTCTCTAACCAGGAATGGGCAGCAAAATGCTGGCATTTATCTGAACTGGAAGCCGTGTTCCTCTCCTGTTTCTCCTTGAGCACACTGAGTGTTATTTGCAGACTTCACTGTCCAGCCCATCAATCCTCTCATGGCCAATTGCTAAATGGCACAAGTACCAAAATACAGGTGCCAGCACAATCAGCCCAGCACTAATGCAGCACTGCTTTGATGGTGCACAGGAGCACAGAATGGCTTGGGTTGGAAGGGACATTTAAAGGCCATCTTGTCCCAATGCCCTGCAATGTGCAGGGGACACCTTGAACTAGGTCAGGTTGCTCAGAGCAGGAGCTTGAATGTCTGCAGGGATGGATGTCCACCTCTCTGGGCAACCTGTGCCAGGGTTTCAAAAGCAAATGTGTAAAATGTGTTTGTTTCATCTAGTCTGAATTGACCATCTTTTAGATTAAAACCATTCCCTCTCTGTCTGGTCACAAAAGGCTCTACTAAAAATTCAGTCCCGTCTCTTTACAAGCCCCCAGAAGACACTGAAAGGCAGCAATCAGGTGTCCCTGGAGTCTTCTCTCTTCCAGGCTGAACACTGCCAGCTCTCCCAGCCTGTGTCTCCAAAGCAGAAGGGCTCCAGCCCTCAGAGCATTTTGTCCCTCCTCTGGACTAGATCTCACGGGACCATGTCCTTCCTGTCTTGGGGACCCAGAGCAGGATGCAGTACTCTGTCGTGGGAGAGATCGAGACACTACAAGGCAACACAGTCCATTTCCAGAAGGCTTCAAACCCTGTTTTTATTCTAGCCTGCATGCTTTTTCTCCATTCTTACAAAGCTCTTAAGTTTATACTTTACTTATTGGTCACGAGATACAAACAAAATACTCATTGAAATAGGGAGTTGCAGGTTTCTCTTATTTATCCTTCTTTCTTTCTTGGTTTCTATGTCAACAACCTTGGTAGAAAATTCTTTCAGGGGTTAGCATGGATCCTCTTATCAAACTTCTCAATGGCTCACAGAAATCACTGTAAAACCTCTTCCACAGTACTCCAGGTGGGGTCTCACCAGAGCAGAGAGGTGGAATCACCTCCTTCAACCTGCTGGGCACTCTCCCTTGGATGCACATGGCTGCCTCATGTCCAGCCTCTCTTCTAGCAGCAACCCCAAGTCCTTGGTGGAGCTGCTCTCCATCCCTTCATGCCCCAGCCTGTGAGATCAGCTGAGCTGGCACTGTGTCACAGCCCTTGGGCAGAGCAGCTGGGCAGGATGAGCTCCCTCCCGAAGAAGGCAGATCCAGCTCCCGAAACAACTGCACCCTGGCCATGAGCTCACAGCAGGCTCTGAGGTCCCAGAGGTCCCAGAGCCCCGTGGTTGCACAGCAGCACAAGGAGCCAGCAGTCAGTCCCTGAGCACAACTGTTGCGGCAGCAGCGACGGTGGCAGCAGCAGTGCTGACGTTGGGACAGCGGTGTCGGGACAGCGGTGGCAGCAAGAGCTGCGGGACTGGCAGAGGGCAAGGCAGCATGGCCCTTGCTCTGCGCCTCCTACTCCTGCTGCTCCTGGCCGTGGCCCTGCCTGCCAGGGCTGCCCAGGCTGCTCCGCTGCAAGCGCGGGGAGCAGGTGAGCCGGCAGCCTGGCTGCCCTTTCCTGGGACAGCGCTCCCTGCTCCCCGGGAAGCGCTGGGGATGGTTTTGCCCAGGGCTTTGGGGAGGGTTTCCTCTGTGGGAGGGAGGGAGGGAGGGAGGGAGGGAGGGAGGGAGGGAGGGAGGGAGGGAGGGAGGGAGGGAGGGAGGGAGGGAGGGAGGGAGGGAGGGAGGGAGGGAGGGAGACCCCAGGGGCCTGGGGCTTCCTCAGTTTCCACTCCAAGGATGTTCCACAGAGCTAGGAAATAGTGTGAAGAGTGACCGGGGCAAGGCCATAGCTCCCCAGCCCCTGGTACTGCTTTGGTCATGGCCATTGACATCTGGCTCCCATGGCCTTATCCGACCCATCCTCATGAAGAGGAACTACCTTTCTCTAATGTCCTCGAAGAGACAAGACCCAAGACACAGAAGACAAAAAATCCCTGGAGGCAGCCAAACATCTGGACCAGATGATGAGTGCACAGGTGAGACGCCATGGTCAGTGCATTTCCCTCCCTTGGTCAGTGCATTTCCCTCCCTTTCAGTGCCCAGATCCCTAAGGCAGAAGGAAATTCCGGTACACCATGGAAACACTTCTGATCTGTGCTCCCTTCTAGGTGAGGGTGCTGGGATGGCTTCTCCAGGAGCGGGGATGGAAGATGATTTGGAGCCCTTGGGAATTTCTGCAGGTTAGTTCACCAGTTTCCCTCAGAGAATAATTATTGTAATCCTGGAAGAAAAAGGTGACAGAAGCTTCTCTGGCTGTTGAGTTCCAGGTGTGTCTGCAGGGAGGACTTTTCAAGCCCCAGGGCTGGATGCTGCACACAATCCCAGCTCCCATGGCAGGGGTGAGTAGTGTGTCCCTGCTGACACCGCAGGCTGAGTCCTATTTTTGTGGGATCCATCCACATGAACTGGAAGTACTTTTAAGGTCCTCCAACAGGCAGTACCAAAGAGGAGACAGTAAGTTCCTGGAGTCAGCAAAACATCTGGGCCAGATGCTGAGTGACCTGGAGAGATGCTGTGGTGGGTGCATTTCCCTCATGCTTCCCCTGGGACTCAGCAGCCGGGGGCTTTGGCTGCACATCTGGACACGCTGTGCCCGGCACAGTGGGAAGGGATCCATGGCAGCCTCACTGCCCCGCTGCTGCTTTCACGCCCTGCAGGGCTGCTTCCCAGCCTGGCCTGGCTGCAGCTTCTGCCCAGCCTCTGCAGGAAGGCATTTGGCATCTGCTGACACGGTGCCCAAACTGCACCATAGGCCATGCCCACCCTGAGATCCTCTACAATTTCCCAGTCTCCAGGCAGATCAGGAGGGGTGGTGCTTTGGAGAAGGCAGGGGCCTGTCGAATCCCAAAAGCTCATCTGATTTCCTCATCCTTGTCCATGACATTCACCAGTGTTAGCTTCTGAAGATGACACCTCCCCAATGGGGAACTGTCCCATCTGATCTATCTGTCCCTTTCCTTTCTCCAGCGATTACCCAAAACTTGGCACAGAAGGTGGCTGATCCAGGAAGAAGCAGTGGCTCAGTGGCAGCCTCTTCTGCAGGAGAACAGGCAGTTCCAGGCACTGGCACAGCAGGTGATGCCTCCAGTGTCTCCTGAGAGGGCCTGACTGTCCCCTGGGGCTGGGGGAGCTGTCACGGGGCAGGGAGGGCCAGGGGTGACAGTGGCTGCTCAGGGATGGCTTTGGCCCGTGTCCCTGGCAGCAGCCGCTGCCCAAGCAGCTGCGCAGCCCCCGGGCTCTCCTCCCGGCCTGCTGGGCTTTGTTGGCTGGCACAGCCTGTGCCAAGGGCCGGCAAGGTGCCTGCAGGCCCCAGCTCTGGGGGAAACAGAGAACGTCCTGCCCGTATCCACCGTGCTGCCAGCTCAGCAGTGCAGCACAGCAGGGGCTCACGCTCCCCATTGCTCCCACAGATGCAGCTGGCACCACAACACAACTGCCCGATGCCCAGAAGGGCCTCGGAAGGGGCTTCTGTAAGGAAGCAGGGTGCTGGGCAGGGTTAATGGCAGGCCTGCTTTTTTTGGAGTTTATCTTCATCTTATGCTGTGTCCAAATTCATTTTTACTGGAAGAGAAAATGGTGAGTGCTTTCTTCATCTTTTCCTGCAACAGCTTCTTATGAAGATCTAATGCAGACAGGAAACATTCACAGGGAGGCTGCAATGGAGTTGTGGCCAGGCTATGATTGTCCAAAGAACTCTGCTGCTGCCCAGTGCTTCCATTGGCCTCTCAATTGCTGGGCCTTGTCCTGGGGGCCCCGTTGGGGCTGCAGCCAGAGCAGGCTCCCACTGAGGCTGCCTGGCCAAGAGCAGCCCCAGGGGCACAGGGCAGAGGCAGAGGGAGGTGGGGAGGAGAAAGAGCAGGGCCGAAGTTGCCCTTGAATGTCAGAGGCGCTCTGGGGCCCGCTCCTGGCCAGGGACCCTGCCCAGAGCCGTGCCCTCCTGGCCGGGGCCTTGAGGGGCAGCTGTCCAGCTGGGCCCAGCTGTGCACGAGGGTCCCTGTGTGCCACTGGCAGCTGGGGCCTCAGCCACCTCCTCTCTACACAGGTACTCCGGTGCATGTTCAGAAGACGCACCTAAAAACAGAGGCAATGAGAACCTGAAACTTTATCCCAGCTCTCCACTTCTGCCCCTATCTGCCCTGCCATGGCTGCATCCCCGCCATGAGGCCGTCCCAAAACCCACCCCTCCTCAACGAGACCCTCTCCCCCTGAGCCCCCTGGTCCTGTTCCCCGGCCAGGACTGAAGGTGGGTAGCCCTTGTCTGCCAGGGCAGTGCTTGGCCTATATTTTATGTTCAAATAAAGAAATTGAGTTTTTGCAGCTACGTCTGGGTGGGTAGCAGCAGCAAAGCCCACCCGGCACCAGCACTGACCGAGCTCCATGCCCAGGAGCAGCCATGGATGGCCACGGTGTGGGCAGGCAGGAGCCAGGCAGGGGCTCACAGGCATATTTTGGGGTCCCTGCTGAGGGGTGCAGGGATCCCTTATGAGGCACAAAGGAGTATGGATGGCCTCTCCTAAGGTGTGCAGGGATCCCTCATGCGTTCGGCAGCAGGGTTAAATTTGAGGGGGTTTTTTACTCTTCTCAGCACAGCACAGGGACACTTGGCCGAGGTTTTGCCAAGCTGGGAGAAAGCCTCTTGCAAAGGCTTGGGCCCAGCCTGTGGGCACAGCGGGCGGGCGCAGCCCATCCCCTGGGCCAGTCCGGGCTGCTCAGGCCGGGCCGGGCCGGGCCAGGCTCGGGCCCCGGCAGGGAAGGGCCGCGGCCCTGGGCTCTGCTGAGGCTGCTGAGCTCCGGCCTGCCCTGTGCTGCAGCCCAACACATTGACAGCCATGGCCGTGCCCTGGGCCACCGCAGGCACCTGGGGCTACAGCTGAGGCCGCGCCTTCTCCCACTGAAGGGAGGCTGGCTCTGTTCCCTCGCAGGGCACAGCTTAGCTCCCAGCACCTTTGGGAACCTGCCTGCCGGGGAAGTGCTGGGGGGCAGAGAGTTCTAACCCTTCTCACTGGGAAGTGTGGCTGGTGGTGTGGGGGTTTTAACATTTTTTTCCCTCTAAATTTGTGTCCTGCCATAGGGTTAAGTTTGGTCGCTCTCAGTAGGGCGCTTTTCTTCTTGGCAATCAGTGGGGCTTCAATGCAGCCAGAGTTGAAGGAGGATCTCTGGCCGCTTGAGCTGTGGTTGTGGGACTGGCTTCATCCTTCCTTTGGCTGTGATTTGCACTGGTGCTTGTGCAGGCATTTTACAGTAACTGGCTTCAGTTCCTTCCTCTTGCCACCAAAAACTGAGAATAAACCTCTTTAACACCACTGTAGTATTAAGAGGCAGGCCTTACTTTCTTGACTTGCTGGATGCACAGGCCATTGGCATCACAGGGCCTTCTTGGTGAGGTCTTCAGATACCCTGGTGGTCACAGAAGAAGGAAGCTGAATTTTCTGGGAAAAAGATAGTTTCCCATGTGTGGAAAAGAATAACCTGTCACTTCCCCATCCCTTTCTTTGTAAAGTGATACAGGCAAGTGCGTTTATATATCTCTATCTGCTTTGTCTATCTATCTATCTATCTATCTATCTATCTATCTATCTATCTATCTATCATCTATCATACTAATCTATTGTGGTGTTGCATTTTATTCAAATGGTATGCTCTGTCTCAAAAATGTACCCCTCAAAAATATATGGTTTATTCCAATCTGTGTTCCTCTCCTGAAGTCTCATGGATCTGCAATCCCATTGGCCCAAATCTTATTTCGCACCTACTTTGAATTTCCCTCTTAAGCTGTGTGAGGAAGACCAGATTCTCTCATGGCCCATCTCTCCCCTAGGCTCGTCCTCTCTCCCCCTCCCTTTCCCTTTCTCCCTTCTGCCTCTGAAACCATGTTACATCCGGGGCTGGGACCCCCAATAAACCCTCATCTAATCATCACCCTCAGAAGCCATGTGGAGTCTCCTCTCTGGAGAGCTGGAAAAGAATACAAAGAATATATCTTTGGTATAGCAAAGCTTGAGTGCAGGAGCAAACCTGAACTGTGATTTCCTTCTTGCTAGACATATGCTGGCTTGTTTAGATTGACTTTGAACTGAAATCCTGCAAAGCTGGAAAATGACTTGTGGCCATCACTCTGATTTCCTTAAAAGCCCCTTTTTTTCATTTTAATGTTTTTCATTTCTGGTGGCTGGTAAATTCCTTTCTTTCTTAAGCTATGTCCTGGCAATACTGGAGGTAGAAAATAACCATAATACTGCATTATTTTAGATACTTGATAGTTTTCTTGTGAAATTTTATGGCAGTATCTCCTGCCTAAAACTGCCTCAAAACTAAAGCAGCAGGTCAGCTACTGAACACGACTCACTGCATAGCTGCAGCTCATGTTTCTACAGTGGAAGTGGCTTTTTGTTCTTCTGCATGGGTATGAAACACTACCAATTGAAAGGCTCCTTACAGAGCAAAGAGCCTTGTTTAGTGGAGCCTGGACTTTGGGATGCTGGTAGCTGTTTGATCAATACCCAGCAAACTGCCAAAATTATTTTTCGTGACTACTCCCTCGTGATTTTAGCTTGGCTTCTTTAGGAGATTCAATTTTCATTTAGAAATGGCACAGTGGAGCCAGTGCTGCCTCAGGACAGGTGGAGCTGGGACAAATGGCTCATTGATTTTGATCTCAACAAAAAGCCACCTGAGCTCCACATGACAGCAACCCCACAGAATGGTAATGGATCCATTAAAAATAACTCATCACAGAGCTTTTCACTTGAAGCTCTGACATATGGAGCTTGTTCAGTTCTGCCATGGAGGAAGGGAGTTTGAAGACAAAGAGGTTAACAAGGAGATCCATGTACAACAAAAGTGCTTCTATTTTAGCAAATTAAGTATCTTAGGATGTAAAACCACATCCATACCCCAGTCTTATCCCTCCATTTACCCAAATTCTTGGTCTTAATTCCTTAGTCAGTAGGAAAATATGACAGGGAAGTGTAGATCCTCCTTTCCTTCTTCAGCTGGACAGCTTGTAACCTCTTGTTCCACAAACAGGAGCAGACAACCAGGAATGTTGTCTTCAAACCATATTTTTGGAAAGTTTTCACTGTGTTTGTTTTTGTCCCGAAGTAACTGAGATTCACTGGAGTATTTACAAGCCATAAATGATGGATTTATTTGGGTTGCTAGAATCTTTCATATTTTATGACTTTTCTGCTGCACAAGAGCCTGGCACTTGCAGAACTCTTGCCCCATGCACTTCTCCAGTGCTTCTCGCAGAGAAGCTTTGGGAAGCACTCAGGAAAAGTGCCATGTTCGTGTGCGGGTTATAGAGCCCACAGGACAGGGAAATGTCTTTGCAGTGGGCACTGCCTTTTATTCCAAGGAGTTGTTATTGCTGTGGGCACTGGCTGTTGCTCCAACACCTGTGTCATTTATTCTACTGGAATCCTTGTGAAAAAGTTCTTCTTTGCCATCGAGATTTTTGATCTGAAACTGCCCAAAGTTTTCCATCTCACAGGTTTCTGATGCTGGTTTTTCGTTTCCAGTCTGTTGTTGGCCCATGAAGATGCTGCTTCGATTCTGAAGGCCCCCATACATGGGTACCAAGCTGAAAGTTCTCCAGTGCTCCACAGCAGCACAGTTATCCACAGGAGGGCCAAGAGCAGCTCCAGAAGCTCCAAGGGATTCTAACAGATGAATTTCTGTCCCTCAGGAAGGCAGGGCTGGGTCTGAAGTAAAGGGTCTAACCCTGCACCCACCACTGCATGGCAGCAGCTGTCCCACACTTTGTGGAAGGCACATACATGTGACACTCTTAATTCAGCACTGGGTTAGTCAGTCTTATAAACCTCTTAAAAAAAACCAGACCAGGCAAAAAATATTTATATTTTAGTTGGTTGGGGTATTTTTGGCTTTTTTTTTTTTCTTGGTTCTTTGCTTTGGTGCTCAGAGATAATGAAGGAGATTTTCTGTTCAACTTGCCTGTCAGTATGCAGGGGGCATGAAAAGAAGATCAGTTTTTCACCAGCTGGTTAAGGAGTTCTAAAAGCAATTGTGCTGTCCCTAATCAGGGGGTGGGGGCACTTCTAACAGTCTGGATTGTCCCCACCTGTGTTTCCCTCCTTACCAAAGTGCTGTGTAGATCCAGAGCCTTGTGCCTTGGCCTGATGGTACAAAATCCACCCAATATCCATCTGTTTGCATAAATAAAGGCTTTGTTCTCATTAAGATGAAAAGCTGTATGGGTGGCCTGCAGCTTATGTTCCTTTGTTGCCTGGACCCCAGTCAGTGCTGACATCTAAATGGCTGACCAGCCCCAAGCTGCTCTTAAGTCTGATTTGATCAAAGGCACTGAAGCTCTGTTGAGTGCAAGTTCTCCAGGAAAACAAGCACAGGAACTTGGATAATGTTGGTGACAGAAGCAGAGTGCAGAGTTGAACCTCTGAGGACACCTCACTGCTGCCTCCCCCCACCCTTTAATTTTTAATTCATTTAATATTCTGAGTGCCAGCTCTTGCATGAAGTAGGTCCTCAGCAAGGAGCTGCTGGGCCTCCTGGCTGTGTCCCTTTGTGCTCCCAGTGCTTCTGGTCTGGTTTGGCTGGGAAACTTGTCCATCCTGCCTCTGTGTTTTCTTCCTATCTTTCCAATGCACAGCCCTTTCCCGCTGCTTGGCATTTGAATACTCTGATTACTTCATTGGGTAACTTGCATCTTGCACTCCATGACATTAAATTGTGTTGCTCTGACGCTGTCCTATTCTGAGTTTCTGGAACACATTTCTAAGCCTTCCAGCTGTAGCCCAAGGGAAGCTGTTTCTGCCTTGCATCACAAAATTTGCAGATTTTTTGCAAAGACAGCCCGTTACAAAGGACTTGTTGTGTGCATTGACATCTGAGGGGCTGCTTTCAAAGACAGATAAAAAACCCATGAACAAACAGCAAACCAACCAAACAACATATTTTTAAAAATTACTTTATTTTTGCCTCTTACTTTTAATCTTTTCCAAGCTGGCCTCCATTTCCACTGCAGTGTTTTTCTTTGGACAGAAAAGCCCCCTTGCCAGATGATGCGACTTCACAAGAGAAACAGAACTCACACACAATGCATATATGAAAGCTAAACATGGAGATTCCCATTATCACAATCATCATCATTGAGTTTCAGACAATTTGGTGTCAAAATGTTTCCAGAAGGGTGAGAACAGTATCTCAGATCCCCTGGCTACTTTGGTGTCGTAGCCACTTATTATCTCTCCTTTCTTATTATCTTTCCTTTCTGCACTTCTGTAGTTGCTCTGCCCATTTGCTGCTCTTGGATCTCTGCCTCCTTCACCTATTTTTTATCTTTTTCTGGATTTGTGGGGATTTTTCTGTTGGTTTTGCTTTTTTCTTGGTGGTTGTTTTGTTTGCCTATTTTATTTGGTCCCTGTTAGAGAGCCTTTTGGGCAGATGCTGTGGCCTATGTGCACAACCCTGCAGATAAAAACCAATGGACATTCTGTGGATTTAGAAGCATGCTTGCCAACACTTCGGGTATGTGCCTGATAGCAGAAGCTTGCTGCCCTTGGACAGCCAGCCTGAGAAAGTTTGCCAACTGAAGAAGATGTGAAAGTACATGGTCTGAAGATTCTAGCAGAGGATGAGAAAATGTTCTACTGATATTGCTGACAAGCTGAGCTACATGACCAAGATATGTTTAAGAAATAGTCTTTGTTTTAGGTATAAGTGCTTTGTTAACCAATCAGATACTTTCCCATGTCGCTTGAACCCTGGAACCATATAAATGTACCCTGAAACTAACAGTAAATGGAGCATTGATCATACTTCTATGAGAACTAGATCTTTGACTCTGGAGGCCCCACTTCCTTTTTCCCCCTACCCCTACTCTCTCTCTCCAGCAAGAGGTCCCGGTTGTGCTTTAGTTTTTTGTGGTTTTATTAATCTACTCAACAGCAGAATCAGCTTGTGATTTCTATTATGAAATTTTGATATACAGGTGTAGCACATAAAGGTTGTTTTTGTTTTTAAAGTCATCTCAGACACAGACCTGCAAGCTCCTGTGACTTTGAGAACTGAGTGCTCTCAGACAGCAAATTGTGCATGAATAGGAAACTTGTAGTTCCCGTCTCCATTACACACAGCAAAATGTAAAGTGGTTGGAATTGTTGTAGATAGAAATTGATCAAGCCAATTTAATAATAATAAATATATGTATATAATTTATTGTGTGACTGATATACAGGCTTGAGATCCACAATCAAAGGGACAGTGTTGAGCCTGGATGGACACTGGGTGAACACTGATCCGAGCTCTATCGCATCAGACCCGCTCTGTTCACTAAGGCAGTCTGGTACAGTCAGGTTTTATACCCTATCTGTTGCTTGAGGCAGCGTCTCTCTTGTTCTTTTCATGGTCAAACACATTCATGATGTCCTCTTTCTACAAGTTGCACTGGACAATGTGGTTCCTGGCAAGCTGTGAACGCTGACAGTAGGGGGTACCTGGTATTTGGATGCCAGTTCCCTGATAACTTCTACTATCTCAATCTCAGTGCTTGATGAGCGTTGACCGCCCAGGTTTGGATTGTTTGAGAAAGGATCCATCTCCTTCCCCAGATAGGCTCTTTTAATTGCAAATTAGATCCCTCCTCACTGCTGTCTGCAGTTTTGCAATGGCATGCAGCAGTCTCTAAGCATGAAGCAATTCCATGTGGATTTGAAAATGCTTATGTGTATTTCTTTTAAACATTATAACATATCTTCCTCTCATATTCTACATAAGCACAAATTACCTATATCACATATTACAGAATGGTACCAATTCTAGCCTTTATTTTGCCTTCTTTTGCTGCCATGCATCAAACAGGGTCAGACTCATCAATGACCTGGGTTCTTCCAGGATGGGGTGTGCAAGGATGATCCCTCAGCTCATGTGTGGACCTGGTGTGCACCAGGCCAGAGACGTGAGTGTCATCCATAGCCAGCCCCTGTCTGCCAAGAGAACAGGGAGCTGCAGCTCTGAGGAACTCCGGGGTGAGGCAGCAAACAGCCCAAATGCCTAGTTTATATCAGTTACTGGTCAGGAGGATTTACTGCGGAGAGATTTTTATCTTCCTACCCAGAGCTGGAAAAAAAGAGCTCTCTCTCTGTGAAGAGACTCTTTTCAACAGGTTCCAGCTCTTCTGCTTGTTTCAATTAAAAGTAGAGCCAAACTCTTCTGTTGGTCACATCAAACCAACATAAGTTTCAGGAGTCTGTGGAAGACATAAGAGTGTCAACATTATTTCATTTTATAATACTTACAGTCTTCTAATTCAGCCATGGGATAATTAGGCCATCACTCACTATATCAAATAACTGGAAAAAGCACTGGAAAAGAAGTTTTTTTACAACTAAGTTTTAAAAACTAATGAATGCATTTCATAAAGAAAACCATGTAGTAAGAATACAGTAATTGAAACATCTCAAAGCTCTTTGATGATGGTGCCCTGAACCCCAGTCATGTGCAGTGCAGCCTCGGCTGTCCCTTTGAGGCCATACAACTACCAAGGCTCAGGGCTGGGATGAGCCTTCGCCCAAAACCAGCTCCAAGACTGACTGGGAATCAATCCAGAGCAGGGCTGACACAAAGAGCAAAGTCTCAAGGCCAAAGCCAAACCTTCATCATGTTGGATTTGTTTTCACACTGATCTGGAGCAAATTTGCCTGACCTGCAACACCACTCTTACTGTAAAACTTTACATGAGGTACTAAATAAGCACTGTCCTGTCCTGTCCTGAGCTGTGCTGCCCAAATACTGTGGAGAACTTGCTCTGCCTCTGCCCCGTGCCCCTGGGGCTGCTCTTGGCCAGGCAGCCTCAGTGGAAGCCAGCACTGGCTGCAGCCCCAGCGGGCCCCCAGGACAAGGCCCAGCAATTGAGAGGCCAATGGAAGCACTGGGCAGCAGCAGAACCCTCAGCAGAGTTATTTGGACAGCCATGGACTGGCCACAGCTCCACTGCAGCATGACTCCCAGTGAGGCTATCTATGCAGGAGCAGAGTTATAAGAAAACTGTGGAGAAAAATCAACAACTGACTGTCTGAGCCCGTACAGTTTGCGAATGCCAAGATAGCAGCCTATCAGCACAAGTGGCACAGTGAACACTGTCACCACTGTGCCTATCATGCAGGTCCTGAACACATCCTGGGGGCAGACAATTCTTGGGAAGCGCACTGGATCCGGGGCATATATTCCTGTTTCATTGATAACGTCTGTGGGAGCAATGGGGAGCGTGAGCCCGTGCTGTGCTGCACTGCTGAGCTGGCAGCACGGTGGATACGGGCAGGACGTTCTCTGTTTCCCCCAGAGCTGGGGCCTGCAGGCACCTTGCCGGCCCTTGGCACAGGCTGTGCCAGCAACAAAGCCCAGCAGGCCGGGAGGAGAGCCCGGGGCTGCGCAGCTGCTTGGGCAGCGGCTGCTGCCAGGGACACGGGCCAAAGCCATCCCTGAGCAGCCACTGTCACCCCTGGCCCTCCCTGCCCCGTGACAGCTCCCCCAGCCCCAGGGGACAGGCTCAGGCCCTCTCAGGAAACACTGGAGCAATCACCTGCTGTGCCAGTGCCTGGAACTGCCTGTTCTCCTGCAGAAGAGGCTGCCACTGAGCCACTGCTTCTTCCTGGAACAGCCACCTTCTGTGCCAGCTTTTGGGTCATCGCTGGTGAAAGAAAAGGGACAGATGGATCAGATGGGACAGTTCCCCATCAGGGAGGTGTTGTCATCAGAAGCTAACACTGGTGAAAGTCATGGACAAGGATGAGGAAATCAGATGAGCTTTTGGGATTGGACAGGCCCCTCCCTTCTCCAAACCACCAGCTCTCGTGATCTGCCTGGAGACTGGGAATTTGCAGGGGATCTCAGGGTGGACATGGCCCATGGTGCAGTTTGGGCAGCCTGTCAGCTGATGCCAAATGCCTTCCTGCAGAGGCTGGGCAGAAGCTGCAGCCAGGCCAGGCTGGGAAACAGCCCTGCAGGGCGTGAAAGCAGCAGCGGGGCAGCGAGGCTGCCATGGATCCCTTCCTGCTGTGCCGGGCACGGCGTGTCCAGATGTGCAGCCAAAGCCCCCGGCTGCTGAGTCGCAGGAGATGGCTGAGGGAAACCACGACAACTCTCCGGTTCACTCAGGATTTGGTCCACTTGTTTGGATTCCTCCAGGGACATACTCTGATTTGTAGGTTTTTTCCTTCCTCCTTGAGTACCTTAAGAGGAAGTATTTCCATTTCTCCAGAAATGGATTCCACAGAACCAGGGCACAGCCTGTGGCGTCAGCAGGGAAGCACTACTCACCCCTGCGATGGGAGCGGGGCTTTTGTGCAGCAACCAGCCCTGGAGCTAGAAAAGTCTTCCCTGCAGACACACCTGTAACTCAACAGCCACAGAAGCTCCTGTCACCTGGTTCCTGACAGTGTGTCAATGATTATTCTCTGAGGGGAAGTTGAGAACTTACCTGCAGAGTCTCCCAAGGGTTCCAAATCATCTTCCATCCCCGCTCCTGGAGAACCTATCCCAGCAACCTCACCTAGAAAGGGAGCATAGATCAGACCCATTTCCATGGTGTGCTGGGATCCCCCTCTGCTTTTGGGAACTGGGCACTGCAAGGGGGTCGAGTAAGGCTGCGGGAGCCAGATGTCAATGGACAAGGCCAAAGCTGCACAGGGGCCTGGGGAGCTCTGGGCTGGCTCCTGGTCACTCTCCACCCTCTTTGCAGGCCCTGTGAAACATCCCTGAAGGGGCAGGCACTATCACACAGCAGCAGAGAGGGCAGCTCAAGCCTCAGCAGGGCTCAGGCTCAGAGGCACAGCAATTACCTCCTGGGCCTGTGCCTGGCATGGCCTCCCTTCCTGCAGCAGAGGCTGCCAATGAGCCAATGCTTCCTCTGGGATGCTCAGTCTTCAGCAAGTCATTTCGTTTCATATCTGCAGAACGAAAAAGGAACAAGTGGATTAGGTGCAGATGTTCCCCTTTCTGGGAGTTGGAATCTTCAGGAGACAATACTGGTCTAACTGATGGATAAGGATCTGGAAATCAAAAAAACTTTTGGGATTGGACAGGGCACTCTCTTGTCCAAGCAGCTGCCATTCCTGATCTGCCTGGAGACCGGGAAATTTCAGGGCATCTCAGGCCAATGGTGCAGTTTGGGCAGCCTGTCAGCTGATGCCAAATGCCTTCCTGCAGGGGCTGGGCAGAAGCTGCAGCCAGGCCAGGCTGGGAAACAGCCCTGCAGGGCGTGAAAGCAGCAGCGGGGCAGCGAGGCTGCCATGGATCCCTTCCCACTGTGCCGGGCACGGCGTGTCCAGATGTGCAGCCAAAGCCCCCGGCTGCTGAGTCCCAGGGGAAGGCTCAGGGAAATACACTCACCACGGCACCTCTCCAGATCACTCAGCATCATGTTCCGAAGTTTGGCTGCCTCCAGCGACTTGCTGTCTCCTGTGTCTTGGTTCTTCCATCTAGGAGGACCTTAATGGAAAGTGATTCAATTTCTCCTTCAGGCCTGAGTGGCAGTGAGGGCACCTGGGTGACTGGTGCCCTCCAAGGCACTCCCTCAGCTCTGCCTCCCACTCAGGAGCACAGGTGGTTTCTCAGTGAGCTTTGCTTGGGTGGTATGTGCAAAGTGGTGAATTATTGGTGGATCAGGCTCTGATGTTGTACAGTTCAAGAAGTTGATGACATAGAGAGCCTTGCAAAGTCTTGCAACTGGAGAAATGATTTTTGTTTCTCTCTTTTTCTGATTGAGGACTCTTTTGAGGGTGTGATGGGTCCTTTCTATGACGGATTGTCCTGTGGGGTTTGCAGGTATACCTGTCTTATCTTCTATTCCCCAGTCACTGAAGAACTCTTTCAACTTGTGAGAGGTATAGGCAGGTCCATTGTCTGTTTTGATCTCCTTTGGTACTCCCAGGGTAGCAAAGGCCAGGAAGAAATGTTTTATGGTGTGCTGCGCAGTTTTTCCTGGATGTGTTGATGCAAATACTGCTCCTGAAAATATATTGACCCATACATGCACATACTTTGACCTTCCAAAAGTTGCAAAGTGGGTTACATCTGTCTGCCACAGCTGGCAGCTGTTTAAACCTCTGGGACGGACTCCCGTCCCCATAGATGGTATCTGGTAGTTTTGACAGTTCGGGCATGTGGCAACAATAGCTTCTGCTTGATCTTTTGAATGCTTGAACATTCTGATAAGGGCAGGCACATTTTGATGAAAAAATGAGTGTGACAACTTTGCCTGGGCAAAGATGTTAGGGACATTAGCAGTCTCTATTGCCATGGCTAAGGTGTCTGCTTTCCTGTTCCCTTCTGGAATGAAACCTGGGAGGTCAGTGTGTGACCTCACGTGCATTATATGGTAAGGTTGTTTTCTGTGGGAAATTAAGTGTGTTAATGTAGAAATCAATTGGTATAACTTTGGATTGGAAACCTCTTTGAGAAGAGCATGTTCTGCTCTCATAGATATGCCAGCAACATAAGCTGAATCTGTGACCAGATTAAAAGGTTCGTTTTTCAATTTCTCAAAGGCTCTGACTACAGCTGCTAATTCTGAAATCTGTGGAGATCCCTCCACTATTTCCATGTCAGATTCCCAGTTTTGGGTCTTAGGGTCTTTCCCGGTCCTTACCGACTTGTGGGATGACCCTGAGCCATCTGTAAAGATGGTTAGAGCTTTGAGAGGTGTTCTACTTTGGATTAATTTTGGGGTCAGATGAAAGGTTACATCACAATTAAAAAGCTTATGTTTTGGGATATGTACGGAAATTTGGCCTGTATAGCTGTCTAAGGCATACTGGAGATTTTCATTGGTCTGGAGCAAATGTTCCAGGTCCCCAGTGGTCACTGGCAAATATATGCATGTGAACTCACACCCTGCAAGGGAGCGGAGGTGAGTTCTAGCCTTTTTTATTAAATGTGCCATAATTTCTTGGAAGGTGGTAATTGTCTTTGTGGGTTGGTTATTTGTAAAGATCCATTCCAGTATTAGTAAAGGGTCTCGAAGTTGAGTGTCCCATTGGAAGATCAGTCCATAGAACCAAGGTGCTTTTCCCAGAATGACGAACTGGAAAGGCAGGCTGGGCTCAAAGCGATGGGCTTTGAGTGAAGACAGGGCTTCTTGGACCTTGGTGATGGCATCTCGGGCTTCTGCTGTAAGAGTGCATGGAGAGTCCAGATCCTCCTTGCCCCAAAGAAGGTTGAACAGTGGAGTGAGGTCCTCTGTTGTAATTCCTAGCAGTGGACGTACCCAGCTGATGGATCCGCACAGACTGTGTAAGTCTCTCAGGGTATTTGGCTTGTCTTGGATGGTGAGCTGCTGGAGTCCGATGGTCCTTTCCCGGATCTGGAGTCCAAGGTAAGTCCATGGGTTGGTGTACTGTATTTTGTCCTCACAGATCTTGAATCCTGCCTTTTCTATGGTTTCAATAGTCTTTTTAACTGCTTTGTCCAAGTAAGCTTTTCCTGATGCACAGACTAGGATATCGTGCATATAGTGATGGATGACTGCATCTGGGAATAGGTTCCGAACAGGAGACAGGATGTGAGCAACATACCACTGGCATAGCGTGGGACTGCATTTAAGTCCCTGAGGAAGATACAGCCAATGATATCTTTTGAGTGGAGCCTCTCTGTTAAGAGAGGGGACGGAGAAGGCAAACCGTGGGGCGTCCTGGGGATGCAGCGGGATGCTGAAGAAACAGTCTTTAATATCAATGATAGCAAGTGTCCAGTCTCTAGGCAGCATCGATGGTGAGGGCAGGCCAGGCTGGAGGGGACCCATGTCCTCGATGACCTCGTTGATTTTGCGAAGATCGTGGAGGAGTCTCCACCTGTCCGTTCCAGGCTTTTGCAGTACGAAGACTGGAGAGTTCCAAGGGCTGGTGGTCTCTACGATGTGGCCTTTGGCGAGCTGTTCATCCACAAGGGCATGTCGTGTGCGCAATTTGACTTTAGAGAGGGGCCACTGCTCGATCCAGATCGGGTTATGGCATTTCCAGGTGAGACGAGGAGTGTCTGGCAGTGCGCGCTCCTCAGTGGCCCCAATTAGAATTCCGGACTGGGAATATACGTAGGGAAGCACCCCACTGGAATAAAATGTGCCTGCCATAGAGGATGATGGGGGCCCTTACCATGAACGGGCGGATGGTTGCCAACTTGCCTTCAGGCCCTTTGACGAGGATGTTGTACTTGCTCCGCATGGAAACTGTAGCTCCACCGATCCCTGTGATCATGCCTGCCACAGGTTGTAGCTCCCAGTGAGCTGGCCATTCTGAGCGGGCGATGATGGTCACGTCTGCACCGGTGTCCAGCACCCTGGTAGGTGGAACTTCTCTCCTCTGCAGGTAAGACCGCACTCGATGACAGGCTTACTCGGTCCCACAACTTGTGTCCACATTGCTGTGGGGTTGAGAGGAAGCTGTTCTCTGTGATTCTTAGGGAGTAAAAAGGCTAGTGCGAACGGAGTACCCTTTGGAAGAAAAAATGGTAAGTCTGTGCAGTACATCTGGACAGAGATTTCTTGGCCCGAGTACACTGTTTGTACTTCTGGAACAACAAATATTTCCTTTGGGCTACGGAGAGTATCACCTATAATTAGGATGTTAGAAGGACCACCTTTTGGCCCACGTTTGCCTGTGGGAACACGATAAACATTGTCATTTTTAAAGTCAATGGACAGTGCAGTTACCAGTAGCTGGCAGGTTCCCCTCGGTATTGCTCTGTGTGTTGGGTCCTACTCATGTGGTCTGGAATCTCCTGGGATGTTGCGTGACTGGCTGTGGATGGCCTTTGATTTGGTGTCCTTGCCTGGGGCCCCACCACGCTCCACTGGAAGTTTCCCGGACGCGGCTGATAGTACTGCTGATTCTGGGACCTTTGGTAGAAATTGCGAGGGTACCTGGGATGTGACCTCTCTGGACAGTCCTTTATAAAATGTCCACAGTCTCCGCAGTGGTAGCAGCAGACCTGGTCTTTAGAAGCTATTATTGCATATGCACCAGAAACTCCTTCTGCAACACCCTTAGTAACTGCTTGGGCCACTGTGTCTTCAGTGGACAGGTGGCGTGTGCAGCTTTCCAGCATTTGCTCTATGGTAGGTTCTGTGTCTAAGGGTAAGACTCTCAGAATTGCTTTACATTTTTCATTTGAGTTACTCATGGGAAGATTGCACAACAGTTCTTTTCTTGCCTCTGTGCTCTCTATCTGTTTTTCCAGAGCATCCTTAATTCTATCTACAAATTTGATAAAGCTTTCATCTATTCCTTGTTTAATACTAGAAAAGTGTTGGGTAGAAATAGAGTCATCAGGGGTAAGAAGTAAGGAGGTTTCTGCTGCAATAACCATGTCTTGTAGTGTTGTCTTAGGTAAGGTATCAGCTTGGTGAGAGGGTTTCTGCAAATCCCCTTCACCAGCCAGCTGTTCGAGTGTAAGGTTTGACTTATCAGCATCAGCAGCATAGTTATCTGATAATGTTTTTAATTGCTTTTTCCAATGCCTTTCCCAAAGCATGTACTCGGCGGGAGAAAGGAGGCACTAGGCAATATTTTTAATATCGTGGGGTACCAGAACATGTGCTGAGAATGTAGATTCTAGGGAATTTCTAAAAATATGTGAACTTCTACCATGTTCTTTTGTACAAGTTCTTTATTTGTAATAGGTTCCCATGTCTTTCTAGTAGTAGCACGGCCCCTTTTTTCCTTTTTATAATCTACTGGAAAGGCAGTAATTCTCTGAGCCAAAACGGAAACAGGCGCAGTTGCACTCGGAGATAACGCAGAGCAAGGTCGCTCGCAGGATGCCGCGGGCTGCACAGTGGAATTCACGTCCAAGGGGGAGGGGGGGACACAGGCAGGAGCCTCGGGCACGGCAGGGGTGGGGGAGGCGGCACAAGGGGAGGGGGGGACGGCAGGACACTAGGAACCAGGGGAAGAGTGGAGAGTGAAGGAATGTTATCAGCACGATTAGCATTTGATGGAAAGGGTTCTGGTGAAACAGATAAGTTAGCACTTTGTTCATAAAAGGTTCGCACTGAAGTTACAGGTTTTTTGTTAGTTGTTTCTATGGCTTTGGTTATAATGTGAAATATAGGGATAAACTGAGTTACAGAAAAATCTTGGTTAGTGTGAAACTTATATATCGTGGTCCCAATTGTATCCCAAAAGGAGTCTAAAGTGGTAGTGTGTGTGTTAGTATCTGGAAAGTGGGAAAGAATCCATTTTATAAATTTTTTCAGGTTAGTTTTTGAAGGGTTACCTTTAGAAAAAGAAAAGTTGTTAGAAGATAGGATTTCTAGGATTAGTAAATATAAATCTCTCTCGTTCTGGGATTGTTTTAACGTACTGAGCTTCGATCCCATGTTCCCGTTCCCTGCCAGCAGAAAAAAAAAGAAAAAAGAAAAAAAAAAAAAAAAAGGGGACCCAAGGAAAAAGTTTTTTGCGTGCAAGAAAGGCTGTTTTAAAACGTACACTTCTTCAGCCAGATGTGGGTCAAAGGTCTGCCAGCAGGTAGTCTGCTGAATCAGTCTCCTCGAGCACTTTTTGTGCCCAGATGTCAGCGGTTTGAGGGTCGACTGACAGCCTTTGAGAAGAGTCCTGCTAAAACGGAGGGCTTCTTCTTCCAGGACGTCTGGTGAGCGAAGGCAGTGACAATTTCAAGAAGAAATGCTGCTCCTCTGAAATGCCAGGTCCAGCATTCAGTTTGGGTGCCAGTTTATCACGGCAGTTTCCCACCAGGCTGATGCCCAGCAGGGTGCCGGAGCCAGGATAACTCAGTGGAGGCTCAAGCAGCCTAGGCAAGCTATAGTGATTGGAGCTCTTAGTGATTATCAGCTCAGTGATTTCAGCTCGTGGCTTGCTAGGTGCTGCAGCAGCAGACGCAGGGAGAGAGAGGAGAAGGCCGTGTGAGGTTCCACAGGATTCTTTATGCAGGTGTGCCACGAAGGTTCCCAGTGACAGCTCTTCTGCCGAACCGGGCAGAATCGGGGGGTTTTATACCCTACAGGGGTTTTGAAAACTGTCCAATAGAAAGGGTCAGGGGAAAGTGACCTATGGGCTTACAGAGAGATAAGCAGGGTCCGAAAGGCGGAAGAGAGGGGCTGCTAGGGTCCAGTCATGCTGACCTGGCATTTCCTAGCTCAGGCCTCTGACTGCCAATGAGGCCATGCAGGCCCTGGGCCTGCTACACTGACCCACAGGGTGTCAGGTCCTGCTCTGACCCTGGCTGTGGGTTTTGGGTTTTTTTCTTTTGTATTGTTGCATTTGTATTTTTAGTTTTCCTAGTAAAGAACTGTTATTCGTATTCCCATATCTTTAACTGAGAACTTTTTAATTTCAAAATTATAGTAATTTGAAGGGAGGGGGTTGACATTGTCCATTTCACGGAAGGCTCCTGCCTTCCTTAGCAAAAGCTGTCTTTTCCCACCAAGACACCTCCAATGCTCTTACAGAGAAAAAGAATATGGACACTTTATTAAGTAATCGATTTCTAAGCCACCTCCAATCTAGTACAGAAAACAAAGCCAACTCATATTTGGCAAGAACAATTCACGTCAAACCAATCCAGTTTCCTTTTCTGACAGGGCAAATGGCTCAATGGGTGAAAGAAGCAGTAGATGTGACATTTGTACTGTAGTAATATTTTAATGTGTGGTATTTTTAGAAACAACACTTAAAAATCATAGGATTCCATTAGAACATGGAAGATGTCACCTTGTGCTGCAGCAGAACTTAGATGGGGGGAAAAAGGGAGTTTAGGGAATAGTGACCAATGATTTGTCCTGTGAGAATAAATCCCTGGGCACTGCATAAAAATGGGACTTGCCTGACTTCCTAAACTCTCCTGTCATCAGGCACTGGCAACTACACACTCTTGATACAACACCAATAGTAAGTATACAATTTCTTGTGATGTCTTTTGCACTGAAATGAATTGAACTCAAGCTTTTCAGGAAGGAATTTATTGAAATGTACCTTTAAAGTTGAGCTGACTCACTAACTTGACAGGGATTAAAAAGTAAAAGCTGAAAGATAGTCCAGACACAAACCTGGCACACTCATCAGAGTAGGAAGATCAGGATGGGCACCTGAAGAAAAGAACTATGAACTATTTGGTCAACTAGGCTGGTTTAGGAACCCAGTGACATGACAGGGGCAGTTCAAACCCTGGCACAGGAACTTGTGCTCTCAGAAGAAGTTCATGTTTAAGTCATACAGATTGCAGGAATATGAATGTGGAATATGAAATCAGGAATAGGTGATTATAATTACACACTCCAATTTAGGACAACATTTAATCACTTGCAGGTACTTAAACACTTTCTTGACTAAATGCAAACTCTTGTTTCCTGCATTAGGGATTATAACTTAAGGTCATGGCTGGGATTTCAGATCTAAGTGATAGCAAATAGGTCTCAGATGAAGGTCTAGAAGAGGGATTTAGATGCTAAAAGAGCTTTTAAAATCTGAGCCTAAAAGGAGAAAGCATTTCCTTGATAAATATGAAACTATAAACGTGAGCAGTGTGTAAAGCTTACAGGTTGGACTCTTTCTTGAATATGATCCTCTCTGGAAGAAAATGGACTTTAGCTGGAGGAAACCTGTGGCTCACCAAGCCAGTTAATGGAGATTCTCAGAAGAGATATCTCCAATTGGCAATGCTTCCTGCAGAACACCCAAATCCCCCCCCATTCCTCTCCAGCCCTACCTTGCAGCATTTACAGATGGCTCAGGGTCGTCCCACAAGTCGGTAAGGACCGGGAAAGACCCTAAGACCCAAAACTGGGAATCTGACATAGAAATAGTGGAGCGATCTCCACAGATTGCAGAATTAGCAGCTGTTGTCAGAGCCTTTGAGAAATTCAAAAATGAACCTTTTAATCTGGTCACATAAAACTCAGCTTATGTTGCTGGCATATCTATGAGAGCAGAACATGCTCTTCTCAAAGAGGTTTCCAAACCAAAGTTATACCAATTGATTTCTACATTAACACGCTTAATTTCCCACAGAAAACAACCTTACCATATAATGCACGTGAGGTCACACACTGACCTCCCAGGTTTCATTCCAGAAGGGAACAGGAAAGCAGACACCTTAGCCATGGCAATAGAGACTGCTAATGTCCCTAACATCTTTGCCCAGGCAAAGTTGTCACACTCATTTTTTCATCAAAATGTGCCTGCCCTTATCAGAATGTTCAAGCATTCAAAAGATCAAGCAGAAGCTATTGTTGCCACATGCCCAAACCGTCAAAACTACCAGATACCATCTATGGAGACGGGAGTCAATCCCCGAGGTTTAAACAGCTGCCAGCTGTGGCAGACAGATGTAACCCACTTTGCAACTTTTGGAAGGTCAAAATATGTGCATGTATGGGTCAATATATTTTCAGGAGCAGTATTTGCATCAACACATCCAGGAAAAACTGCGCAGCACACCATAAAACATTTCTTCCTGGCCTTTGCTACCCTGGGAGTACCAAAGGAGATCAAAACAGACAATGGACCTGCCTATACCTCTCGCAAGTTGAAAGAGTTCTTCACTGAGTGGGGAATAGAAGATAAGACAGGTATACCTGCAAGCCCCACAGGACAATCCGTCATAGAAAGGATGCATCAAACCCTCAAAAGAGTCCTCAATCAGCAATAGAGAGAAACAAAAATCATTTCTCCAGTTGCAAGACTTTGCAAGGCTCTCTATGTCATCAACTTCTTGAACTGTACAACATCAGAGCCTGATCCACCAATAATTCACCACTTTGCACATACCACCCAAGCAAAGCTCACTGAGAAACCACCTGTGCTCCTGAGTGGGAGGCAGAGCTGAGGGAGTGCCTTGGAGGGCACCAGTCACCCAGGTGCCCTCACTGCAACTCAGGCCTGAAGGAGAAATTGAATCACTTTCCATTAAGGTCCTCCTAGATGGAAGAACCAAGACACAGGAGGAAGCAAGTCACTGGAGGCAGCCAAATTTCTGAACAAGATGCTGAGTGATCTGGAGAGGTGCCGTGGTGAGTGTATTTCCCTCATGCTTCCCCTGGGACTCAGCAGCTGGGGGCTTTGGCTGCACATCTGGACACGCCGTGCCCGGCACAGCGGGAAGGGATCCATGGCAGCCTCGCTGCCCCGCTGCTGCTGCTGCTGCTTTGACGCCCTGCAGGGCTGTTTCCCATCCTGGCCTGGCTGCAGCTTCTGCCCAGCCCCTGCAGGAAAGCATTTGGCATCTGCCACCAGGGAGCCCAAACTGCACCATGGGCCATGCCCACCCTGAGATCCCCTGCAATTTCCCAGTCTCCAGGCAGATCACGAGAGGTGGTGCTTTAGAGAAGGGAGGGGCCTGTCGAATCCCAAAAGCTCATCTGATTTCCTGATCATTGTCCGTGACTTTCACCAGTATTAGCTTCTGAAGACGATATCTCCCTGATGGGGAACTGTCCCATCTGATACATCTGTACCTTTTATTTCTCAAGCGATGACCCAAAAGCTGGCACAGAAGGTGGCTGTTCCAGGAAGAAGCAGTGGCTCAGTGGCAGCCTCTTCTGCAGGAGAACAGGCGGTTCCAGGCACTGGCACAGCAGGTGATTGCTCCAGTGTCTCCTGAGAGGGCCTGAGCCTGTCCCCTGGGGCTGGGGGAGCTGTCACGGGGCAGGGAGGGCCAGGGGTGGCAGTGGCTGCTCAGGGATGGCTTTGGCCCGTGTCCCTGGCAGCAGCCACTGCCCAAGCAGCTGCGCTGCCCCCGGGCTCTCCTCCCGGCCTGCTGGGCTTTGTTGGCTGGCACAGCCTGTGCCAAGGGCCGGCAAGGTGCCTGCAGGCCCCAGCTCTGGGGGAAACAGAGAATGTCCTGCCCGTATCCACCGTGCTGCCAGCTCAGCAGTGCAGCACAGCACCGGCTCACGCTCCCCATTGCTCCCACAGACGTTATCAATGAAACAGGAATATATGCCCCGGATCCAGTGCGCTTCCCAAGAATTGTCTGCCTCCAGGATGTGCGCAGGACCTGCATGATAGGCACGGTGGTGACAGTGTTCACTGTGCCACTTGTGCTGATAGGCTGCTATCTTGGCATTCGCAAGCTGTACGAGAACAGATGGTCAGTTGTTGATTTTTCTCCACAGTTTTCTTATAACTCTGCTCCTGCATACGTAGCCTGACTGGGAGTCATGCTGCAGTGGAGTTGTGGCCAGTCCATGGTTGTCCAAATAACTCTGCTGAGGGTTCTGCTGCTGCCCAGTGCTTCCATTGGCCTCTTAATTACTGGGCCTTGTCCTGGTGGCCCGCTGGGGCAGCAGCCAGTGCTGGCTCCCACTGAGGCTGCCTGGCCAAGAGAAGCCCCAGGGGCACAGGGCAGAGGCAGAGCAAGTTCTCCACAGTATTTGGGCAGCACAGCTCAGGACAGGACAGGACAGTGCTTATTTAGTACCTCATGTAAAGTTTTACAGTAAGAGTGTTGTTGCAGGTCAAGCAAATTTGCTCCAGATCAGTGTTAAAACAAATCCAACATGATGAAGGTTTGGCTTTGGCCTTGAGACTTTCCTCTGTGTAGGCCTTGCTCTGGATTGATTCCAAATCAGTCTTGGAACTGGTTTTGGGTGAAGGCTCATCCCAGCCCTGAGCCTTGGCAGTTCTCTGGCCTCAAAGGGACAGCTGAGGCTGCACTGCACATGACTGGGATTCGGGGTTCCATTATCAAAGAGATTTGAGATGTTTAAATTACTGTATTCTTACTACATGGTTTTCTTTATGAAATTCATTCATTAGATTTTAAAACTTAGTTGAAAAAAAACTTCTTTTCCAGTGCTTTTTCCAGTTATTTGATATAGTGAGTGATGGCCTAATTATCTCATGACTGAATTAGAAGACTGTAAGTATTATAAAATGAAATAATGTTGACACTCTTATGTCTTCCACAGACTCCTGAAACTTATGTTGGTTTGATGTGACCAACAGAAGAGTTTGGCTCTGCTTTTAATTTAGACAAGCAGAAGAGCTGGAACCTGTTGAAAAGAGTCTCTTCACAGCTAAAGCAAACTGCCAGGGTTCTTTTTTTCCAGCTCTGGGCAGGACAATAAAAATCTCTCAGCAGTAAATACTCCTGACCAGTAACTGATATAAACTAGGCATTTGGGCTGTTTGCTGCCTCACCCCTGAGTTCCTCAGAGCTGCAGCTCCCTGTTCTCTTGGCAGACAGGGGCTGGCTATGGATGACACTCACGTCTCTGGCCTGGTGCACACCAGGTCCACACATGAGCTGAGGGATCGTCCTTGCACACCCCATCCTGGAAGAACCCAGGTCATTGATGAGTCTGACACAATTTGGTGCATGGCAGCAAAAGAAGGCAAAATAAAGGCTAGAATTGGTACCATTCTGTAATATGTGATATAGGTAATTTGTGCTTATGTAGAATATGAGAGGAAGATATGTTATAATGTTTAAAAGAAATACACAAAAGCATTTTCAAATCCACATGGAATTGCTTCATGCTTAGAGACTGCTGCATGTCATTGCAAAACTGCAGACAGCAGGAAGGAGGGGGTCTAATTTGCAATTAAAAGAGCCTGTCTGGGGAAGGAGATGGATCCTTACTCAAACAATCCAAACCTGGGCGGTCAACGCTCATCAAGCACTGAGATTGAGATAGCAGAAGTTATCAGGGAACTTGCATCCCAATACCAGGTTCCCCCTACTCTCAGCATTCACAGCTTGCCAGGAACCACATTGTCCAGTGCAACTTGGAGAAAGTGGACATCATGAATGTGTTTGACTATGAAAAGAACAAGAGAGACGCTGCCTCGAGCGACAGAAAGGGTATAAAACCTGACTGTACCAGACTGCCTTAGTGAACAGAGCGGGTCTGATGCGATAGAGGTCGGATCAGTGTTCACCCAGTGTCCATCCTGGCTCAATGCTGTCCCTTTGATTGTGGATATCAAAACTGTATATCAGTCGCACAATAAATTATATACATATATTTATTATTATTAAATTGGTTTGATCAGTTTTTATCTACAACAATCTTAGTGACCCCTACATGATCTGATTTAGGGGTTCTGGGGACCCCCTTCCTCTGGTCAGGATGTGCCCTGGTCATTTCAGTGGCCCAACAAGGTTGGGAAGCCCTGTAGGACCAATCAGACAAACCAAAAGCTAAAAGATACAATCTGGGACGAGATTTAAAAAAAAAAAAGGGGGCCCAAAAATAGCTCTCAGGTATTCGGAGGTGGGTCTCCGAGGCTGCGGCAACATTTTTTCACTCATAGAAGTCTACGTGCACGAAGAATCCACACGGAAAAAAGAATCATATCATGTGGTTGAGTGAGGTGTGATTGAGCGCGTGTGTGAGACATGATACTATCACAAAGCGAGTGCAAACTCCAAGATCCCAGCTCCCCTCTCCCTCGAGGGAAGGGGTCGGTCAAGGGGGAAGCAGAGGAGCTCATTTCACACGTAAAGCCTGTAACTCCGGGGAGGGGAGTTCAGGGGTTTGATCACGGGCGGACCAGAAAGGGAGGGTATGTTCCCAGGCGTTCGGAAGCTGGTAAATTTTTTTGGTCCAGGACTTCAGTAAGTCCAGGTAAGAGAGCCTTCTACCAGTCGGCAAACCGACACTGTGAGCCTAGCAGGCTGGTAACGTTCAATTAGGATTAAAAACAGGTACGGTACTGATTCAGGGAAAACTTTAGGACTCATATCGAAATACAACACAGGAACACGGTATGGAGAGACTAAAAGAAATAGAGTCGAGGAAGGTGGGGCAGAAAAAGAGTAAGATGCAGGGAAAAACTCAGGGTAAATCAAAAAAGGAACAGGAGAACGGTTTACCTGAAATTCTGAGAAATAGTCCATTGGGGTGGATGTTAGAACACTGGGAGGACTGCCTCAAGAGAAGTATGAGATCCAAGGAACGAATGATACATTATTGCATTGAGGTATGGGGAGGAAAAGAGATTAAAAGACACCTAACGTGGCTGATGTTTGGCACTTTCGAAAGGTGGACTTGCCGAGCTTTGCACGACTACGTGTATGATGAGTACCTGCCAGAAAGTGAGGAGATGAGCTATGCCAAACTATGGGAATATGCTAGCACAGTTAAAACTTACAGGAGTGCCATGATTCAGGGAGAAACGTGGGAGCCCTTAGATAACCTTCCGCCTCCATATCCTCTTCAGGCTCAGGTTCCTTTGCCTGCATCCTTGGATCCTTCACACCCACCCACACAGGCACAGGCACCTCCGCTCCCAGTGCAGCAGCCGTAAGTCCTGCTCCCACAGGGACAGGCTTGGCTCCATAGTATCCACAAGATAGTGCTCAGCCCCCTCCCCTACTGCTGCCAGTGGAAAGCAAGTGGCAAGCCTGTCATACTGGGGAAACCAGTTCTCCTCCAGCCAGCCGAATACGGCACAAGACAAGGAGGGTGGCCAATGATGATAGTGAGAGCGAGGAGGACAAACAGAATCTCTTTAAGAGAAATGCCCATTGCCCCAGGAATAATTTGGTACGTAAATGTACCAATTAATACTGAGGATGTAAGGGCTTTCAAGAAAGAGATGGGGAGTTTGATGGACAATCCGATAGGAGTAGCAGAAAGCTAGATGAATTCCTGGGGACAAGCGTATACACTTACGATGATATAACGCCATACTAAGGTCATTGTCTTATCATAAGGGATATGATAAGACAAGTGGCGATATGAGACTGGGATCACAGGAATCCCCAAGGGACATGGGGGAACCAGAAGTGGCCAGATCAGAGGCTATCATGGAATGCTCAGAATGAGGAGGACTGAACAAAAATGATAGAACTGAGAAATATGGTAATACAGGGTATAGGGAAAGCAGTGCCAAAAGAACAAAATATCAGTAAGGTATTCCGGGAATGCCAATGAAAAGATGAGACACCCACAGAATGGCTAGAGAGACTAAGGAAAGGACTTTGAATGCATTTGGGGACAGATCCGGACTCCCCTGTCAGGGAGGTTATGCTAAAAACACAATTCGTTGCGAAATCATGGGAGGATATATAGAGAAAACTAGAGAAAATAGAAGGCTGGCAGGAAAAAGGATTACAGAAATTACTAAGGAAGGCTCTAAAGGTTTATATGAGAAGAGACGAGGAACAACAAAAAGCACAGGCAAAGGTCCTGGTGGCCGCCGTCAGGGAAGCCCAAAAGCAGGAACGGACTCAAGACTCTATGAAACCAACACAGAGTCATCCGCCTCCGAGAAAGCCAAACCTTCCTCAGAGAAGGCACTCGAACAGTAACAAGTACAACCCCGAGTGCTTTTACTGCAAGCCCAGGGAGCACCTTCGGAGGGAATGCAAGAAAAGAGTGAAGGATGAGAAAATCTTTCAGGAAGATTAGAGGTGTCAGGGGCTTTTTAATTTGGGGTCCAGAACATCCAACGAGCCCTTAATAAAATTAAAGACAAGACCCCGAAACAGGAATTAACTTTTCTAGTAGATTCAGGAGCAGAGCAGAGCACCATTCAGCGGCTGCCACCAGGATGTATAAGAAGCAAAGACACCATGGTGGTGATCGGATTGAAGGGAGACCTTTTTAAGGTACCTGTGATTAAAAATGTTAAGATAGAATCAAAGTTTTGCTTCGGGAATATGTTACTGGTGGAAGAGGCAGATTATAACCTACTAGGAAGGGATCTGATGGTAGCCCTGGGGATAAGTATAATTGCACAGGAGTCTCAACTCATGCTAAGTTTATATAAACTAACCACTGAGGACAAAAGCAAAATAAATTCAAAGGTTCGGCATACACAAGGAGAGGCTGGGAGGCTGCATATGGAGCCAATTTGTATTGAAATCGAAAAGACCAGAGGATCCAGTTAGAATTAGAAATACCCTATACCTATGGAAGGTAGAAAAGGGCTGAAAGCAATAATAGAGGAATTCATCAGAAAAGGAACACTAGAACCGTGCATGTCTAGACATAATACTCCTATTCTGGCAGTATGGAAACCAGTTGGAAATTACAGATTAGTACAGGATTTGAGGGCTGTGAATGGGAGGACAAAAATGCTATTCCTCACAGTTTCCAATCCTTACACTCTGCTAAATAATATTTCTCCTGAGGGTACATGGTATAGCATAATAGATTTAGAAGATGCTTTTTGGACCCGTCCTTTAGCTAAAGAAAGTAGGGACTATTTTGCATTTCAATGGGAGGATCCAGAGACGAATAGGAAGCAACAGCTCAGATGGACATCTGCCTCAGAGGTTCGTGGATTCACCAAACTTATTTGGACAGGCTCTTGAGCAATTTCTAAGCCAATTTGTACCGCCAGAGGGTATCAAGCTACTGCCGTATGCAGATGACTTACTGGTAGCAGGTCCTAAGGAGGAAGATGTAAGGGCCAGCACAATTTCATTGTTTCTTAGGAGACAAAGGATTAAAGGTCTCAAACTCCAAGCTACAGTTTACTGAGCCCGAGGTAAGATACTTGGGACGCTGGTTGTCCTGAAAGAGTGGCACGAATTGTTGCTTTACCCTCCCTGTGGACGAAGAGAGAAATCAGACAACTGTTGGGACTTTTAGGATATTGCAGGCAGTGGATCGAGGGATATAGTGAGAAGGTGAAGTTTTTCTATGAGAAATGGACCACTGATAGACTGAAATGGACACAGCAGGATGAGGAAGGATTTAAGCAGATAAAAGAGACCCTGACGGCAGCTCCGATGTTGAGTTTGCCTGATATAAAAAGACAATTTCAGTTGTTTGTGGACATGAGTAGCCATACTGCTCACGGGGTACTAATGCAGGATTGGGCAGGGGATAAGAAACCAGTAGGATATGTATCTAAGCCTTTAGACCCGGTGGTAGCCCACCTGTCTGCAAGCTATTGTAGCTGTGGCATTATTAGTGGAGGAAGCGAAAAAGGTAACTTTTGGAGCCCCACTAGTGGTATACACTCCTCATAGTGTGAGGAACATATTGCAACAAAAGGTCGAGAAATGGCTCACTGATGCCAGGCTTTTGAAATATGAAGCCATATTAATCCACTCCCGTGATCTTGAACTACAACTGACTACTGCAAAAAATCCGGCACAATCTTGTTCAGGGAAGCCTCAGGGGAACCAGCGTATGATTGCGTCGAGGTGGTGGAATTGCAAACCAAGATAAGACCTGACCTAGAGGAAGAGGACTTAGACGAGGGAGAGAAATGGTTTGTAGACGGCTCAGCCAGAGTCACAGAGGGGAATAGGAAATCTGGATATGCTGTAGTGGATGGTAAGATCAGAGAAGTAATAGAATCAGGACCCCTGAGTGTTAGCTGGTCAGCAGAAGCATGTGAATTATATGCAGTAATTAGAGCCCTATGGAAATTAAAAGGCAAAAAGGGAACGGTTTTCATAGATTCTAAGCACTCGTTTGGGATAGTCCATACCTTCGGAAAAATTTGGGAGGAGCGAGGATTACTTAACACCAAGGGACGAGAACTAGTGCATGGAGAATTAATAAAGCAAATCTTAGAAGCCATCAGGGAGCCAGAGGCAATATCAATAGTCCATGTGAAAGGGCACCAAGCAGGAATGCAGTTCTGGACCCGAGGGAATAATCTAGCAGGGAAGCGAAAAACACTGCTCTATTGCAGGTAAGTACCCCAGAGATCGAAGAAAGCGGTACCCAGGAATATCCTCTGTATCCTTCTCCCAAAGAAATTGAAGGGTATGAGAAAATAGGGGGAAGATTAGAAGAAGGTAAGTGGAAATTACCAGATGGGAGAGAATTACTGTCTAAAGACTATACCAGAAGGATATTGAAAAGATTAAACCAGCAGACGCTTTGGGGCTCTCAGGCCCTTGCAGAACAGTTTCTAAAATTTTTCGGATGTAAGAGGATTTATGAATTAGCCAAACAAGGAATACAGGGATGTATGGTTTGCCAGAAAGTTAATTGAGCCAGGGCATGACAGGTAGCATTGGGAAGGCGTCCAACAGCATACTGTCCTTTGGAGAGGATTCAGGTGGATTTTACAGAACTGCCTAAGGAAGGAAGATGCAAATTTTTACTAGTACTAGTGGACAAAATGACCCATTGGGTAAAGGCCTTTCCAAGCTCTAGGGCTATGACTCAGGCAGTATCAATATTTTTACTAGAAGAAATCATACCTCGATATGGGTTGGTGAAATATACAGATTCAGATCAGAATATATAGATTCAGATCAAATTCTAAAATCATTAAGCAACTAGCAGGAGCCTTGGGGATCAGGTGGGAACACCATACTCCATGGCACCCACAGAGTTTGGGACAGGTTGAAAGGATGAACCAGATGCTGAAGGCTCAATTATCAAAGCTGATACTTGAAACCAAGATGTCCTGGTCAAAGTGCCTCCCCTTAGCTTTGCTAAACATCAGGACCATGCCCCATTCAGAGACAGGGCTGTCACCTTTTGAAATGTAATATGGGATGCTGGTAGGACACCCAAGAAAAGAGGATGGCCAGATACAGCCATACCTGATAGAGATAAGAATCTGCAGGAATTACGAAAGCAGGATATAATAACTCAGGGCACCCCCTTGGGGTTTGCTGTACATAGGCTACAGCCCAGGGATTGAGTGCTCATAAAAACATGGAGAGAGGTCCCTCTCTCCTCACTGGGAAGGCCCTTTTCTCATCCTATTGACCACAGACACCGCCGTCGGGACAGCAGAGAAAGGCTGGACCCAGGCGTCTCGAGTAAAAAAGATTGAGCACCGGGAGGAGATGCCTGAGTGGAAGGCTACCACTTCCCCTGGAGACCTAAAGATAACTTTATGTCGGCCAAGTAAATGACCAAACGGGATCAGATAAGTTGTGCAACTCCCAGGTGTAGATGTTATCCATTTGTGCATTTTAAGTGTGAATATTGTAACAAGGTGTGGGTGGTACATTGTAGAAGGGGATATCGACCAAAGGGCTTGTGTGATAAGTGCCTAGAGGATAAACTGTACCTGACTAGCCGTGTCTTAGAGCTCGCTACTGCTTTGGGTATAATAGAATTAGATTCCTGGGAATGGTTTCACCTGTTTCAAAACAGGGTGGGAGGAAAATTAAACTCCAGAGCTCAAATTATAACGGTTGAGTGCCAGAGGTTAAAAAAAAGTTCCCTGCAGCGCTGATGCCATTAAACTTGTGAGGTGGGGCTCCTTTAAGAGGATGTATGCAGTTCGGTCCAGGACCCTGGAAGAATATTCCTGCTGCTAAAAAGATGGCTTATCTCGCTGTTGGTGGCAACCCAGTGGGTGCAGGCAGAGGCAGAGGGATACAAATATGGGGAGTTCTGATGAGCCTGAGTCTAGTCACGTGCCACTTGATTAGCCTGCACCAAGAGAATTCACCCAGCCAGAAAGGGTCAAGTCTCGATAACGGGTGCGGGCAGTGTGTGGAAATTGTCCGGGGGAGGACAAGGAGAAGCGGAGACTCTGGCATACCCAGCCCCAGGAAATTGCAATATGAATAAGCAAAGCAGGTTCTGCTTTATAAATGGCACTCAATATGTGAGTTGAATGGAAAGATGATATGTTATTCACAAAAGGCAATCTAAGGACAGGAAGTCAGAACATAGACTACATAAACAGAATGTTGAACAGATGTCTATTCCTATCTGTAACAAATGCAATCACACGGTATGGGTAGGAGGAAAATCAGAGTCAGGATTTGTAGCTTACTTTCAGGTTAACAAACTATGTTATGATAATAGCCAACTGGAGATGTGTGCAATGGGAGGAAAACATATTGGATTGGAAAGAACTTGAAATATGAAGGCAGGGTATCCCTCAGAAATGAACTGGTCTTTCTTGACCTCCTTAAGGAACATGATGACAGAGCCTGTCTACAGTTTGACAAAACATTCTGCCTTTCAAAGAATAAGGATGGTATAGACCCAGAGGGGAAAATGAAACAGGTAGCCCAAGAATTGAAAAGACAGGAATCAGAAATGAGGAAAAAGAGAATAGAGCAAGAAAGGCTAAGAACTCTAAGTGAACAATACAACCAATTGGAAAAGCAGTATACTGGCTGGGGGCTGCCTGCTTCAGAGAGAAATTTATTTATAGATCTAATGCAAGAAATTGCTACTGAACTGGGTTTATCAAATTGCTGGATTTGCAGAGGGCTTAAATCAGCGGACAAATGGCCTTGGAAAGGTGAGAGCTTAACTCCAGAGCAGCTGCTAAAATGGGATAACACTGAGATTTCAAGAACAATACAGAGGCCCCAGAGGTGGGTCTTGGACCAGTGGGGAATTGGGATAGTTTGTATCAGCCAAGAAGGGAGAGAATATAACAAGGTAGTGGGATATACCTTATTTATCTCTACCTTATCAGTAAATTCAACTAATAAAAGCAGGACCTGGCAACCAGAACCTCCTGCTGGATATTGGAGCCGGGAAAAAGGGACCACTTGTGAGTGGAACAAAATAATTGCGCTCTGCTGGAACAAAGGCTCTGGAGTTAATCCTTACCAATCCTTGGGAGACCTAAAGGGATACTGGAACTCCCCAAAGGGAGCCAGAAAATACCAAGGGGAATTGGAAAAACCCCAAATGGTATATATTGGATCTGTGGGAGAAAAGCATACAAAAAATTACCCCTGAAATGGAAAGGGTCGTGCACCCTAGGAAAAATCAGGTTTTGTTCACACTCCCTATGTCAGAAAGTAGCTCATTGGGAGCACCCTTATATGAAACTTTAAGTAGGGGAAAAAGAGAAATAAAGAAGAAATTCCATGTGGTGGACGGTAGCCAGACATGGGGAGAGGAAGAGTGGCCTGCTGAGGGAATAATAGAATATTATGGCCCTGCCACGTAAGCCCCAGATGGAAGCTGGGGGTACAGAACCCTGATTTTTCTGTTGAACAGGCTAATATGACTTCAGGCTGTAGTTGAGATAATTTCAAAACATACATCAGATGCCCTTGAATTGTTATCTAGACAGCATTCCCAAATGCGGGTTTTTGTATATCAAAATCAGATAGCCCTGGATTATTTGTTAGCTGAAGAAGGGGGCATCTGTGGAAAATTTAACAAATCAGAATGTTGCATAGAAATTGGCCATTATGGGGAAACCATCTGAGGTCTGGCAGCAGAAATTAAGAGGGTAGCACATGTACCAGTTCAGAAATGGAATTCCATTCTCTAAGCATCCTGGTGGGATCACTTATTCGAAGGAGCCTGGTGGAAGAAAGTAGTATTCTTTATACTATGTTCAGTAGCCAGGGTTATATTCCTACCCTGTTTTAATACCTTGCTTTATTAGACTGCTGTACTCAGTTGTGTAAGGTATGTAAGTAGCAGCCATGCCCATAGACCTAGAATGTGCTGCAGGAAAAGTCAGTCAAGTGTCTAAAATAATGAAATTAGAGGAAAAAGATAATAAAGCAGCTGAGGCCCTGGCAACATTTGAAAAACAAGTGAAGGGAGACAGGGCTGTCTGTAAAGTATATCAGGAGATATCCCAGGACAAATAGGAAAAAGACAGAGAGGCTGGGGAAAATTAAAAAGGTAACTATATTTCCTAAAAACACAAAATAGCTAACACACATAGAAATTAAAGAAGTTACATGGGCTAAGGGAAAATTCACTAAATGAATTAAAGGATATTAGGACTCTAGCATGAATTAATGTGTTTATATAGAAGGGGAGGGATTGTAATATGTGATACAGGTAATTTGTGCTTATGTAGAATATGAGAGGAAGATACATTATAATGTTGAAAAGAAATACTCAAAAGCATTTTCAGCGGAAGCCAAGGAATTGCTTCATGTTTAGAGACTGCCGCATGCCATTGCAAAACTGCATACAGCAGTGAGGAGGGGTCTAACTTGCAATTAAAAGAGCCTAGCTGGGGAAGGAGATGGATCCTTACTCAAATGCCACCTGGGCGGTCAACGCTCCTCAAGCTCTGAGATCAAGATAGCAGAAGTTATCAGGGAACTTGTATCCCAATACCAGGTTCCCCCTACCATCAGCATTCACAGCTTGCCAGGAACCACATTGTCCAGTGCAACTTGTAGAAAGAGGACATCATGAATGTGTTTGACTATGAAAAGAACAAGAGAGACGCTGCCTCGAGCGACAGAAAGGGTATAAAACCTGACTGTACCAGACTGCCTTAGTGAACAGAGCGGGCCTGATGCGATAGAGGTCAGATCAGTGTTCACCCAGTGTCCATCCAGGCTCAACGCTGTCCCTTTGATTGTGGATCTCAAGACTGTATATCAGTCATGCAATACATTCCATTCTTTTCTTTTTTAATTCTTATTAAATTGGCTTGATCAATTTCTATCTATAACAATTCCAACCACTTGACATTCAGCTGTGTGTAATGGAGATAGGTACTACAAGTATCCTATTCATACACAATTTGCTGTCTGAGAGCACTCAGTTCTCAAAGTCACAGGAGCTTGCAGGTCTGTGTCTGAGATGACTTTAAAAACAAAAACAACCTTAATGTGCTACACCTGTATATCAAAACTTCATAATAGAAATCACAAGCTGATTCTGCTGTTGAGTGGATTAAAAAAAACCCACAAAAAACTATAGCAAAACTGTGACCAAATAAAATAGGTAAACAAAACAACCACCAAGAAAAAGCCAAAACCAACAGAAAAATCCCCACAAATCCAGAAAAAGGTAAAAATCAGGTGAAGGAGGCAGAGATCCAAGAGCAACAAATGGGCAGAGCAACTACAGAAGTGCAGAAAGGAAAGATAATAAGAAAGGAGAGATAATAAGTGGGTATGACACCAAACTAGCCAGGGGATCTGAGATACTGTTCTCACCCTTCTGGAAACAATCTGACATCAAAATACACTGAAAATCAATGATGGTGATTGTGATAATGGGAATCTCTACGTTTAGCTTTCATATATGCATTGTGTGTGAGTTTTGTTTTCCTGTGAAGTCGCATCATCTGGCAAGGGGGCTTTTCTGTCCAAAGAAAAACACTGCAGTGGAAAAGGAGGCCAGTTTGGAAAAGATTAAAAACAAGAGGTAAAAATAAAGTAATTTTTAAAAATATGTTGTTTGGTTGGTTTGCTGTTTGTTCATGGGTTTTTTGCCTGTCTTTGAAAGCAGCCCCTCAGATGTTAATGCACACAGCAAGTCCTTTGTAACGGGCTGTCTTTGCAAAAAAATTGCCAATTTTGTTATGCAAGACAGAAACAGCTTCCCTTGGGCTACAGCTGGAAGGCTTAGAAATGTGTTCCAGAAACTCAGGATAGGGCAGAGTCTGAGTAAACGCAATTTAATGTCATGGAGTGCAAGATGAAAGTTACCCAATGAAGTAATCAGAGCTTGTAAATGCCAAGCAGCGGGAAAGGGCTGTGCATTGGAATGACAGGGAGCAGCCACAGAGGCAGGATGGACAAGTTTCCCAGCCAAACCAGACCAGAAGTGTTATGAATAAAAAGTTATCTATGTTTTTAAGGTTGCAGAGTTAAAACAAGTTGGACCAGTTGCTGTTCAGTTAGCTTCATTGTTAAGAGTTCTTCTTCAGTTACCTGTTAATGGTTGGCGATTAACCATTGTCCCCATGAGGCTTGCCAGGGAGTGACACAGGGTCCCTGCAGGTACCAGGAGAATGGGAGTGGCATCAGAGCTGGTATGCAGATGAGAAATGCATTGCACCAAATTTTGCAGTTTTCCAGGAAAACCCCTAAAAACAAGGAGCCAACATAGAACTAGGGGACCTAGGTGATGTCTAAGGATGGGAGCGTAGTCCAGTGCCTGCTTGGATCCTTTTTGTTTTTCACCCTAACCCGAAAAGATGTTGATTAAAGAGAAGCCCCGGGGTGTTAGACAAAAAAGATAGGAATCTCCTAATCTCTGGTGAGGACGGAATCCCCAGCTCTGCCTGCAGACCAGTGGACACAGCTGCATCATCCTCCTCCTCCGTGCCATGCCTGGGAGCACCGGCGGCGTGGGCGCGACCTTTTGATTTCTCCCCACCTGAGCTGATTCTTTTTAATAAAGGCATTAAAAAGGAGAAAGATCTCCTGCCCCATTTATTTCAAGAAGCACTGGGAGCACAAAGGGACACAGCCAGGAGGCCCAGCAGCTCCTTGCTGAGGACCCACTTCATGCAAGAGCTCACACTCAGAATATTAAATGAATTTAAAATAAAAGGGTGGGGGGAGGCAGCAGGGAGGTGTCCTCAGAGGTTCAACTCTGCACTCTGCTTTTTCCAGCAACATTATCCAAGTTCCTGTGCTTGTTTTCCTGAAGAATTTGCACTCAACAGAGCTTCAGTGCCTTTGATCAAATCAGTCTTAAGAGCAGCTTGGGGCTGGTCAGTCATTTAGATGTCAGCACTGAAATAAATGGACAGGAGATCTTTCTACTTTTAATGCCTTTATTAAGAAGAATCAGCTCAGGTGGGGAGAAATCGACGGGTTGCGCCCACGCCGCCGTTGCTCCCAGGCATGGCACGGAGAAGGAGGGTGATGCAGCTTTGTCCACTGGTCTGTAGACAGAGCTGGGGATTCCATCCTCACGGGAGATTAGCAGATTCCTGGCTTTTTTGTCTAACACCCCGGGGCTTCTCTTTAATCAACATCTTTTCAGGATAGGGTGAGAAGCAAAAAGGATCCAAGCAGGTCCGGGACAATGCTCCTATCCTTAGACGTCACTTAGGTCACTTGTTGGCTCGTAATGTTAGGGGGTTTTCCTGTAAAAACTGTAAAACTGTAAAAATTTGGGGCGCAATGCATTTCTCATCTGCATACTGGCTCTGATGTCACTCCTATTCTCTTCATACTTGGAGGGTCTGTCCCTGAGTCCGTCCCTGGCAAGCAGCCAGCATCAGGGGAACAATGGTTAATCACCGGACATTAACAGGTAATTGAAGAGCTTTTCTTTGGCAGTGAAACTAAAGAGGTCTGATGGTCTGACTTGTTGTTAACTCTGAAACTTAAAAAAAATACAAGTTTCTAATCATAACAAGCACTGACTGGGGTACAGGCAACAAAACAACATTAGCTGCAGGCTACCCATACAGCTTTTCATCTTAATGAGCACAAAGCCTTTATTTTTGCGAAGGGATGGATATTGGGAGAATTTTTGCACCATCAGGCCGAGACAGAAGGCTCTGGATCTACACAGCACTTTGGTAAGGAGGGGAACACAGGTGGGGGCAATCCAGGCTGTTAGCAGTGCCCCCACCCCCTGATTAGGGACAGCACAATTGCTTTTACAGCTCATTAACCAGATAGTGAAACACTGATCTTCTTTTCCTGCTCCTTGCATACTGACAGGCAAGTTGAACAGCAAATCTGCCTCTTCCTCCATGATCTCTGAGCACCAAAGCAAAGAACCAAGGAAAAAAAAAAAAAAAACAACAAAAAAACCCAAAAACACCCCAAGCAACTAAAACGCAAATATTATTTGCTCAGGCTAGGTTTTTTTAAGAGGCTTATAAGACTGACTAAGCCAGTGCTGATTTAAGAGTGGCACATGTTATGTGCCTTCCACAAAGTGTGGGACAGCTGCTGCAATGCAAAGTGGGTGCAGAGTCAGACCCTTTACTTCAGACCCAGCCCTGCCTTCCTGAGGGATAGAAATTCATCTGTTAGAATCCCTTGGAGCTTATGGAGCTGCTCTTGGCCGTCCTGTGATAACGGGACTACTGTGGAGCACTGGAGAACTTTCAGCTTGGTACCTTTTATATATATTATGGTAATTCGTGCTGATAGAATATATATATATATAGCTAGATAGATAGATACATAGATATATATATAATGGTAATTCATACTCATACTATATATATATATGTGTATATATATATATATATAAGAATAAAATATAAAACTTGAAATCACAGTAGCAAGGGAAGAGGGGATTGCTTCACAGGGTGAGGAAACCGCAGCTGGCAGTCGGGTAGGAGGAGTGTCATTAACATAGGAAGTGAACCCAGCCGGCACAGGAGATTGTCGTTCTCACTGGTGTGAACAGGAGGAGGCCCAGCGATGATGGCCCATGGAGATGTTCATCTTAGACAGAGGGGACCATCAAGGACATACATCTGCATACGGTATTCCGGTAACCAAAGAGTGGATACACATCAGTTCCTGCACAAGGTTTTGTCCAGCACAGGACGGAGAATAGAGGCATCATGAATGTGAAGAACCCTGAGGAAAGACAAAGGGACTCTGCCATGGGCTAGAAAAAGAGTATAAGAAGGGATTCTGCCAAGCGGCATTGGTGAACAGGGGGGATTGGGTGCGATAGAAGGCGGATCTGTGTTCACCCAGCTTCCATCCCGGGGTCGGTGCTGTCCTTGATTGTTGGCTGTCGTGGCTGCATATCGGTTGTGAATAAATTTATATTTTATTTTTATTAAATTGGCTGGATCGATTTTTACCTATAACAGTATCCATGTATGGGGGCCTGCAGAATCTAAGCAGCATCTTCCTTGGCCAACAACAGACTGGAAAGGGAAAACCAGCATCAGAAACCTGTGAGATGGAAAACTTTGGGCTGTTTGAGATCAAAAATGTCACCTAAAAATCTCAATGGCGAAGAACAACCTTTCTGACAAGGATTCCAGTAGAATAAATGACACAGGTGTTGGAATAACAGCCAGTGCCCACAGCAATGACAATTCCTTGGTGAGGAGGGTCCCACGGAGAGTCGGCTGAGTAATGACACTCACAGCCAATGTGGCTACATGTCGTTCTCCTTTATTAAGCAACTTTGACATAGTTATCCTCCTCTATACACTGTCTCCTGCCACTAATGCTTAATGCTGATTGGTTAAGTAGCTATATTCACACATACATCTTAATTACTGATTGGTTGTCACACTATAAGCATCTTTAGTTAAGGTGTGCCAAATGAGCAGCTCCCACAACGTGCTTGGCGCATTTGGTTTCATCCTGGCACAATGCTCATTCTTCCTTGTTGTATCTATTTGAGGACAGCACATGGTCTATCTTGTTCCTGTTTGAGGACGATACATGGTTTTCAGAGTAACTCTGTAATCTGCAGACCAGGGCTGTCCAATTCCCACAGGGGAATATCATGGCATTGTTCAGCCAAGAATCCTTCTACACCTTGGAATAAAAGGCAGTGCCCACTGCAAAGACATTTCCCTGTCCTGTGGGCTCCACAAACCACACATGAACATGGCACTTTTCCTGAGTGCTTCCCAAAGCTTCTCTGCAAGAAGCACTGGGGAAGTGCATGGGGTAAGAGTTCTGCAAGTGCCAGGCTCTTGTGCAGCAGAAAAGTCATAAAATATGAAAGATTCTAGCAACCCCAATAAATCCATCATTTATGGCTTGTAAATATTCCGGTGAATCTCAGTTACTTCAGGGCAAAAACAAACACAGGGCAAACTTGCCCAAGTATGGTTTCATGACAAGATTCCCGTTTTTCTGCTCCTGTCTGTGGGAGAAGACGAGATTACAAGCTGTCCAGCTGAAGAAGGAAAGGAGGATCTACACTTCCCTGTCATATTTTCCTACTGACAAAGGAATTAAGACCAAGAATTTGGGTAATGGAGGGATAAGACTGGAGTATGGATTAGGGTTTACATCCTAAGATACTTCATTTGCTGAAATAGAAGCACTTTTATTGTACATGGATCTCCTTGCTAAACCTCTTTGTCTACAAACTCCCTTCCTCCATGGCAGAACTGAACAAGCACCATATGTCAGAGCCTCAAGTTAAAAGCTCTGTGATGAGTTAGTTTTAATGGATCCATTACCATTCTGTGGGGTTGCTGTCATGAGGAGCTCAGGTGGCTTTTTGTTGAGATCAAAATCAATGAGCCATTTGTCCCAGCTCCACCTGTCCTGAGGCAGCACTGGCTCCACTGTGCCATTTCTAAATGAAAACAGAATCTCCTAAAGAAGCCAGGCCAAAATCACGAGGGAGTAGTCAGGAAAAATAACTTAGGTAGCTTGCTGGGTATTCATCTAACAGATACCACCTGCCCAAAGTCCAGGCTACACTAAAAAAGGCTCTTTGCTCTGTAAGCAGCCTTTCAATTGGTAGTGTTTCATACCCATGCAGAAGAACAAAAAGCCACTTCCACTGTAGAAACATGAGCTGCAGCTATGCAGTAAGTTGTGCTCAGTAGCTGACCTGCTGCTTTAGCTGTGAGGCAGGAGATACTGCCATAAAATTTCACAAGAAAATTTTCAAGTAACTAAAATATGCCGTGTTATGTTATTTTCTACCTCCAATATTGCCTGCACATAGCTTAAGGAAGAAAGGTATTTACCAGCCACCATAGATGAAAAAAATTAAAATCCATAAAGGGCTTTCAAGGATATCAGAGTGATGGCCACCAGTCATTTTCCAGCTTTGTAGGATTTCAGCTGAAAGTCAATATAAACAAGCCAGCATATGTCTAGCAAGAAGGAAATCACAGATCATGTCTGCTCCTACACCCAAGCTTTTCTATATCAAAGATGGATGGTATTCTTTTCCAGCTCTCAAGAGATGTGTCATAATTTACGAATAAACAAAATATCATGCATAGAAATATTTCATGGATTGTAGCAGTTCCTTTGAGGGGAGCTCCCCAGGGAGTCCCCGGAGGGCCCCCTGGGCTGTGAGTTGGCTGGCAGCAGCAGGCACGCAAGGAGACTCCACACGGCTTCTGAGGGTGCTGATTAGATGAGGGTTTATTGGGGGTCCCAGCCCCGGGAGTAACATGGTTTCAGAGGGAGAAGGGGGAAAGGGAAAGAGAGGGGGAGAGAGGGCGAGCCTAGGGGAGAGATGGGCCATGAGAGAATCTGGTCTTCCTCGCACAGCTTAAGAGGGAAATTCAATGTAGGTGCGAAATAAGGTTTGGGCAAATGGGATTGTAGATTCATGGGACTTCAGGGGAGGAACAGAGCTTGGAATAAACCATATATTTTCAAGAGCTACATTTTTGAGACAGAGCATACCATTTGAATAAAATGCAACACCACAATAGATTATTAAGATAGATAAATGATAGATAGATAGATGATAGATAGATAGATAGATAGATAGATAGATAGATAGATAGATAGATAGACAAGGCAGAGATAGATGAATGCACTTGCCTGTATCACTTTGTATAGAAAGGGATGGGGAAGTGACAGGTTATTCTTTTCCACACATGGGAAACTATATTTTTCCCAGAAAATTCAGCTTCCTTCTTCAGTGACCACCAGGGTATCTGAAGACCCCACCAAGAAGGCCCTGTGATGCCAATGGCCTGTGCATCCAGCAAGTCAAGAAAGTAAGGCCTGCCTCTTAATACTACAGTGGTGTTAAAGAGGTTTATTCTCGGTTTTTGGTACCAAGAGGAACAAACTGAAGCCAGTTACTGTAAAATGCCTGCACAAGCACCAGTGCAAATAACAGCCAAAGGAAGGATGAAGCCAAGGTGTCCCACAACCATGGCCCAAGCGGCCAGAGATCCTCCTTCAACCCTGGCTGCATTGAAGCCCCACTGACTGCCAAGAAGAAAAGCGCCCTACTGAGAGCAACCAAACTTAACCCTCTGCCAGGACACAAATTTAGAGGGAAAAAAATTTGAAATCCCTACATCACCAGACACAGTTCCCAGTGAGAAGGGTTGGAACACTCTGCCCCCCAGCACTTCCCCGGCAGGCAGGTTCCCAAAGGTGCTGGGAGCTAAGCTGTGCCCTCCGAGGGAACAGAGCCAGCCTCCCTTCAGTGGGAGAAGGCGCGGCCTCAGCTGTAGCCCCGGGTGCCTGCGGTGGCCCAGGGCACGGCCATGGCTGTCAATGTGTTGGGCTGCAGCACAGGGCAGGCTGGAGCTCAGCAGCCTCAGCAGAGCCCAGGGCCGCGGCCCTTCCCTGCCGGGGCCCGAGCCTGGCCCGGCCCGGCCCGGCCTGAGCAGCCCGGACTGGCCCAGGGGATGGGCTGCGCCCGCCCGCTGTGCCCACAGGCTGGGCCCAAGCCTTTGCAAGAGGCTTTCTCCCAGCTTGGCAAAACCTCGGCCAAGTGTCCCTGTGCTGTGCTGAGAAGAGTAAAAAACCTCCTCAAATTTAACCCTGCTGCCCAACACATGAGGGATCCCTGCACAATGTAGGAGAGGCCATCAATACTCCTTTGTGCCTCATGAGGGATCCCTGCACCCCTCAGCAGCGACCCGAAAATATCCCTGTGTGCCTCCTGAGGTCAGGGCCCAGATGTTCCCCCGGAAGGAAATGTGTCCTCAGCGCAGGGACGCTCAGCATGGGCTCCCCCATCCCCTCGGGGCCCCGCCGCTGGGCACAGCAGCCCCTGCCTGGCTCCTGCCTGCCCACACCGTGGCCATCCACGGCTGCTTCTGGGCATGGAGCTCAGCCAGTGCTGGTGTCGGGTGGGCTTTGCTGGTGCTACCACACAAACATAGCTGCGAAAACTCTATTTCTTTATTTAAATATAAAATGTGGGCCAAGCCCTGCCCTGGCAGACAAGGGCTGCCCACCTTCAGTCCTGGCCAGGGAACAGGACCAGGGGGCTCAGGGGCAGAGGGTCTCATTGAGGAGGGGTGGGTTTTGGGATGCCTCATGATGCTCATGCAGCCACGGCAGTTCAAAGAGGGGCGGAAGTGAAGAGCTGGGATAAACGGTCAGGTTGTCATTGCCTCTGTTTTTAGGCTGGTCTTCTGGAGATACACAGGAGCACCTGTGAAGAGAGGAGGTGGCTGAGGCCCCAGCTGACAGTGGCACACAGGGACCCTCGTGCACAGCAGGGCCCAGAGCTGGCAAGGCTCCCCAGCACGGCTGGAGCTGCTGGCACAGCTGGGCCCAGCTGGACAGCTGCCCCTCAAGGCCCCGGCCAGCAGGGCACGGCTCTGGGCAGGGTCCCTGGCCAGGAGCGGGCCCCAGAGCGCCTCTGCCTTTCAAGGGCAATCTCGGCCCTGCTCTTTCTCCTCCCCACCTCCCTCTGCCTCTGCCCTGTGCCCCTGGGGCTGCCCTTGGCCAGGCAGCCTCAGTGGGAGCCAGCACTGGCTGCTGCCCCAGAGGGCTCCCCAGGACAAGCCCCAGCAATTGAGAGGCCAATGGAAGCACTGGGCAGCAGCAGAACCCTCAGCAGAGTTATTTGGACAATCATGGACTGGCCACAACTCCACTGCAGACTCTCTGGGAATGTTCCCTGACTATGAGCAGCCTTTAAAGGAAGCTGTTTGAGGTGGAGAATCGCAAAACACTCACCATTTTCTCGTCCAGCAATACCAGATTCCTGCACAGCACATCATCAGGCACAGTGCCGCACCAGCCACAATGGCCATCAACTTAATCAAACAAGGTGTTCCGCAGCAGAAAACTCTTCTCATGCTTTTCCAGATGATGTCAGAATGTGTTGAGGTGCTGGCTGCATCTGTGGGAGCAATGGGGAGCGTGAGCCCGTGCTGAGCTGCACTGCTGAGCTGGCAGCACTGTGGTTACAGGCAGGACGTTCTCACTCCCTGTTTCCCCCAGAGCTGGGGCCTGCAGGCACCTTGCTGCCCCTTGGCACAGGCGTGCTCAGTACCCAAACCCCCTGAGCCTGCATGCCATAATTCCTCTGTGCTGTGCCCTTCTGCTCCAGGCAACACTTGTCAAAGACATGGATAAGGAGAATGGCCAGGGTTTTGGAGCTGCTCCAGGGCCCTCCCTCCTGCACAGAGCGGCCCCTCCAGATGTGCACAGAGACTGGGAAATTGCAGGGGATCTTAGGGTGTGCATGGCCTGTGGTGCATGGATGCCTTCCCGCTGTGCCGGGCACGGTGTGTCCACATGTGCAGCCAATGCCCCCGGCTGCTGAGTCCCAGGGGAAGGCTGAGGGAAATGCACCCACCACTCTGGCTGTCCACATCACTCAGGAGTTTTTCCAGATATTTGGATTCCTCCAGGGATGTACGAGCTCCTGTAGGTTTCTTCTTCCGTCTTGGAGGACCTTAAGAGAAATATTTCCGTTTCCCAGGAAAGGATCCCACAAAACGAGGGCTCAGCCTGTGGGGTCAGCAGGAACAAACTACTCACCCCTGTGATGGGAGATGGGCTTGCGTGCAACATCCACCAAAGGACCTGGGAAAGTCCTCCCTGCAGACACACCTGTAACAAAACAGCCACAGAAGCTTCTGCCATCTCTGCTGATCTGCACAGGCACCGCTGAGCCGCAGGAGCAGGGAGGGGATCGCGCAGGGCAAGGGCACACACGTGCATGGTTCTGTGCTGGCACCTGCAGCGATGCCCCCCTGGCCCAGCTTTGGCCTCTGAGCTGGCAGCTCTCCCAGGGGAAAGAACTTGACCTACCCTCAGCATCACCCAG